>NC_048236.1:32915302-32985601 GCF_002007445.2 Ailuropoda melanoleuca
GGAATCTGGGGATGTACTGTATGGTGATTAACATAATATAATAAAATAAAATTAAAAAAAAAAAAGAATTGAGGATTAAGATCAAAACAGCCTTTGAGCCAAAGAAATCTTTAAAACCCAGTCCCACAGCAAAATCACCTTAAGAATGTGGCTTTCCCTCTCCAGATTAATGGCCTCAAAATATTCACCATTTAATTGAGAGAGAAAGGATCGGGGAAGGATAGAAGGGAATCCAAGAAATAAAATAATTTGCAAACCATATCTAGTAAAGAATTTGTTATGAGGTTACTGGCCTGTGGAATGACTAGAAGAAAGTAGATCAAAAGTTTTTAAGGGAATTTCATTACCAAAGGAACCATAGCATGGATTTAGAAAGTCTTTGACTCTTTAGGACTTAAAATAATCCTTGAATCTTCGATCTTCCACATGCAGGGAGCTCTACAGCTTCTAACAAAGGCCTATCAAATGTCCCTTTCAGATGTGGCCAAGAAGAGGAATAAAAAGGAAGAACCCCCTAGAGAATGGATCCAGGAGCCATGAGGCACCTACTGGAAAACAGAATCAAGTTTAATCAGGGGCTAATGAGGACCTGGAAATTTCATAAGGCCAGCCCCGTGGGATTACCACATTGCTCTGCACCAGTGACTGCTGCAGCTTCCATTCTTCCCTTTGCAGAATGGAAGTGTCTACTGGCCAGCCTCCCCCTGCTTTATCATTGCACGTTGTCTTTAGAGTTCGAAAGTCACCATGTCATGAAATGTCATGTCTCTATGCCCATACCAGCCTGAGGTCCTGGACTTTGAGTGGATGCAGTAGCTGGACAGGATTGTAGATTACGTAGCTTGGGGTTGTGCAGCTGTGTATAGAAGGAAGAGTAAAACAGATATTTGGTAACCAAGTGGGAGTACTAAGGCAAAGACAATGCTGTGCTCACCAAACACATTTCCTTTTCTTTCTAGGCACATAGTCCAGGCTCCTTCACAGATAATAGGGTCATTCAACCATCCTAGCCAAAGAAATATTGGTAGAATTGATGTATACACTACATTCAGACTTTGCTCATAAAATCTATGGCACAATCTTCTACTTTCTTTCCCCATCCCCACCCCTGTCATTTGGATGTCAACAACCGGAGAAAACTTGAGAGCTACACATTAAAGATGACAGATTATTCATGAACCTGGGTTAAAAGGTTGTATGAAGAGTGCCTACTCCTTCACTCTAACACACACTGGACTGCACAAGAATTATTATAATCCCCCCAAACTGGAAGCAGCTAGAATGTTCCTCAATAAGTGAATGGATAAATTAACTGAGGTAGACCCCTACAGTGGAATATCATTCAGCAGTAAAAAAGGAATGAGTTATCAAACCATGTAAAGACATGGATGAATATTAAATATACATTGTTAAGTAAAATAAGCCAGTCTGAAAAGGTCAATCTATATCATTCCATTTATACGACATTCTGGAAAAGGCAAAACTATAGAGATGATTGATCACTAGTTTTCAGAGTTTAGGGGAAGGAGAAGATTTGGGAAGGGCTGAATAGGTGAAGCAGAGGGGATTTTTTATGGCTATGAAACTATTCTGTGTGATACCATAATAGTGGATACACAACATAAAGTATGAAAACCCACAAAATTTTACAGTATGGAGAGTGAATTTTATTACACGCAAATTAAAAAGAAATCATTTAAGAGGTCAGAGGATCGCAGGATGGAATGCAGACTGTAATAAAATAATCTAATTGTATTAAAAATGTATGAAACTCACTGAAGGGATAAGAGATGCTTACTTATATAATTCTGGAAATAAGGGAAGGCTTTAAGACTAAAGACAGAAGGAACTGTGCCCAAGCGCTACTCTATAGTTGTTAAATTGTTTCACACAGGAATATATGTTGAAAACTCTAAAACTGGTAAATATGTAGCTAAATAATCAAATAAATGGATAGAAGATGATGAAAGCAGGGTATCTCACTATGGGAGTGGGAGGTTACACACAAGCAAGGAGAGGAGTCTAGAATGATCCATGCAGTAATGGACTAGAGTGGGAGACATCAATATGAACTTACGTTTAGCTTAATATAGACCCAAGTGATGACATATAGAAATATTTACAGATATATGTAAACACATGGGTTGGTATATATATTTATATTTCCTTGCTCTGCCAGCTGATAGTGCCTAGAAGCAACAATATTCCAGTAACAACAAGCAAAATTGGCATCCAGATCTCTTCTAATACCACCCTCCAATAAAAAGAGCCAAGATTACTTGGGAAAATGACTGGTTTTAGGACTGGAGCAGGAAACATGCAAGATGAACTATGGCAATAACTAGTACTGCCAGAAAGTTAGGAAATGCTTAAAAACAAAACAAAACACACAATGGTGAATTACATCAAAAGAAATAGGAGTTGATTGAAAGAGCTCCCAATGGTCAGAGCTGGAACAATTTAATCAACAAAATAAAGTATTGGATTCTATCTCACAGTATAAAATAAATATCCGCAAGTCCATAATGATATAAAGAAGTGATTAAATTAACAAATGAAAGAGAAGAGACATGTCTCCCACGCAGAAAAATTCCAAATAATCTAGGTAGACACTCCACTGTCAAAGAAGGATAGCATAGGTTCCCACTCCTTAACTGTGGACTGTGCATAGTGACTTCCCCACAAAGAAAATAGTAAGGAACAAGGGAAACCCAGTAACTACAATGGAGAAACATGAAAAACTATCTGAGCAAGGTGATCAAGGTCAACATCAACAGTCATGCTGATAGTATATATTCTTAATATGATGTCATAAAGATGGCAATTTACCTCTTTGTCTTCCCCAAAACTCAAAACTCCAGCCTAATCATAAAAAAATCGGACAAATCCCAACTGAGGGGCATTCTACAGAATGAACACCTGACCAGTTTTCCTCAAAACTGTCAAAAACAAGGAAAGTCTGAGAAACTGACACAGCCAGGAGGAGCCTAAAAATACCTAACAACTAAAAGTAATGTAGGGAGATGCCGGGTGGCTGTCAATTAAGTGTCTGCCTTTGGCTCAGGTCATGATCTCAGGGTCCTGGGATCAAGCCCCACATTGGGCTCCCTGCTCTGTGGAGAGCCTGCTTCTCCCTCTGCCCTCCCCCTGCTTATGTTCTTTCTCTCTTTCTCTCATAAATAAATAAAATCTTAAAAAAATAAAAATAAAAAATAAAAGAAACATAGCATTTTGGCTGGGATCCTGGAACAGACAAAAGATATTCATTGGATAAAAATTAAGGTAATCTGAATGAGGTATTGACTTGAGTAAAAAATAGCAATATCATATTAATTGTTCCAAATGCACCATAACAATGTAAGATGAAAATAATAGGGAAAACTATGTTTGGGTATCTGGGAATTCTTTGTACTATCTTTGCAACTTCCTATAAATTGACATTCTAAAATTATAAGTTCATTTAATTTAAAAAATGTAAAAGTATAATATTACGATCACTTATTCTTTTATTCTTTTAACTCTTTCTCAAGCTAAATTGATGGGGTTGGATAGGAGGTTTATAAATTTACTTCTATTTCTGAAACTCTGTGATTTCATGACATAAATCTGCCAAGAAATTTATCACAAGCAAAAAATCCTAAGAATATTGGCATTAAGAGCCTAGTAATCTTACTATTAACTTTTTTGGTTCAATTCAATACCCAGGAAAAACAATCTAACTTAACTTCCATGTTTTTTCTTGACAATAACCAATATACAGTGTTTGCCAGATCTTTCCTCCATCATAACAAACGTAAAAAGTCTCTTCTAATATAGAGTGTTTACTGAGAATGAGCTAGCACAGCATGGGAAAAGAGTGGTTATTTTTAAGCGGGCCCATTATATTCCTCTGGAGAGCAATGGTGTACATATTCAAGTAAATTCATTAGGACAAGGGCAGATGATGAAAGAATATGACTGAAAGGTACTGCTGGGGATTCACATTAGATAGCTGGATTACCAGTGGCAGGCTAGCCCTGTGGGAACACCAAGAATGGAGAATGGAAGGGAAAAAAAGAACTTCTCTATTTCTTCTCTAAAATAAGAGTCACCATTTCCTAAAGCTGTACTGTACAAAATGGATGGGGGACAGGCAGGGTGTGGTAAATGATTAAGAAGATTCTCAGATGGGGGTTAAGGGAAGGATGGGTGATCTGCATCAAGAACATACAATGGATGAAAAACTGTTGAGTAATTGTAGCCAACACAAAATATGTCCCGTATTTAGTCAATTGAACAGCACTAGAGTTCAGCCTGAGACTAGCTTACAAACAAGGATCTCTTGAGTGATGGGGTAAGAAGACTCAGAGAACTACTGTATGTAACATCTCTGCTTCTGGCAGAAAGGGGGAGGGTCTTTTTTTTTTTTTAAAGAAGCTGGTGACTTTAATATTCACATCTTTTTTAAAAAAACTGTCAAGAGGAGATTTAAGAGAAGCTAAGAAAAGACTGAGTTGAAATCAGAAGAACCGTGTTTGATTTATGCAATCAGTATTTTAAAACTCCAAACAAGCAATACATTTTTATTAAGCACTTGTTTGCTCCTGTATTATATTCTACTCTTTAGAGGTTATAAGAGGAATGTAAAACAAGGTCCCCCTACTGTGAGGGGAACTTGACCCCAATCTAACAGCAGAACCAGAGCAGGAAACCAGATATGGAAAATTAGAGAACCCAACTGCTTGGAAACATCAGAGCAAGAGGATGTCAAGAGATGGGCTTACTGGAACAAAGGCCAGTAAAAAATAATTAAAAGTCTGAGTCCTAAAATATGTTTAAAGAAATACATTTTTATTGTTTATGGGTGCTTAAAGAGAATTATGCAATAAATGAAACCTTTAAGAAAGAGGTAAATGCAGTCCTGCCTAAATGACCAGTTTACCTGGAAAGGCATGCCAGTAAATCCCCAGGCAGAAAGAACACAATCTTGCAAGCAGCAAGTTCCAAACACTCCCAAATCCAAAAGATAGTCACAGCATCCCTATACTGTGCTCTTTAGATCCCTGTCAGGTTGTGCAGCATTATCCACAGATGGGTACCCAAAAATCTATTTTCCCACAGTCTTCCCATAGAATCTCAGCTTCTCCCAGCTACTGCTCATTGTTGTCAAAGCCATGGGAAGCCATTTCTGGATCCATTCTGGGAGAGCAAGCATGGATTCTTTATTCTTCAGAGTAGGGTATGTGAAAGACAAAAAAGACCCTGCTTTTGCCAATACCCATCATTTCTCAAGGCATTATTTTTCTGGAAGAACTCACCACCACTTATAATGAAGAGGTGAAAGAATAAAAGAGGTAAAAGGAACAGTTTATTATGTCATGTATACACAGGTTTGTGGTGCTAAGGTACTTGAAAATGGTGTGCTCATCAAATGGGTTTTTATGTATTCTTTCTGGAGTACCATATTTATGCTATCTCTTTAATAGAGAAAAATCGTGGTTTTCTATAGAAGCGCATAAGATATTTTCAGTCTCAATTCTATCAGAATGATCAAAATTCGTTATTATGGGAGACCCCATTAGTGAGATATTATACTATTAAGACACTCTTTTTATAACTCTGTTCTTTTGAGTCATCTGCTTGCTCTCTGTAATATTTTTATCTCTCCAGCAAATGCTCACATTTCAGTCTTAAACTAGAAATATTTTTTAAAAAGGCGTTGTTTTAAGAAGATATAAAATCGCTTTCAAAATATAACTTTTTAAGGATCTGACTTCATGCAAATGAAAAGCCCAAATATAGCTTCAATGCTGTTATAAAGAATAAAATGAGAAACTCCCACAAAGAAATTAAAAAAAAAATCCTACTCCCAAATGAAGACCTGCTTATTTGTGGCAGCACAGCCAAAGAATGTGCTCATGCCCTGGAAATTCTCAGTAACCAGCTTTTCTCTATAACACTTGTCATAGATGCTTTCTTCAAAGAAAGAGATCCTTTTTCCAGAAGCAGCCCTCTCTTTAGAGACAAATCACTCTGTGCTGTTTGTGTGTGGTGAAAGGGGAGGAAGAAAGGGGCGGGTGTCCCTGCACCCTTTCCCTCGAAAACCTGACTCATCCCATTCGAGGGCCACTTTATTTCTGTTGAGCCCATGGTAATAAGGTAAATAACTAATACAAGTATATTGTGTTTTCCAGAATGGGATTATTCCTTTGCTTTTATCTTACTAGTTTACTATTAAGATTTTATATTAAAAATAAAAATATAATACAGCATATTATATTAAATATTGGAATAAAATGTTTTCTGTTAAATGTATTTCACCTTCATAGACAGAAATTTAAAATACTGAAACATGTAATTTAGTGAGATTAGTAAAGGGATAAGGAAGTACCTCTTCAGACAAATCTCAAATATAAAAATAGTTCCCAAATAAATTCATCATTCATTCAACTGAAAAACTTTTATGCCAGACACTACTCTAGAGAAACAAAGCTTAATAAGGTCTAGTGTTGGCCCCTGGTCTCAAGAAATTTACTAGCTGGCAAAAAAGACAAATACGTAAACAATTAACGAGGTCCTTAGAGTGAGCACTAATCCAACCTGACTGATGTCCTCATAAGAGGAAATTAGGACACAGAAGGACACCAGGAGTACATAAGCACAGAGGAATGACCCGGTGAAGAAGCAGCAAGAAGGCAGCCATCTGTAAGCCAAAGAGAGACACCTCAAGAGAAACCAAGCCTGCCAGCACCCTCTTCTTGGACTTCCAGCCTCCAGTACTGTGAGAGTATAAATTTCTGTGGTTTAAGCCATGCTGGAGTATTTTGCAGCCTGAGCAAACTAACACAACTCCCCAATCACCCACCCTACTCCCCCACCCCAACCAACAGAAAATTCTGATTCCACTGAGGTTAGGCAGGCACAAATCTGAATGTTTTTTATTGATTGATTGAGTGAGTGAGTGAGTGATTGATTGTATCAAAACAAGTAGCTTTATTCTCTCTGGCGGGTTTCTTTTTGTTTTGGGGTAGCAGCCCCTGTGAGGTCAACGGTCATGTTATAGTGCAAACTACGGTGCTGTCTGCAGTTGCCCCATGTCTCGTCCCGGCGTCTTCTCTGAGGGTGTCTGTGGGGAGGGCTGGTGCTTGTGCTGTCCTCAGGGCCCTCTGTGGTCTGTGGGCTACTGCTCTGGTGGCCACTGTGGAGCGCCTGGCCCCTCCTGGTTCCCATGGGTGGCATGCTGGCACCTATGGCCACTGAGCCCAGTCCACATTGCCCCCTTTGTGGTGCCCTAGTGAGCACCCTCGAGGGTCTTTGCATCAGAGCCCCCCCTACCCACTGGCCTGATGGCTCCTGTCCCCTGGGTGGGGAGAAGCTCCAGCGGGCAGTCTCGCATTCCCCACTGCCGGCGGAGGATGGGGCGGGATGCTCCCTCGGATCCTTCCCCGATCCCCCTGCCATTGCTGGGCTTCCCTCCGCTTCCCCCGGGTGTCTCTCAAAAGGGAGCCCGGAAAAAAAATCTGAATGTTTTAAAAGCACACAGGTGAATCCCATGCCCTCTTGGGGTGACATCTTGAAAAAGGCAGCTACCAAAGAGAACTGTGTGTTTTGTCAAAGAGATCTCCTTCCTACTGCATACCTTCACCTATCTTCCGAATATGATCTCAACCACCACTGTGCTGCGTTCTTGGTTTGGAGAGGTTTGGGACCAAAGATGACTGCTCAGACCTGACCCCAATCATCACCCAGATGGAGCAGAGCGAAGGAAAAGGAAGCTGCCTAGGTCCGTCGATTAGAATGGGCATCCTACACACTTTTCCGCTATGACCCTGCAATTCAAACCTCATGGACACACTGCAGCGTCAAGCTTATTTCCATTTGGCTGTGACTCTCTCTTGGGGCTTCTTTCAGTTCTCTAACTCTGGGTTGTAGTTAAGTTTATCAAGCACTCCTGAAAAAAAAATCACTTCCATTATCTGGGAAGTTCTTGCAGTCCTTTTATAGATCAGGGTCTTCAAAACCTGACACTAATGATGTAAACTTGTCCCAAGACACCTGGGCACTTGGTAACAGAGCGAGCCCTCAAGCAAAATTGTGAGGTTAGAGAAATGTGTCTTCAACATTTTAGCCTCTTCTGTTTGCCATTATCTCAGTGAGGCCACTCACTAATCCTGGCTCCAGATGTAGGTGGCTCTTCTGCATTCTACTGACATTTGATTTGAAGAAAGTTCTCCTAAAATTCATTTATTCAGTCGTTCACTCACCCAGTGCTTACTGAGCTTCTTCTCTGTTGCTGCTGGCCACTGAACTAAGAGGTAGGGATACAATAATATTTTCTGCTCTTTAAGAGATTATAGCTGGGGCAGAGGGGGAGGGAGAGGGGATTCAGCAAATACTGTTACCAAGGAAGATATAATTACACAGAGATTTAAAAAAAAAAAAAGGAGCAAGGGTAAAAACAAGGGCTATGAGGGTGCAACTCAGAGCCCACCTGAAGGAACTCTCCCAGGGGAAGGGGGAAAGTCCCCTTCCCGTCTCAAGCAAAGGCGGATGTGGCTAGCTCATGAAGTGCCAGCTGGTGGGCTGAGGCAGAGAGCGCAGCACACGTCTTTGGAACATGAACCCTGAGAGGGAGGTGGGAACCAGACTATGCAGGGCCTTTATCACGGAGCTGGAATGGGGGCAGCTTCCTGTTCGGGAAATCATCTGGTTAATAAGAAAAAAGATCAGCACACCATTTGGACTCCAGTATGATCACGAATAGCCATAGTAGATTTACTGACCAAGTACATTCCAAATTGCTATGGTAGGTCATGGCTGGTTGATAGGATTGCTGTTTAGCACAAAAGCAGTTTTTGAAATGAGCCCCAAGCACGACAGGTTTTTTTCCTTAAGCAATCCACATGAGACTGTTTTTTTTTTTTATTGTATCAGATGTCACAAGGATGACATCCTTTTATCCAGCATCCAAATGGAATAAGATTTTTTCAACCAAATTTAGCAAATGGAAAATGCGTATACATTTAGGAATGTAACTTCTCTGAAATAGCAATACTGAAAGCAGATATGTTCTATGGAGGGCTTTTCCAAGCCGGCCTTTTGTATAAGACTTGTCTGTACATGCCTGGCTTATCTCCCCTAGAAAATGAAAATAATATCTAATCCTGGCCTAGGAACCGTTTCAGGGCTGACTACACCCAATCCCCACCTCTTTTCTCTTCGAAAGCAAAACTATACGTTTCCCCATAAACAACAGCCAGTGAGCAGGCACAAATGCTAAATGGGAAATTAACTTAGAGTGGGTGAGGCAGACTACTAAAATTTTGACTATCCTACTAAATTTAGCCAAGGAAGATCCATCTATGCCAATTTAAAATGGTTCCCAGGAGCTGCCTGATCACACATTTCAGCAAAAGACGGAGGACCAAAATAGAGAAAGGAAATGTAGTTACTCCCTGCATCGAAATGTGCTTCTAATTAAGGTGTCTATCCACACCCTGCTTTACAGAAGAAATAAATAGCTCTTTTCTGCTGGACAAGGATTACTGTGTTTTCTGCGGAATTCACTCTGGCTTGCTGACTCTTTACTTCTCTTAGCCATGCAGACCCAGATGAGCTGGAGCCACCGAAGGGAAGGAGACTCAGAACTGCCACTATGCCAGGGGGAAATCCCACCAGTATTTTTTTGTTCATGAATTTCAGTTCAACATTTAAATGTACCCCGTATACATTTGTTAAATGTATTAAGTCAACTCCTTCTTCTATAGTACTTCTCTCCCTAGCTCCAGTTCCATGTTGCAAAGACTGCTTTATCAATATAATTAGTAGTTTCTTTTTGCAAATATGTTTTCTTTCATGCTTCAACTACCACCAGCATAAATAATAATGTTAGAAATAAATGATTACACAGGTGTGACTTTGATCTGGAGATTGTGAAGATGATATTTCTATTATTTTAGAAACAGCCACCACATAGTATGTTTTCATTTTTAGCACATTGCCATAATTATACAACCTATGGCTTTGGAATCAGGACTCTGAAATAAATGTGTAGTTCTACCCCTGACTTTCTACATAACCTTGACAAAGACATTTACCATGTCTTGGCTCAGTTCCTCTATCCATAAAACGGGGATAAAAATATTGACTTTACTAATAGGGCTATGATTCAGATTAGTTATCCCAGCTTTGCAAAGTGCTTTCAAAAATCATCAGGCTGCAATAATCGCACTCAAGCAAAGGATGTACTTATTCTGCCCACCCTTCTAAATACCATCCTTTCCCACTCAAAGCATTCATTTTCTTCTTCCACGTAATAGATTCTCTCAGGTGAGAAAATAGCCTAATGTCTGATATCATCAGGCACCCCTTCTGGAATAATCTCATGAAATGTGAGGCAATACATAAATCAGTAACTGAAACAAAGTTAGAATTAGATTCTTATACCAATGGCCTCTTTTTATTAGGATTACACTGAGTTTTTTTAGACTCCTGGTTTTTGTAATATGTCAATATTGTCATCATACTCATCATCATCAGTGTTTATTGAATGTTAACCACCTGCCAGGCACTGGACTACCTCATTTAGTCCTCAAAACAATGCAGTGAGTGAATTGTCATTATTATCCCCATTTTACTGGAAAGGTAGTTGAGGCTTACAAGGATCAAATAACTTGAAGTCACAGGACTTGTAAGAGGTAGAACTGGAGCGCAAACTTGGTTCTAATGATCCCAGAGACCCAGCTTTTTTTGTTTTTTAATAATTTTTATTTATTTATTTATTTATTTATTTATTTATTTATTTATTTATTTATTTATTTAAAGTAGGCTCCACACCCAGGGCAGAGCCCAACATGGGGCTTGAACTCACAACAATGAGGTCACGACTTGAGCAGAGATCAAAAGTCGGATACCTAACTGACTGAGACACCCATTTTTTTTTAATATTTATTTATTTATTTTAGAGAGAGAGAGCATGAGCAGAGCAGAGAGAGGAAGAGACAGAAAGAATCTCAAGCAGACTCCATGCTGAGCTTGGAGCCCAACATGGGGCTTGATCTCATGACCACTAGACTGAGACATGAGTCAAAACTAAGAGTCAGCTGCTCAACTGATTGTGCCACTCAGGGGCCCCAGAAGCCCAACTTTTAATAATTTTGCTATATTCCCATCATACTAGTCTTTGTGACTAAATTAACACAGCAACCAAAAGTAGGAAATATTTATGGAAATAAAGAAGACATCAAGAAACTGATGTTACTGCTGGTGCAGAAAATGCCCCAAACTAAAGCAGCTTTTAAATTAAGAGAGTCAAACAAAACTATACTCAGCTGAAAGAAGGAAAGTCAACCCTCAGAGAGAATACAGTTAATTCTTCCAATTGAACAGTAACACATGAATAGAAAATACTTTTATATTGAATATATCTGACATGTTATTTTTCACATGTCCCCTAAATTATTTAAAATATAATTAATGCTTTTAAAATAAAAATTAAATCTGTAAAGGGTGATTAAAAAGACATTGTATTAAGTTGAGCATTAAAATAAATGAATTTGAAATTTCCTTCTATCTTAAAAGTTCAATGATTCTCTGAATGATTGGTGAAAACATAAATTAATTGAACAGCACTGTTCTGTGCATATACTGTATGAGATCACTTTCACCTTTCTCATGGAAGCTTTTTAAAACTTCTGCACTCCCCATTAGTCTCCTACAATTACTCAGAATTCCTTCCTCTAACAAGGTAACTTTCATTCATTCTTCAATGAACAGACAATTTGTTATCCATGCCAGGATATTTTTGATACTGAAAGGGGTCCAGAAATTTGAAATTATACATTGCTCTGAAAAACATTTATTTATTGAAAATAAATTGTTTTTTAAATTTAAAAATTGGAAGATTTATAAATAGTTATACTTAGAAGCTATTTCCAAAATTAAAATTGTTTATGAAAATTAAAGACATATATATTTAAAGTCAATTTTTCAAAACTTCTTTATATTGACAATCTGAATATTCAAAAATAATACAAACAGAATAATCAACCAGGGGCACCTGGGTGGCTCAGTCGTTAAGCGTCAGCCTTTGGCTCAGGGCATGATCCCGGAGTCCTGGAATCGAGCCCCACATCAGGGTCCTCCGCTGGGAGCCTGCTTCTTCCTCCCCCACTCCCCCTGCCTGTGTTCCCTCTCTCGCTGGCTGTCTCTATCTCTCTCAAATGAATAAATAAAATCTTAAAAAAAAAAAAGAATAATCAACCAGTGTCTGACCTATATTTATTCTAAATACTTACTGTAATGTTAGTATTTTTCTAAAAAAAAATTCAATATTCTAGAATTTCTTTTTCATGAAATCGCTTTGCAATCTTCAAGATGCATAAAATTCATTCAGTTTACATATTTGAAATTGTTGACACTTGGAATTGACTTTTCTCTGTGAATAACAGCAGTTTTCATCAAATGAGTTCTCTAAATTTATGATCCTTTTTAAAGTTCCAGCTGATTTAGATGCTACAAAATTTTAGTCTTCCTCAATTCCATTCCATTCTCGCAAAGAATATAAATTCATTGTTAAGAGACAATTCTCCATGGATATCCCACATTATTGCATGTCTTCAGAGTGACAAGTGACTATCTTTTGCTCTAGAATACATTTTCAAGGATATTTATATAAAGAACAGCCTTGGAAGATAGGGATAATGTCTCCCTCCAGAGCAGAGGACAGTATTAAAAGATGAAGATAGTATCTCTCTTTGAAGCAAAATTCAGGCATATTTACGCCCATTATAAAAGATTCAGGTCCCTTAACATCAAGATTTCTCTCCTGTAATACAACTCATTGTGTGTGTAGGATTCACCTGGGGCTCTTTGCATCAGATGTGAGAACTGCGGCTCAGGGAATTAATGCCAAAAATGTCAATACTCTGGCTATTACTATTGTTATAAATACTAAACTGTCCTTCATCTCTGACCCAGGAGGCTCGTGTCCTCTAGCATCATTCATAAAACTGGCAGGCCAACATATGAGCTTGAAAATAAGGTCAAACTTCAGACTTTGTCACAGTTCTTGCTAGTTGGTGTGAGGAGAATAGCTGATAGAGGCACAAATTTGTAGAAGAAAAAGAGGGAGAATTTGGGGGGCCAATTAAAGGAATTTGAGTGAAGTTTGTAACTTATTTGGTCAACTGGGCAATAAATGGTCCTCCAATTCATTACCTCTTAATGAGGAAGAACTGAGGAGATGGTTGTAGAGTAAGAACCGGAAATCAGTTCAAGGATAGCTGCCCAGAAGGAAAGATGGCAGCAGAGTAGGAGGCCCCTAGACTTGCCTCATCTCATGAATACAACTACATAACTATAACTCATCCTAAATACTCCAGAAACTAACCTGAAGACTGGCAGAACAAACTCTTCAACTAAAAGCAGAGAAGAGGCCACATCAAAGAAGACAGTTTGGGAGAGAAATAGATTGTGGTCACTGTGGTGGGGAGGGAACTGTGGTCATGGAGAAGGGTGAGAGACAGACTAACCACACATTGGAGCACACTGGGGAAATGAATCCCCATAGCAATTAGCTTGGAAAGTGAGAGGGGATGAATTTCATGAGTTATTGTAACCAGTGGGGCTTAAAGTCTAGAGTTCTACATGTGAGGAACAGCCTAGAGGCACTGGGGCTGCTCTTGGAGAAAAGGCAGGGCAAACACCCTGTGGACATACAGCGTGGAAATGACAATCTGAAGAGCACTTCAGGCACCTAGTAGGGTGGTTATTTGCTCATCTTAGAGCATGTCCCACAGAGGTAGCATTCATAGAGAGACCTCTCCCAGAATAAAGGAACTGGCAGGTGCCATTTCCCTCACCCGTCCCTCAGCATAATCACAGGGCCACCTGTGGGAACCAGTGCATTGCAGATACTTGCTACCTAACTTGCTTACACCAAGCACTGCCCCCCCACCACACTCCAGTGGAACTGTCCTTCACAGTCACATTTGCCTCAGTCCCAGCGCAGTGGACCCCTTCCCCCAGAAAGCAGGCACAAACCCCTGCCCACACAGTGTCTCCTGACCCAGGAGTTTCAGTGGTGGTGGTGACAGGTCTCATTTCACAAGCAGACCACAGCATACATAGTTAAAACATGCCACATTCAGGTCAGGTACCAAACACTGCCTACAACAGGCAAAGAGGGCCTCTGCAGATAACTGGCCTAAAGGACAAAGTGGCCAGGACACAACAGGAGAGCACACACAGCATACACTGGAGATACTCTCTGAAGAGCAAGGCACTGGGGAATAGGGGACACTCCACGGTAGGGCACTACAGGACCTCTTCTTCATAAAGTCATTACCTTCAAGAACAGGAGACATAGCTGACTTTCCTAACACACAAAAACAGGCACAGAGACTTAGACAAAATGAGAAAACAGAGAAACTTGTCCCAAATGAAAGAATGGAAAAAGGCCATAGCCAGAGATCTAAGCAAAGCAGATATAAGTAACATGCCTGATGGAGTATTTAAAACAATAATCATAAAGGTACTCATTTGACTTGGGAAAAGAGTAGAAGATGTCAGTGAGACCTTTCACACAGAGATAAAAAAAAGAACTAATCAGACACGAAGAGAGCAATAAACAAGATTAGAAACATGCTTGACGCACGGAGCAGTAGCCTGGAAGAAGCAGAGGAAGAATTAATGACCTAGAAAAGAGAGTGATGGGAAGTGATCAAGGCGAACAAAAGAGAGAACAAATAATCATGTAAAATCAGAACAGACTTAGGGAACTCAGGGACTCCATCAAATGTAATAATATTCATATTATAGGAGTCCCAAAAGACGAAGAGAAATACAAGGTGGCAGACAATTTATTTGACGAAATAGCTAAAAACTTTCCTAATCTGGGGATGGAAACAGATATCCAGATCCAGGAGGCACAGAGAGCCCCAACACCAATCAACAAAAGCATATCCACACCAAGACACACTGTAATAAAGTTGGCAAAATACAGTGATAAAGAAAAAAATTCAAAAGCAGCAAGACAAAAGAAGACAGTAACTGCATACAAGGGAAACCCTATCAGACTACCAGGGGATTTTTCAGCAGAACTTTCCACACCAAAAGGGAGTAGCATGATATATTCAACCTGCTGAATGGGAAAAATCTTCAGCCAAGAATACTCTATCCAGCAAGGCTATCATTCAGAACAGAAGGAGAAAGAGTTTCCCAGACAAACAAAAACTAAAGAAGTTCATGACCACTAACCCAGTCCTGCAATAAATATTAAAGAGGCCTCTGAGTGGAAAGGAAACGCTAAAAGTGACCATATAAAAGCAGGAAACACAAAAGCAGTAAAAATGAATATTTTCATAAAAATAAGTCAAGTAATTCACAAAATTAAAAGATGTAAAATATGACAACATATACCATATACCTAAAACATGGGAAGGATGGGAGCAGAAAATGGGTCAAACTTAAACAACCATCAACTTAGTATAGAGTGCTATATGCAGAAGATGTTTTTTACAAATCTATGCTAACAACAAATCAAAAACCACTAGTAAATATACAAAGAATAAAGAGAAAGAGATCTAAATATATCACTAAAGAAAAGCAGCAAACCACGAAAGAGAGAAAGACAAGAAAGGATTAGAGAAAATATTCAGAAACAACCACAAAACAGGTAATAAAACAGTAATAAATGCATATCTACCAATAATTACTTTGAATGTAAATGGACTAAACACTCCAATCAAATACATACGGTGACTGAATGGATTAAAAAAAAAAAACCCATCTATATGCTCCTTACAAGAAACTCATTTTAGACCTAAAGACACCTGCAGATTGAAAGTGAGGTGACAGAGAAACATTTATCATACAAATGGATAGCAAAGGAAAGCCAGAGTAGCAATACTTATAGCAGACAAAATAGACTTTAAAACAGAGACTGTAACAACAGACAAACAAGGACACTACATACTAATAAAGGGGACAATCCAACAAGATGATATAACAATTGTATATATGTATGCACCCAACACGGGAGCATCCAAATACATAAAACAGTTAATAATAAACATAAAGGAACTAATCAATGAAAATACAGTAACAGTAGGGGACATTAGCACCCCACTTACATCAATAGACAGATCATCTAAACAGAAAATCAACAAGGAAACAATGGCTTTGAATGACACACTGGAAACAGATGGATTTAACAGATATATTCAGAACATTCCATCATCCTAGAACAACAGAAGACACCTTCTTTTCAAGTTCACATGAAATACTCTCCAAAATAAAAAGGCAAAGCTGGAGGCATTACGATTGTGGACTTCAAGTTATATTACAAAGCAAGCCTCAACAGATTAAAAAAGACTGAAGCCATACCATGCATCTTTTCTAGCAATAATGCTGTGAAACTAGAGGTCAACCACAAGAAAAAAACTGGAAAGACCACGAATACATTGAGGTTAAATAACATGCTACTAAACAATGAATAGGTCAACCAGGAAATAAAGGTCATAAATTAGTACATGGAAACAAATGAAAATGAAAACACAATGTTTCAAAACCTTTGGGATGCAGTAAAAGCAGGTCTAAGATAGAAATTTATAGCAACACAGGCCTACATCAAGAAGCATGAAAAATCTCAAACAACCTAACCTTACCCCAAAGGAGCTGGAAAAGAACAACAAACAAAACCTAAAACTAGCATAATAAACGAAATAATAAAGATTAGAGCAGAAATAAATGATATAGAAACTAAAAAAAAACCCGATAGTACAGACAGGAGATGGTTTTTTGAAAAAAAAAATCAAGAAAATTGATAAACTTCTAGCCAGATTTATCAAGAAAAAAAGGACCCAAATAAATAAAATCACAAATGAGAGAGGAGAAATAATAACCAACACCACAGAAATACAATTATAAGAGATTATAAAAAACTATATGCCAAAAAATTGAATTAAAAAAATGGATAAATTCCTAGAAATATATAACTTACCAAAACAGAAACAGGAGGATATAGAATTTTGGACAGATGGATTACCAGCAAAGGAATTCAATCAGTAATCAAAACACTCCCAACAAACAAAAGTCCAGGACCACATGACTTCCTTGGAAAATTCTACCAAACATTTAAAGAAGAGTTAATACCCACTCTTCTCAAACTATTCCAAATAATAGAAAGCAAAGGAAAACCTCCAAATTTATTCTACAACACCAGCATTACCCTGATACCAAAACCAGATGAAGATCCCACAAAAACAGAGAACTACAGGCCAATATGTCTGATGAACATAAATGCAAAATTCCTCAACAAAATACTAGCAAACCAAATCCAACAACATATTTTTAAAAATCATTCACCACAATCAAGTAGGATTTATTCTTGAGTTGTAAGTGTGGATCAATATCTGCAAATTAATCAATGTGGTACATCACATCAATAAGAGAAAGGATAAGAACCATATGATCATTTCAACAGATGCAAAAAAGCATTCTGACAAAGTACAGCATCCATTCATGATAAAAACCCTCAACAAAGTAGGTTTACAGGGAATATACTTCAACCTAATAAAGGCTATATAAGAAAAACCCACAGCTAACATCCCCAGTGGGGAAACACTGAGAACTTTTATCCTAAGGTCAGGAACAAGACAAGGACGCCCACTCTCACCACTTTTATTCAACATAGCACTAAAGAAGTCCTAGCCACAGCAATCAGACGACAAAAAGGGATAAAAGACATGCAAATCAGTAAGGAAGAAGTAGAACTCTCGTGATTTCCAGATGACATGATACTATATATAGAAAACCCAAAAGACTCCATCAAAAAACTACTAGAACGGGTAAATGAATTCAGGAAAGTCACAGGATACAAAAATCCATGTACAGAAATCTGTTGTATTTCTATACATCAATAATGAAGCAGCAGAAAAAGAAATTAAGAAAACAATCCCATTTATAATTGCACCCAAACCAAAAAGATACCTAGGAATAAACGTAACCAAAGAAGTGAAAGACCTATATTCTGAAAACTTTAAAATGCTGATGAAAGAAACTGAAGATGACACAAAGAAATAGAAAGACATTCCATGATCATGGATTAGAAGAACAAATATTGTTAAAATGTCCATACTACCCAAAGCAATCTACACATTTAATTCAATCCCTATCAAAATACTGACAGCATTTTCCTCAGAGCTAGAACAAACAATCCTAAAATTTGTATGGAACCACAAAAGGGCCTGAATAGCCAAAGCAATCCTGAAAAAGAAAAGCAAAGCTGGAGGCATTACGATTCTGGACTTCAAGTTATATTACAAAGCTGCAGTGATCAAGACAGAATGGTTCTGGCACAAAAACAGACACACAGGGGCGCCTGGATGGCACAGCCGTTAAGCGTCTGCCTTCGGCTCAGGGCGTGATCCCAGCGTTATGGGATCGAGCCCCACATCAGGCTCCTCTGCTATGAGCCTGCTTCTTCCTCTCCCACTCCCCCTGCTTGTGTTCCCTCTCTCGCTGGCTGTCTCTATCTCTGTTGAATAAATAAAATCTTTTTTAAAAAAAAAGACACATAGATCAATGGAACATAATAGAAAACCCAGAAATAAACCCACAATTACATGGTCAGTTAATCTTCAACAAAGCAGGAAAGAATATCCAATGGTAAGAAGACAGTCTCTTCAACAAATGGCGTTGAGAAAACTGGACAGCTACAAGCAAAAGAATGAAACTGAACCACTTTCTTATTACCCCATTCACAAAAATAAATTCAAAATGGATTAAAGACCTAGACGTGAGACCTGAAACCATCAAAATCCTAAAAGAGAGCACAGGCAGTAATATGACATTGGCCGTAGAAATTTTTTTTTTCCATATAGGTCTCCTGAGGTAAAGGAAACAAAAGCAAAGTAAACTATTGGAGCTACATCAAAATAAAAACCTTCTGAACAGCAAAAGAAACAATCAACAAAACTAAAAGGCAGCCTACTGAATGGGAGAAGATATTTGCAAATAACATATCCAATAAAGGGTTAGTATCCAAACTATATAAAGAACTTGTAAACTCAACACTCAAAAGACAAATAATCCAATTTAAAAATGAGCAGAAGACATGCACAGATATTTTTCCAAAGACGACATACGGATGGCCAAAAGACACGTGAAAAGATGCTCATCATTGCTTACCATCAGGGAAATACAAAACAAAACTACAATGAGATATCACCTCACACCTGTCAGAATGGCTAAATCAGCAACACAGGAAACAACAGGTGTTGGCAAGAATGTGTCAAAAGAGGAGCCCTCTTGCACTGTTGGTGGGAATGCAAACTGGTGTAGCCACTGTGGAAAACAGTAGAAGTTCCTCAAAAAGTTAAAAATAGAACTACCTTATGACCCAGCAATCACACTAGTGGATATTTACCCAAAGAATACAAAAACACTAATTCAAAGGGATATATGCACCCTGATGTTTATAGAAGCATCATTTACAATAGCTAAGATATGGAAGTAGCCTAACTGTCCATCAGTTAATGAATAAAGAAGATGTGGTATATATATAATGGAATATTATTAAACCATAAAAGGAATAAAATATTGCCATTTACAACACAGAGCTAGAGAGTATAATGCTATGTGAAATAAGTCAGAGAAAGACAAATATCATATGATCTCATTCATATGTGGAATTTAAAATACAAAACAAACAAGCAAAGCAGGAAAAAAGAGAAAGAGACAGACAGACAGACAAACCAAGAAAGACTGTTAACTAGAGAGAACAAACTGATAGTTACCAGGGGAGATATGGGTGGGGGATGAGTTAAGTAGTGATGAAGATTCAGGAGTGCACCTGTCATGATGAGCACAGGGTGATATATGAAATTTAGAATCACTACATTGTACACCCGAAACTAATATAACACTGATGTTAACTAACTGGAATTAAAACAAACACTTTAAAAACAAAGTTGCCCAAAAGTGCCTTGGTTGTTGTGAACCTTCATCCAGATGGTATGCTTTCTTAACAATTAGGCTATCAACCTTAAGTCCTCCACATTGTGGCAACTAGTATTAAGATTCATCCTGGAATTACAGTTACAGAAAGTTCCATCCCAACAGTTAGAGTTGAGCATCTACGTGGAGTGTGAGAGAAGGCAAATATACAGAAACTGTGGCAGAAACCAACTAATTGTTAGTGCTCTGCCTGGATCATTTGAGACAAGAGGGTGGGGTACTTAATGATTTTTTTAAAAGAATGGCAACAGCTGGGACACCTTATTTCTTACTTCCTTCTGCAGGCTCTCAACCCAAATGTAGATCCATATCAGAGATGATAGAAAATGGTCTCAGAGTTTTTGCAGTGGGTCTTGGCTGGCTTTGGGTGATCTTTAACCCTCACAGAGAGATTTCTCTGAAAGAGAGAAACTCTTAGGAGAACTACAGCTGACTCACTGACTAGTATTCAGGCTCTTATTGCCCAGGTTGGATTTACAATGCTGATGAAAGTGAATCAATGGAGAATGAGAAACTAACCCAAAGGACTCTAGATATATTTTTTACTGTCAGCCTCATTGCCCTGGAAAACTCCCTCAGCTCTTATGTTAAAATTGGGCAAAAACTTAAGAAATGATAGCATAATAATGGTGCAGCAAGAGACCCAGACTAAAGCAGATTTCTTTTTTTTTTTTTTTTAATTATTTTGTGTGAGTCAAGCACAAGTCACCGGGTTATGCAAACCCCATAGCCCTAGCCTAAAAACAACATGGCCGTGGCTGCTAAATCAAGGAGTCCTCAAGGCAGAAATAGACAAATGTCACAAATAATAACCTTGTTGCTTAACATGAGGCTGTGGAGGAGGTTGTGGTAGGGAGGGAAAACATTGTAAATTTGTCTGGTTGAGTTGCTAGCAGTGGCTACACTGCTTGAAACCAAACATAAATGTGTCTTAACGTCATAGAGCTCTCTTCCTAGGTGCTCCCGGATCCTTTCTTCCCTCTACCCCACCGCAGTTGTTGTAAGAAAAATGATTAGGGGTAAGGCTGAGGACTCTTGGTCACCAAAGGCAAATCAAAGGCCAAATTCAATCATTTGAATACTCTAGGGACTTTCAGAGTGGGAGGGATTCAAACTTGTATGGCTGTCTTGGCTATAGACAACAAAGTCACTATCCTACTTGGACATGTGGGAGGAAAAGGCACTTGGATTTAGCTAATGGGGTTTGAGCTCGGTTCATAGCGGGGAAAGAACAGATTTTATGACACCCTGGGGAACTTTGGGCCAATTCAATATACTGTTGCTAATTCTTCTATATCTTGAATATATAATAAGAGTTGAGGTGTTATATCACTGTTGTTCCCTATCTCATAATGGCCAGAAGGAAATCTCCCAATTTCAAAGAGCCACATGGAGAGAAGTAATAATGAGACCTATAAATTTCTCCTCATATCACTTCCCTGTCCCTTCCCACATGGTCCAACTGAAACAGTATAGCATCCCAAGGGGAAAAGGGAAATGACAGCCTCAAAGGCTTGACTTAGAGATAGCAGGAGCAGTAAAAGATGCAATATCTCACAATAATAATCCTATATGGCCAGTGAAAAAGGCTAATGGGAGCTTCAGACTTACGGATTTCAACTGTTGTTCCAGTGCACTGGCTATACAGACATTGTGACTATAACTGAAGCCACTGTGCAAACTGGTATGATGTCTTAGACATTGACAACACCTTCTTTTCTAGCTCACTGGTACCTTTGGACCAAAATCAATTCACATTCATGTAGCATGTCCTTCAACATACATTCACAATATTCTCCTTGGGAATCTCTTTATGATTACCTAAAGTCCCCTACCATTTGCCAGCAGTGAGTCAGGATTAGGACAAATGCCTCTACCCTTTGATATCCAAAGCTTTCACTGTGTAGATAATATCCATTGGTTGATAAATGAGAAGGCTCAGTTTCAGCTACTCTAACGGCAATGTTATCACATTTCTGCCAGCAGGGGTGGCTGATAAACACTGATGAAATTCAGGGGTCTGCTGAGTAAAGTTTCTTGGGACTACGTGGGTGGAATCACAATGTTCATTCCCTTTGCCAGTCAAGGAAAAACTGCTGTTTCTGGCCTCCAACCACCAAAAAGGAGATCAACATCTTATATGACCGTTTGGTATTAGAGACAGTGTGTGCCTCACTAGGGCATTACACTTGGGAGTTGATATCGGCTAACTCACAAATTAGTATCCATGGGGTGGGAGCCCAAATGAACAGGTTGCATTGAAAGTTGGCTGGCAAGCTGTGGGAGGCTCTCAACCTTTAGCCCCACATCCCAAATAACCCTTTTGAGCTACAAGTTTCTGTAATTGATGATTTTTTTTTCAATTGAGCCTCTGGTAAAGAGAGGTAGTCACCACCCAAAGGTAGTTTTAAATTTGTCACCTCCCTGACATGCCTATTAGGAACATGCTAGCTTGCTACTGAGGACTTGTTGAAATTGAACACTTGACCCATGGAGGCCTTGTGACTCTCCACAGCCTAAGAGTCTCATTTTGGGGTGAGAATGACTCAATTAACAACACAAGAAGGACCTAGTAAGCCTTGATTGTCACATGGAAATTTTATATTCAAGAACACAACTGGCAGGGCCTGAGTAACATCTCAGCTTTACGTATTTAAAAAAAAAAAAAAAAAAGACAGCTGTTCCTTTGGGGGAAATTTTATCCCCTACTTTACCGCCTGAAGGACATTGCTGGCTCATTGGCACCTTCAGTTCACTGAGGTTCACCCAAGTGCCTGAACCTAGTTGACTAATAGTTTGGCTAAGCTGAAACCTAATAGTGTCTGCTGGGCTGCATGGCTTTTCAACCTCAATACCAGCTACACAAAATAAAAATGGATTTGGTTGCTCCACTGAGTAAGTAGAACTCCAAATTCTCATGGCTTGAGCCAATATCCCTTTTAATGAACTTTGTTATATTTTTATTAACTCTTGAGCTGTTGCCAGTGGCCTGGCTTTTTGGTCTGCCACTTGAAAAGCTACACACTGGACAACTAAAGACAATCCCATATTTTCCATTTCAGTTTAATAGGCAATTGCGTCAATACCATTTTTGAAATAATCCATCCTTTTCCCACTAAACTGAACCCCCACTCATAAAATACAAACTTCTCATACAAGTCTCAATCTTGAGATTTCAAACAATTTGTCTCTCCCTACGCCTATACTGATTATGGTATGTAAGACATCTGGTAATGAAATGTCCCCATCACTGTTCATCCATTTCACACCTTGTTTCTATGTTGAAGCATTTATTTTTTGGTCTGCACTTTTAAGATAATTTTACCTAATGCCCCCCAAATTTTGTTCTCAGGATTTCATTTAAATCACATATTAATTTTGGAGGATTTAGATTTTAAATAATAACTAGTATTTCCATTTGACATGTTTTTCCATTCGTCCAAATATTCTTTGTATGCCTTTTAATAAGGGTATAGTTTTCTTTCCAAAAGTCTTGTGCTTTTATTATCAAATTTTGCCAATTTTTAAAACGGTTTTCTTCGTGAGTATATGTGTATTTGTTCATGTATGCGACTATTATGGATGAACTCCCCCCCATTTCTATTTCTAGGTCTGTATTGCAAGAATAGAGGAAAACAATTTATCTTTTGTCCAGCTACCTTACTAAATTTCCTTATTAATTTTTGTGGTACTTCAACAGATGGTCATTGGTTTTCAAGGAATAAATCTGCAAAATAAATCTGTTTATCTCTTCTTTTCCAACACTGTTTCTTTCATTTTCTTATTGTACTGCAGTTGCTACTCAAAAAAAGGCTGAATAATAACAATCATAAGAGGAATCTCTGATTAGCTATAGAGACTATCCAGCATCAGGCTAAGAGCATGGTTTCTTAAGCATAATGCACAACTGAATTACAAGCTTGCCACTTGCTGTTTCTGTGTTCTTGGCCAAGTTATTTAACCTTTCTATGTCTTAGTTTTCCTATCTTTAGGAAATTATAATAATATATATCACATATGATTTTTGTGAAAATTATTATATGTAAAGTGCTTAGAACCATCCTTCCACATAGTAGAAACTATAGAAGTGTTAGCTATTATATTTTTTTCTTGATTTAAGTGAAAGTTTTAGTTTTTCGCTGATTAGAATGGTATTTATTGTAAATATATGGTAAAAAAAAATGTAATTAAGTAGTTTTTTATCCAGGTTTACTGAGTTTTTATTAGGAAAAACTGCTTTATTAAATGCCTTTTTAACACCTGTTTATATGAGTGCATGGTCTTTTTACCGAAGTCATAATGAATTATACTGATATTGAATCACCTTTGGATATCTGAGCTACCTCTTAAATAATGTATTATTATTTTGATATAGTCTATTTACCAACATTTTAGTTACAGTGTTAGCATATATTGATTGATAAATGAGTTTTATTTTGTTTTGGGTACTACATTGGTAATTGGTCAAGTTTTGTTATTAAGTTTGTGTGATTTATAAAATAAAATAGGAAGATTGTTAGCTTCTTTTATGATTTGAAATAGTTTAAATAACCTGGACGAAACTTTATTCTATAAAGGTTAGATAAAACTTGGCTGAGAACCCATCTAGCCTTGGTATCTGTCTGAATGGTACATCTTTATTCACCTTTTCAAGCTTGTCTTTGGTAATTGGTCTTTTCAAGGATCTTTTATCTTTTTGGATCAAATTTGATATTTTATCTTTTGCTAGAAAATCATCCATGTCCTCCAGGTCTCCAAATTTGTTGTGAAAATATATGTGCGGGTTTTTATAATTTTACACCTCTTCTATGTCTGTACTTCTGTCTACTTTCTCATTCCTAATCTTGTATATATTTTGCACTCTCTCTCTACTATCAACAGGTTTATCTGTTTTATTGGTCTTTTCTAAAAACCATATTTTAGACTTATTTTTTTTCTTTACTATACAGTTTGGTTTTATACCTAATTAAATCCAGTTCACCTTTTAAATTTTCCTCTATTTTCTTTTGGTTTCTTTTGGTACTGTTTTTCTAATTTTTAAAGATGAATTCTTAGCTCCTTTATTTTCTATATCTCTTCAATATTGAGGACATTTAAGACTATTGATTTTCTCCTGAGTGCAACTTTTTCTGTGTTTTGTAGATTTGGGGATGAAGTATTCTCATTTTCTTTGCTTCCCAAATGACATGTCATTTTTTCTTTCATTTCCTCACTGGCCCAACATAATATTTCCAGAAGTGTGATTCTAAGTAGGTGGAATTTCTGATTATCTATTTACTATTCATTTCAAATATGATAGATTTATGACCAGAGTTTGTGATCTAGAAAAAGGTGAAAATACTATAAATAAATTTAACATTTTGTGGTCAAATTCATGATCAGTTTTTGTGAAATTTCCAGAAATGCATAGAAATTATTATTATCTTCTTAAGGAATATAAAGGCCTACTTAAACCAATAAGATTAAATGTATTAATTATATGATTCAATTCTTCTATATCTTTGCTATTTAATTTTGTTACCAGAATTTTTAAATTCTGATAGAGGTATGCTGAAGTTGCACACATTCAAATGAATGAATGATAATCACTGTATTCAGGTACACACATGTGAATTGGTAAGTATTATTTCTAGAGTGTTGATTAGGATTGCATTCAATAGTGAGTATGAGAAAGCCCAATAAATGGTGACTAAATAGCAAATGATTTATGTAACAAAAGGTTGTAGGTAGGCAGGCAGCTAGGTCTACGGGGTGTACAAGAACTCAAGAGTGCCATCAAGAAAGCAGGACGCTTGCTTTTCTGTTCTGTCATCCTTACTAAAGGCTGATACAGTTCTGGGATGGCTTCTATGTTCCAGGCAGCAGGAAGGAGGAGACAGAAGAGGCAGCACTGACAGACTTCAATGCTTATGGCTCATTGGCCAGAAATGAGTCACAGGGTCATCTATAGTGAAAACGGAGTCTGAAAAAAATAAGCTTTTAGCTTTAGCATTTCCAAGATGGAGGAAGGCAAGAGAAAAAAAAAAAAATGGAATGGGTGTTGTGGTAGTCAATCAATAGTATCTATTACACATAAGATCTGTGAAGACATATATGCAGAATTCAGTTTTAATATTTGCTGCTTCTTGCTTTCCTCAGTGCCGCTCCAACATCCCTTCATCTCCCCTCTTTATTTTAAAAGGTTGTAAGAATTAAAGACGTTATACCTAACTTAGGGTATTCTCTGGTAATCAGAAGAATTGGAAAGAGGAGACCTTTACTGAGTTACACAAAGAATCCTTTTGGGATTTTGACTGAAGTTACGTTAAATCTATAAATCGGTGTAGGAAGAATTCAGGTGTTATGACATCTTCTCATGATTAAAAAAAATTTTTTTTAATATTTATTCAAAAATGTTTTATAGGGGCGCCTGGGTGGCACAGCGGTTAAGCGTCTGCCTTCGGCTCAGGGTGTGATCCCCGCGTTATGGGATCGAGCCCCACATCAGGCTCCTCTGCTATGAGCCTGCTTCTTCCTCTCCCACTCCCCCTGCTTGTGTTCCCTCTCTCGCGGGCTGTCTCTATCTCTGTCAAATAAATGAATAAAATCTTAAAAAAAAATGTTTTATAGTTTTCTATATATAGGTTTTACAAAAAATTGTTAGTCACCATAGAGTACACCATTATTTTTGATGTAGTTTTACACATCCATCATTAGACTTATTCCCAAATACTATACTTTATATTTTTAATTATTATAAATGTTAACTTTTATAGTTATTATTACTCTAATTGTTTCTGGTTTATAGAAGTGTAATTAAGTGTTTTTTTGTATTGATCTTATGTTCAACTACCTTGCTCAACTCCCCTATTATCATTATTATTATTATTTTATCAAAATTATTAATATTACCTGGGGGATTTCAAGTAGACAATCATATCATCTGAAAATGACCTTTTTTCTCTTTTCCTATGACTTTTAATTAATTACTTTTTCCATAGAACTGGTTAGAAACCCTATACAATTGTTGAACAGAAGTGGTAATGTGTTGTTGAAATAAAGTTTAAAATTTTAAAAGGAAATATAGATGAATATCTTTCAGATCTTACTGTAGAAAACTATTTCTTAAGCTACCACAAAAATATTTAATAAGAAATAAAAGATTAAAATTGTGATATTATTTATAAGAACTTTCATAAGTCAATAATAAAAATACAAAAAGAAAAGAAAAATGTTGTTTGTTTCTCTATGTCATGCTTTGTAGTCTATAAGCAATTTTTCCTTCCACTTTGTGACACAATCCTTCCTACAGGCAAAGGAACACAAAGTCTTTGATACCTTTAGGAACTGAGTAAGAAAAGAAAAAAATACAGAGAAAACGTAACAAATTAATATCCAAAAAAATTACTCTAGACACCACTAAAAAGAAAATGTAGCCTCTATTATATTTACTCACCTGAGACACACTTAGTAAGACTGCACTTCTTTCCCCAATTTCAGATTTTCTTGGTCAGATTTGTTATATTCTTCTGAATAAATTAAGAAAAAAATCTTACTTGCTATAGCACTAAAACATTTGCTTTGCCTCTAAACTCAACTCTTTGGTGACTGAACTTGAGGAAAAATTTAATTACAATTTTACATGTAACCTTGTTTACTTCCAGAATCAGAAACTGTTCCAATAAATGAGAAAATGAGTAAAGGCATAGAAAACAAATTAAGAAAACTGTCATATCAAGTGGGAAATAGGCCCTTTGGCAAATTGTTTTTATTGCTTTTTTCCTATTTATCTGAACATGGAGTTTATTAGTATTATATTGCCAAATGAAGCAGCTGAGTCTAGTTTATTACTAATATTATCATTCATTAATAATAAATTTATAAGTCAAATAAGTATTTCATAATATTTGCATGATCCAAACTGTGACCTACATTACAACTATTTAATGAAGGATGATCTTGGGTCAACTTGCTAAAAATCAACAGTGCTTGCCCTTATAACATAACTTCATTCTCTCAGCCTGACATGTTTTTCTTACATCGATTAATGAGCTCTTCTATTTTTGTCTTTTCCATGTTTAACTTGCAAAGAGGAAAAAAACATCTAAGTTGATACATCTGAGTGTCAGGTAGAGAGGAGCTGTGGAGCACAGAGAATTTTGAGCAGAGAATTAAATTTGCAGGGCAACTGTGGAAAGATAACAGTCTAAGCTATAAGAATAGAAGAACTCTCCCATTAAGGGAGGAAGCAGGAGAGAAGAAAATAGGGAGGTAAGTGCTTTCCAGGATGTGATCATATACAAAAACTTACTTTCATTTACCAAGCGTAAGATACATCGATTTTCCAGCCCAGAACAGAACACTAATAATAAATACAGATTTTCTTCTGTCTTAACATAGACATTTTTTCCTTTTATTTTTGTATCTCTCAAGCTGACAAAGGAAAAAAAGAGTAAAAGTGGATCAGAAAGGTGTTTCTTGGATTAAGCTACCCTTAAACATTTGAAGAAACAGATTCTAAAATTTTGAATAAACATAAGCACATAGAATATGCTTTTAAAAATCTTTGTGGGCAACTATAAAAATTTTTCATAGGTATAAAAAATTATACTGCAAACAATAGGTTTGGCTCTTGTGAAGACATAATGTAATATATATATGCTATATTAACTATACATGCGAATATGTTCACATATATAATAATATAAATATCATGTTAAGTGTCAGTCTTTTTATAAGATTACTGCCCTGACCTTTTATGTCATTTTCAATGGCATTTAATTAATTGGAAAAATTAAAAAAGAAGACAAACACATCCTAACAATTGGGCAGTAATGTATTTCAAGTTCAAGTCCATGCATGCCCAAGCCTCTCCTTCTTTCAGAAGTAACAGATTGCTTTTAAATCCATCAATACAAACTTACAATTTTATTTAATTTTTATAACCACCAACAAGTATATGAGGTCCATGAGATTTTGCCTCATTCATCAAGAATCTCATAAATGTGAGCTCCAAGGGTTCCCGGCCAAGCGGTGCTTCTCTCAACTTTGACGCTACCTGTCTCACTAGCACAAAACACCAATCCTGAGAAGGAAGCTATGATCAGAACTGACCACACACTTGCCCTTGAGAGTACTTGAAGGAAACTCATTATGCCTCTTAGGCACTGCCTGAAGTCCAAAATTCTCAGCCTGTCCTCATAATCACACAGTACTTGATACAGCTCTGTCTGTTCCCTAATCCAAAATCTTTGACCTTCCAAACTTTTGCACTGTACTCTCTGAAACTCAATCTTCCAACACTCTTCTAGAGCTTCTAACTCTCCTAGACATTAATTCCAACTTTTTCATCTAACAAAAATTTAGCTACTCCCTGAATATGCTGCCTGCCTCCTCACAAATGGCTGCTTTTTTCTCTCATATCCCATGTGACATCACAGGCCTGGATATCAAATTAGTGTCTCTGATCTTCATTGCTGCTTGTAGAAAATGTCCTTTCTTCACACCTTCCATAAAAAAACCCCAAATATTTGAAGCATAGTCCATTAGACTATATCCTAGGATACCATTCTACAGTGATACAGATGGTGACGCTACAGGCACCATCAACCTTTGGATCCCTCTCCTCTCAGTTGTTGTCCACTCCACTATTACTCTCCACCATTCTGTCATCATTCTTATCGAGCTCTATATTCATGTTGATATCCATTTAACACTCAGGCCTCTCATTCATTGACTTCCTTATTTCCAACATTTTTTTTTGTTCTTTCCACTTAACCAATCCAATCTCAAGGTTATGTCTCAGAAGTTTTCATTAACAATTACTCACTGCATCACTTCCAAAATCTTTATTCAACAGCTTACTCTACTAATTTCTATCTTTCCAGATCATGTGCAGTTTGAGATACTGCAAGTTTGGTTCCAGATTACCACAATTAAGTGAATATCACAGCAAGCCAAATCAAATGAATTTTTTGGTATCCTAGTCCATATAAAGTCTATTAAGTGTTTAATAGCATTATGTCTAAAAAACAAAGTACAAACCTCAATTTAAAAATACTTTATTGCTTAAAAAAAATGCTAGCCATCATTTGAGTTTTTAGCAGTCATAATCTTTTTGCTGATGGAGGGGCTTGCCTCAGTGTCGATGGCTGCTGACTGATCAGGGTGGTGACTGCTAAAGGTGGGGTAACTTCTTAGAACAAGTCAACAATGAAGTCTGCTGCATCAACTGACTCTTCCTTTCACGAATGATTTCTCTGTAGCATGTGATGCTGTTTGATAGCATTTTACCTACTGTAGAACACCTCCAAAATTAAATTCTCAAACCCTGCCACTGCTCTATCAACTAAGTTTATGTAACATTCTAAATCCTTTGTTGTCATCTCAACAGTCTTCACAGCACCTTCACCAGTAGATCCTATCTCAAGACTCTCTTTGCTGATCCATAAGAAGTAACTCCTCATCGGGGTGCCTGGGTGGCGCAGTCGTTAAGCATCTGTCTTTGGCTCAGGGCGTGATCCCGGAGTCCTGGGATCGAGCCCCACATCAGGCTCCTCCATTGGGAGCCTGCTTCTTCCTCTCCCACTTTGCCTGCCTGTGTTTCCTCTCTCGCTGGCTGTCTCTCTGTCAAATGAATAAATAAAATCTTTAAAAAAAAAAAAAGTAACTCCTCATCTCTTTGTTTGATCATGAGAATGCAGTAATTCAGTCCTATCTTCAGACTCCACTTCTAATTCTCCTACTATTTCCATCACATCTGCATTTACTTCCTCCTCTTGCCGTATGTACCCCTCAAAGTCACCCATGAGGGTTAGAATAAACTTTTTCCAAACTTTTGTTAATATTGATATTTGACTTCTTCCCAGGAATCATGAATGTTTTTAATGGCATCTAGAATGGTGAATCCTTTTCAGAAGGTTTTCAATTTACTTTGCCCAGATCCATCAGAGGAATCACTATCTATGGCAGCTATAGCCATATGAAATGTATTTCTTAAATAGTAAGACTTAAAGTCAAAATAACTCCTTGATTCAGGGACTTCAGAATGAATGTTCTGTTAGCAGGAATGAAAACATTAATCTCATTGTACATCTCCATCAGAGCTCTTGGGTAATCAGACATTGTAAATGAGCGATAGCCTTTTGAAAGGAATCTTTTTTTCTGAGCAGTTCTCAACAATGGGCTTAAAATATTCAGTAAACCATGTTGTAAACAGATTGCTGTTATTCAGGCTTTGTTGTTCTATTCATAGAGTACAGGCAGGGTACATTTAGCATCATTCGTAAGGGTCCTAGAATTTTTGGAAAGGTAAATGTGTTCTGACTTCAACTCAAAGTCAACAGTTTCATTAGCTCCTAACAAGAGAGTAAGCCTGTTTTTAAAGCTTTTGCTATGAAATTCCTAGATAGCATCTGCTATGACTATAAAGCTATTTCATCTAAATCACAAACCTGTTGTTTAGCATAGGCACTTTCATTAAGTATCGCAGCTAGACCTTCTGGGTACTTGCTGTAGCTTCTCCATCGGCCCTTGCTTCACCTTGCATTTTTACATCATAGAGGCAGCTTCTTTCCCTACATTTCATGAACCAACCTCTGCTACCTTCAAACTTTTCTCCTGTAGTTTCCTCACTTCTCAGCCTTCATAGAACTAAAGAAAGTTAGGGCCTTTCTCTGGATTAGGCTTTGGCTTAAGGATATGTTAAGGCTGGTCTGATTTTCTATCCAGACCATTAAAACTTTCTACATATCGGCAATAAGGCTGTTTCACTTTCTTACCCTGCTTGTGTTCATTAGAGGAGCACTTTTATTTTCCTTCAAGAACTCTTCCTTTGCATTCACAATTTGAATAACTGTTTGGCACAAGAGGTCTAGCTTTTGGCCCATCTCAGCTTTTGACATACTTTTCTCACTAAGCTTAATCATTTCTAGCTTTTGATTTAAAGTGAGAGACATGTGACTCTTCCTTTCACTTGAATACTTACAGGCCATTAAAGGTTTATGAATCGGTTGAATCTCAATTCCATTGTGTCTCAGGAAATGGGGAGGCCCACAGAGATAGGAAGACAGGGGAATGGCTGGTTGGTGGAGCAGTCAAAACACAACATTTATCGATTAACTTTGCCATCTTACACAGGCATGGCTCATGGTGCCCCCAAAACAATTACAAGAGTAATGTCAAAGATCACTGATTACAAATTATAACAAATATAATGCTAATGAAAAAATTTGAAACACTGGCAGAATTGCCAAAATGAGACAAATAGACACAAAGTGAGCAAAAGTAATTGGAAAAATAGCATTAGACTTGTTCAGTGCAGGGTTGCCACAAACCTTCAATTTGTAAAAAATTCAGTATCTGTGAAGTATGATAAAGCGAAGTGCTATAAAACCAGGGATGCATGTATTTTAATATCCTAACCCCAAAAATGTTTGGATCTCAAGTCCACTGGCACATTTTAAAATTCTCTTATTCCCTTTATATTCTCACTTCTCTCAGTTTGGATTCCAAACATCACTGCAATCATTTCATTGCATGTACTCTCCACTCTCTTCCCCCAGAGAAGAGTGCCTTCTCTGGCACTCTTGCCAGTAAAAGGAAAAAAAAAAAATTCAGTGCTAGTGAAATACAACTCCACACCAGCTCTACATCCATTCTCTAACAGACGAATTTGTCTGCAGCAAAATTCACAATCATTACTTTTCAATTCATAATCCAGATTTCAAAATGCCCAAGAAATACTACTACATTTATCTTGTTTAATTGCTCTCTCACTCCTCAAAAGAACTATTGTACAATTTCTCCTCTCTTCAACATCTATTGGATGCTTTCTCAAATGATTATCTCAATTCTTATTCCTTGAGAAAATAGAAGCAATCAGATGAGGATATCTCAAAATCACATTGCAAAATTACCAGCAAATCTTCTTGCTATTCGTGAAATACACCAAGTGTATTTCTGCCTGTGAACCTTTTGCCTATAAGAGTCTTCAAATTTTCACTAGGACTTGCTCCTTAACATCATTTAAGCCTCTGTTGAATTGTTACTTTCTCAGAGAAATGCTTCCTGACTACTCCATCAAAAATACACCCATTCAGGGGTACCTGGGTGGCTCAGTTGGTTAAGCATCAGACTCTTGATTTCAGCTCAGGTCATGATCTCAGGGTTGTAAGATGGAGTCCCACATCAGGCTCTGTGCTGGGCATGGAGCCTGGTTAAGATTCTCTCTCTCCCTCTGCCCCTTCTCACCCTTTTTCTCCCTTTCAAAAAAAAAAAAAAAAAAAAAAAGAGGCATCCAGTCATTACTCTCTATTCTTACAGGGGATTATTTCCATTATAATCTTTATTAACATGTAAAACTATATTGCTTATTTGTTTTTGTTTTATGTCTTACATTCTAGAATGAAAGCAAGGGATTTGCTGATCCTGTGTCTGAAGCACCTAAAACAGTGCATGAAACATAGATGCTCAATACCTACTTTTGATAATTAATTAAAATCACGTCGTTAAAATTGTAGTGAAAGATTCTCAAAACCTCTGCACTGAAAAGAATGTTAACGAGAGAAATTAAATATCTGAAAAAATAGAGAGCTATACCATGTTCATGGACTAGAAGACCATATTGCTAAGATGTTGACCTATGGATTTAACACAAGCCCAATAAAAATGCATGAAAGCTTCTTTTTTTTTTTTAACCTAGATACTGAGAAGCTGCCTTTAAAATGTGTATGCAAATATAAAAATATATGTAATATCAAAAACAACCTTGAAAAAAAGAATAAAGTTGGAGGACTTATATTACTGATTTCAAGACTTGCTATAAAGCTACATTAATTCTGACAGTGTGGTATAGATATAGGGTAGGGAAATTAGATCAACAAAATATATTGAGAGTCTAAAAAGAGGCAAAAACATACACAAGTAATTAATCTTCCACAGAGACATTAAAACAATCCAATGAATAATAGAAATTCTTTTCAATTAATGGTGCTGAAGCAACTGCATATTTAGCTGGAAAAAAAAGAAACACCACTATCTCACAGTGTACACAAAATTTAAGTTGGATCATTGGCCTAAAATATAAACTGTGAAGCTTCTAAAAGAAAATATAGAATATCTTCATAGCCTTAGGGTAGGATAAATTTCTTAGACAAGACACAGAAAGCTCTAATCATAAAAAAATGATAAATTGGACTGCATTGAAATAAAACTTTTCTGCTCAAAGACATTAATAAGGGGTGCTTGAGTGGATGAGTCGGTTAAGTGTTTGCCTTTCCTCAGGTCATGATCCCAAGGTCCTCGGATTGAGCCCCACATAGGGCTCCCTGCTCAGTGGGGAGCCTGCTTCTCCTTTTCCCTCTGCCATCCCCCCTTCTTGTGCTCTCTGGCTCTATCTTTCTGTCAAATAAACAAAAAAACATCTTTTAAAAAGACATTAATAAAATGAGTAGATAAGACACAAAGCAGGGGAATATATTCACAAAACCTATATATGAAATCTCATAACAAGATATACAAATAACTCCTACAAACCAATAATAAAAAGACAAACAACCCAGTTAAAAATAGGAAAAATATTTATACCAATACTTCTCAAATGAAGAATATAAATAGCCAATAAGCACACAGAAAAGTGCTCAGCATCATTCCTCATTAAGAAATGCACATTAAAAGTTAAAAATATAAATATCTTATGATCCAGCAATCACACTACTGGGTATTTACCCAAAGAATACAAAACACTAATTCAAAAGGATACATGCACCCCTATGTTTATAGCAGTATTATTTACAATAACCAAGATATAGAAGTTAGCCCAAGTGTCCATTGACTGATGAATGGATAAAGAAGATCTGGTATATATACACACACACAATGGAATATATTCAGCCAGGAAAAAGAATGAAATCTTGCCATTTGCAATAACATGAGTGGCACTAAAGAATATAATGCTAAGTGAAATAAATCAAAGAAAGACAAAGATCATGTGATTTCACTCTTATGTAGAATTTAAGAAACAAAAGGGCAAAGGGAAAAAAAAAAGAGAGAGAGAGAAAAACCAAGAAACAGACTCTTAATTCTTAATTATAGGGAGCAATGGTTACCAGAAAGGAAGGTGTGAAGGGATGGGTTAAATAGGTGATGAAGATTAGGGAGTGCACTTGTCATGATGAGTACCAGGTTGAGTTATTATATTGTATATCTGAAACCAATATAATCCTGTATGTTAACTAACTGGAATTTAAATAAAAACTTTTAAAAAAACAGAAAAAAAATAAAGAAAATGCAGATTAAAAGAACAATAATATATCACTACACACCCACCAGAATGGTTAAAATTTAAAAGACTGACAATACTGAATGTAGCAAAGGACGTAGAGAAACAATTCTCATACATTGCTCGTAGATCCATAAAATTATGTAATGGGTTTGAAAAAAGATTTGGCAGTTTCTTATAAAGTTAAACATATACTCTCCATTTGACTCTAATCCCATTCCTGGGTATCTACCCAAGCGATATGAAAACATATGTCCACACACAATTTGTATATGAGTGTTCACAGAAACATTATTCATAAGAGGCAAAAACTGGAAACAACCCAAATAACCTTCAACATCAAAGGATAAACAATTTGTTGTATAGTAACTTAATGGGATACTACTGAACAACAGAAAGGAACTAAATACTAATGCATAAATGGGTATCCAAAATGAAATGGATATATCTTTAAAAATTTAAAACTTTAAAATTTTTTTGAGTTAAAGAAGTCATATTTTAAAAAGTACATATGGTAGAATTCAATTTATGCAATTTTCTAGTTATCTATTGTGTTACAGACTATTCCAAAACTTAATGATTTAAAGAAATTAAAATTAGATATTTTGCTCTCAGATCTGCAATTTGGGCACAGGTCATTGTGAATATCCCATCTCCAGTACATACAATGTCAGCTGGGCAGCTCCAATGGGACGTCAGACACACTTTCAAGATAGCTCACTCACATGGCTGGCAAATTGGTGTTGGATATCGAAACTCAGCCAGGGCTGTTGTTTAAGGTCCTCAGTTTCTTTCCATATGGATTTTTCTATGGGCTACTTGGACTTCTTCACAATATGCTAGCTGGGTTCTCAGAGTGTCCCAAGATTCAGAAACTGCCCATCTCATAAAGCATGGGCCTGAAAGTCAGCACAGCACAACTTCCACCATTTCTATTAGTTAAGTTTTTATAGAGTCCTATATTTAAAATGAGGGGATACAGATCCCACCTCCTGATGGAAAAAGTGTCAAAGAATATGTGGTCATCTTTAATCTACCAGACATGTAATACTTGAATACAGAAAGCTAATCTATATTGATAGGAATCAGAATAGCGTTTGCCTTGGGGGTAGAGAAAGTAGCAGGCACTGACTGACAAAGCACATTAGGGAAATTCCTCAAGTGGGAAAAATGTTCTATATCTTAATTAAAGTGGTAGTTACAGAGGTGTATAAATATGTCAAAATTCATCAAACTGTAACACTAAAGATCCATGTATTTCACTATATGCAAATTTACCTCCATTTAAAAAATAACCTCTTTACGTGGAAGCAGTTTCTTCTAAGCAAACATATTCACACTAATTGAACGTTTAGAAGTCAGTTTATTATATACTCTGAGTTCTGTTGAGAAACTCTTCTTTATTGATTATTCTTATATTACTCTAGTAAAAGAAATCAGAAAATACTGTATCTTAAATCATGTTCAAAGCCATTTTTAGGTCAAATAACCTCAAAACTGAAAATTCTGGGGGAAAAAAATCTTTATTCAGCATAGATGTTAAAGTGATATATATGCATTTTACATAAATGCATATTTACATGTAGATAATTTGATTTTATTTTTATTCAGTTTTTACATTTGAGGTTTGAGAAATTGAAAAAAAATCCTAGCTAAAGCCATTTAAAAATCAATTCAACCAATTTCTCAAGTATATTCTTATGATGACATCAGATTAAGAACCATATTTAACATCCTAAACTTGGTGCCCTTGATGAACTTTAGAAAGGATGAGTTCTTCTAGAGTTTCTTAAATCACAAAGGAACTACCAGACTATTAAGTATATTTTATTACATTTAATTCTTAATAATTGTTGATCTATATATAGTGCTAAAGGCAATTCCTTTAAAAAATTTCATTAACCAGAATATTCTGTTTTTTTAGGAATTCTGGATAAAGAAAGAAGATAGCATAATAAAACTTTAAAACTATAAACATTGTTCATGCCCGTTTACTTCAGTTCAAAATTAAAGTAGTATCTATGTTTACTAAGGACTTTAGCTGGAAATTGTGTGCCTTGAGCTACAATCCTAGCAGTTCTCTTTTGCTGAGCAAATTTTCTTCTTCATGTGAGCCTGCCCTCCAAGCAGACCAAGTCAATGGTTCAAGAATTAGTGTTGATGAGTTAGCTATTCACTATCTTCCAAGAGATACCCCATTGAAACTATGCTTAGAGCTCTATGTGACTCTGTCTTCTTTCTTTCTTAGGCTCCCTTCCCTTCAAGTGACCTTCCTCTGAATACAAGCTCATGGCTTATTGAATGTCATAGGTGAGTGCATGCTTGCATTTGCAATTAGAGGTAAATAACACTTGGCTATCTTTTAATTCCATTCCTTCTTCTGTGTTTGCAGACAGCGCTGCCCAGCACAAGAACTGTCATGTGCATTTGACCAGTCTCCTTCTAATGCCAGAGCCCATGTTAGCATTTGATGCTACACATGCCCAAAGCACAGTACGTATACAAAGGGTCAGCCATCAGGGAGAAGGGCTTGATGCCTCCTACTTCTTGGGAATTCTTTTTCAAAACTCTCAGGCAGCCAGTAACTTCAGGAGTGCTTCATGAATATCCAAATGCCTGAATGTAGTGCACCACCATGTCTACCCACTTCTAAAGTAAACCATCCCTCAAAATAATCTCTTTTCTGTCTACCCATCCTAATTCCTAGGAGGGTCCACAGGTCCTCAGCATAACAAACTAAATAAATCCTTCTAAAATGGAATGATTGATAGGTTTAGACTTCACAGGACTACTTATAGAAACTGATTCCTAGTTAATGGAAGAGTATCAAAAGAAGTGTCAAAAGAAGGGTATGTATATGTATATTTTTTAGCCCAAGCCACGTGTTCCATACCTATTCTGAGATTCCATCTAAAAAGATTCCCCCTGTTTTGCCCCCATTCTGTTGGCTTACCAAAAGAATAAGTTTCAGTGACTTGAAAGCCCATTCAGAAATTTGCCAATCAATATAATAATTGGTTGAGAGTTGGTGTTTGGAGAAAAAAAGGGTGGTGTTAGAATATTTTTATTTGTTTACATGAGATTATTGTGGGGTTCTGGATGAGCAGGGATACTCAGTCTGTCTGCATGGGTTCAGTCCTCCACTTTTTAAAATTTCAAAATACTTTCATAATAGTTAATAAAGATTCATGTCCCAAACCCCATCAAGGACTTCCTGTTTTCCCCAAACTCTACCCCAGACCCTTAAAACTCCATAGGATCCAGCAATTTAAGAATTAATGTCTGGCATGTCATAGAAGGGTGCCTCTGAACCCCTGTTTCAGTCTGTTCTAACTGGTGAGTGCCCATATGGCACCAGTTGGTTATAATGAAAGTTGATGAGATCATATAATTGTATACTTTTTTTTCTGCTAATCATCTGTGCATATAGAGTCAATTCTGAGTTAGCTATATCAATGACTGATAATATAAAACACAGTAAATCACATTAAATACTCTTCATTTTACTTTGGAATGCGTTATATGATTTTTCAGCAAGTTCAAACATTTAACTATGGTTTTAAGCTAGTATCAAAGGTCGGTAATACAAACTAAGTTGTTATTATGTCCCAAATATCCAAGATAACCAACACCCAAGGGAAAGTAAGGGAATGAACAAGTATTAAGCATTTTCCTGTACCAGGCTCTGTTATCTCATTAAATTCTTTCAAAACCCTCTAAGTGTCATTATTCCCATTTTACAGATGGCAATTTAATGCTCAAGGTTGCATTTTGTATCACACAGCTCTCTAAGCACCAGCACAAAGATGATCTATTGTATGCCTTTCCAAAAAAAAAAAAACCCATAAGAAATATGATCATTCCAATTTCATTTTAGGAAATCAAGACTCAGAGAGTTTAAGTAGCTTGCTCAGGACTACACACCAATAAGGAACAGACCTTAAGTGACAATTGAGATTTTTAGACTTCTACTCCAGACTCCCGCTTCCTGGGAATATGAACTTGGCAGTATCAAAACAGCACTATTTGAGAATTATATTCCATTCAGGCTATCTCCCTTCCTTCAAGATACCTCTTGGCAACAACAGAGCTCCTGTGTGCTTTCTCCCACCCTCCATCACCTTGGCATCAGTCCTCATCAGAGCCTTGTTACTGTCTGGCTCCTCTGCAGAGACTGCCCATGACAGTCCCTCAGAACTGTGGGTCAGTGTACACATACACACACACACACACACACACACACACACACACACACACACACTCCCCTATCCTCACCTCAACAGGATTTTGATTAGTTAGAATTTTAAAAGATCTGAAGCCTTCCCTTTGTTTTCAGATGAGATGTCATTTTTTTGTTGCTGACAGCCTCCACCAGGCAGAAAGGAGAGTGCCATGTTTTCAGCTGCCACTGTGCACTGGGAAAGGAAGCCTGTTCCTACCAGTATGCAAACTTTCATTCTCCCCCTTGTCCGCATAAACAAATTAATCTCATCATGAAAGGATGTGTTAAAAAGAAAGGAAGAGAGAGAATGAAGGCGGGAGCAGAGAAAGACAAAATTGAGGAGGGGGAGGCAAGAATAAAGACTCCAAACAGAGATTGCCATGGAAGAAGAAAGAATGTTTCCCAGTGTAAAAGACTCTTCTTTCAGAAGAAAACTACTTCTGGCTGCAAAATAAGCCTCCTACTGTTAGACTATTTAACTCTATCCAATCTCCAGGGGTTCCATCCAAATTAATTTCATTCCTTTGTCAGGATCCTCCCGTCTTTAGTTACCCGTCTCCATCTGTCCCCTTTGAAAGATTGCTGGGCACTCCAGCTTCAATATCCTTCTTCCTGGCTGCCTTGGGCTTTAAAAACCAATCTCTCACACAGAGGCAGCTCATCCAGGAACTCGGGAGTGGGAACTAATTGGCAAAGGCCATCCTGAACACTACCAAGAAAATCCCAAACAAATGGAAAATGCAAAGCTTGTTTTAAATAAAAAGCTATTCTTGTAACTGTTGATTCCACAGTCACCATGTTATGTAGCTCTGGCAATGAATCTCTCCACTTACATATTTTCTCTAGAAAATCTGCGTTTAAGGAAGCAATTACACATGTCAAATCATTCAGTAAATAAAATTTGTATGAAATGCAAACCAGTTATTTAGCTAGCATCCCCCAAACAACAGAACCATCTACAGTGTTTTCGTTCCAGAGGGCATAATTGAGATCATTTAGCCAATCTCTCCATTTCGAGGTGAGAAAACCAAGACACACAGCGCCTGAAAGTTTCCCTGTTGCACTATACAGTTAGTGGTGACGCTAAGAATGGAAACCCGATCTGAGTTCTGGTCCGATGATCTGATCTCTTTGTTATAACATTGTAAGATAGATAAAGCCAGAAAGGGTGTACGTTTAGAACAATGGGGAGCATTTTTGTATTTATAATAAGCCCACAAATACAAACACGTGACCACTTTTCAAACACCAGTTCTCTTCCCCTCTAACCACTCAGGTTTTATGTTAAGAAATAAGAGCTATTCTTCATATAAATCTAGCAAACATTGGAAGGGAAATGTGCTGCCTCAGAAATCATATACGATGTGCTTTATACTCAATTCTAGTGTTTGGAGTTTACCCACCCTTCTGCCTTACCTTAACATTTTTCTCTTCCATTACTATAGATAACTGTGTTGGCTAAATTAGAATAAAACAAACAAGAACCTTCAACAACTTTATAAAATGTGCATTTTTCACAGTGTCCACCCAATATCCACTGGTATTTAATAATGCCCCCATGCATACCCTCATTTAATTTTCTTTCATCCAGTTTTGAAAATCGGCTTGCTATCACCCTATACTATCTAGTTTCTTTACCCTATTTACACTTAACTCCCTTTCACCTTTTCTGAATTGTCTTCTGCCAATTCTCCCTAAATGTGATTCTTTTACCAAGTGTTTTCTCTGAACCCTCTCTGGACAACAGCAATTTCATCTTTTTTCTCAGCTTTGCCTGTTTGAAAATAAATGATCACCATTATGTATTCCTCTTCCTTAAATTCAGTACTTCATAATTATCCATGATTACTTCTCCTTTGTTGACATATATTTAATTACATAATCTGAACACTGTTTTCCATTTAATTTCAGTTTAAGTCAGTTTAACAAATATTTACAGACCCCTTATTTTATGCAAAGCACTGTGCTAGGTTCTATGTGGCATAAAAAATGAGCAAGTTATATTCCCTCATCCCAAGGTCAGTTAGGAATATCTTCTCTAAAAAGGTAAAACAGAGTTGATAAGTGTCTACTTTATAGAGGTATTTTGAGAAGTAAGTGAACTGATGTATGTAGTTCTCAGCGCGTAATAAGTTCTTAGTGGGTATTACCTGATACGATGTTGCTTTTAGTGTTATTGACAAATCGTTTCTTTGATCCTCTCCAGTCTTAAAATGCTATGACAAAAATATAGAATACAAAGCTAAATGTATCAAGAGTAATAGGAGACCTATCAGAGAGCATTCTAAACTAGTGATTAAACGTCACCAATAATGCAACATACTGGTCTCATTTACCTCTTGATAATGAGGCACTGAGAAGGGCCATTTACCTTTGTGATATTCTTGCTATATATAATTATATAGCCTGAATCAAATCATGAGAAAACGTCAGACAAACCCAGAACAAAAGGCTTCTACAAAATATCTGTTCAGACTCTTCAAAAGTCTCAAGGTCATGAAAACAGACTGGAGAACAGTCTCTAACTGGAGAAAATTAAAGAAACATGCCAGATAAAAGAACAGATAAATGACAATAGTAGAATAATTGCTGGAATCTCAAAAAAAGGTATGGATTAGTTAATGGTAGTGTATCAATCTAATTTTCTGGCTCTGATCATTATGCTATGGCTACTTAAGTTATCGAGATTTGGGGAAGCTGGTGAATGGTGTAAGAATTCTTTGCACTATTTTTGCAATGTTGAAATTCTTTCAAAATAAAAGGTTTTCATTAAAAAATTAGAGGGATAAAAAATTCAAATGTAAGATAAAGGAAAGTGAGCATTCTTTCCTCAATGCACAGGTGAAAGGGAGAGAATTAAGTGGATAGCAAAAGGATCTTGGAAGATGCAAGCATATGAGCTGGGATTTGAGGCCACCAATATTGAGGAAAGATATTCTAGGCAAAGAAAAGAGCAGAATTACAAGCAGGAAAAAAGCAAAAAAAAGAAGGTGTGTTTGGATAGAAGTAATCATATTCTTTTGGAATTCAATGTCTTTGAGGGGGAGTAGTGCGAGACAGAAGCCAGACTTGAATATTTTTATATCTCTGTAGTAGGCTGTATATGTGCCTCCCCGCCAAAATGTCCATATCCCAATCCCCAGAACCTGTGAATATTACTTTGTATGGTATAAAAGACTTTGTACATGTGATTAAAATAAGGATCTTGAGAAGGGGAGAGGATCCCATATTATACAGGTGGGCCCAACAGAATCACAGGGGTCCTCGTGAGAGGGAAGGAAGAAGACCCGATGCAGGAGGATATGGAACAAAGGAAGCAGAGTTTGGAACAACAGGCTTTGAAGATGGAAGAAGAGGCCATGAGCCAAGGAATCAGATGTGCTCTTGCAGCTGGAAAAGACAAGGAAATAGATTTCTCCCTGAAGTTTGCAGAAGAAATATAGCCTTGCGAGCACTTTTATTTTAGACTTCTGACCTCCAGTACTGTAAGAGAATAAATTTGTGTTGGCTTAAGCCACTAAATTTGTGCTAATTTGTTACAGCAGCAATAGGAAACTAATACAGTCTTTATTACCTTACTTGGGGCCCATTTCAGGTTTTTTTGTTCTGTTTTGCGTTTTGTTTTGTTTTGTTTTTTTTTAAAGATTTTATTTACTTATGTGACAGAGAGACAGCCAGTGAGAGAGGAAACACAGCAGAGGAGTGGGAGAGGAAGAAGCAGGCTCCCAGTGGAGGAGCCCGATGTGGGACTCGTTCCCGGAACGCTGGGATCACGCCCTGAGTCAAAGGCAGCCGTTTAACGACTGAGCCACCCAGGCGCCCCTCCCCATTTCAGTTTTACCTCCATCTGGACTACTGTTGTAGCCTTCTCCCTGTTCTCTCTGCTCTATTCTCTATCTCTCCCTTCTATGAAATGATGTTAAATTTATTTTTTTTTTTTTGGTCAAGTCCTAGACTGATCATGTCATTCCTCTAAACCAAAGCTCTTGGGGGTGCCCAGTACCTGCTAAAAAACATCCATGCTTACTATCCTGGTATTTAAGAATCTGGCCCCAACATGCACTTCCAACTTCATCTGGGTCTCTGCAGCATTAACTTTTCACCAAGGCAAATTAATTTAGTCACGGTCTCTGGGGCTCTCCTCCTGCAGAATGTCCCTGCTCTTTCATATCCTAGCCCATAATAATGTCTCTTTCTACTGAATGCCTGCAGTCTACTGATTGTTCTCTGAAACCCCCATTCCATCTGTTTCTAGTGCCCAGGCCCAAAGTAAAGAACCCCCAAAATTCACAAACAGCTTAATATCTGAGAATTGAAACATGAAAAATCCCAGTAAATGAGATTGCCATTTGAAGACATGATTCAGGATTTTATAAATATGTACAAATCTGGGATGCAGATTTACAAAACACTCAAGGCAATCAAAGTGTGTAAAAAAAAATATGGAGGGGAGGGGGATGGGGGATGGGGTAACTGGGGGATGGACATTAAGGAGGGCACGTGATGTAATGAGCACTGGGTGTTATATACAACTGATGAATCACTGAATTCTACCTCTGAAGCTAATAATACACTATATGTTAATTAGTTGAATTTAAATTAAAAAATTAAAGTGTGTAAAACAGAATTCAGGAAGACTAAAACTAATAAAGAAAAAATGACCCAGACAACATGCTATAATGGTCAGGTGGCTCTGTGGTCATGTTTTCTGAGTTCAAAACCTGGATCTATCACTAGGCAGTTTTATTTCCATAACTGGGATCACTGTTGATTAAAATAACTGATTGTCCTTCCTCATGGTGTCACTATAAACAAATTTTCTGATTATAGTACTTAATTTCACACATAGATCTTCCTATCAAGAGAGAATCTACCAGCATGAACTGTGGTTCCCAATGTAAATTTCTAAACTGGCATTCAGGTTTACATAGCACCCTCTTGTGAATTTGGTTAAATTGATCACTTAGGCTAAGTCCAAAATCACATAAATCAAGAGAAGGAGCTGAAGCCATTTGCTACATGCTCTGGCCAGCGAAAACAACTTTGCATTATTTGCATCTGAATTATTTAGACTGGTTGTCTGTGATGATCAAATCCACCAGATTATTGCTCAACTTTTCACTGTAATTTGCATAGATAGCCTCCTTGTGCACCTGGCATTGTCCCCGAAAGTGTTGGGCAGCTGCTCCATTGAAAACAATAACAGCTGTGAAGCTTAAATCATTTTATGTTTTAGTAAGATGACAACAACATGATATGCAAGCAGCAGACGGGAAATTCCTTTTGGACACTGCATGTTGAAAATGCAGAACAGCAAAGAACCATGCAATACAGTTATGTGTGTTAAACTCTGCAGATAGAAGCCAATGACGCTCTCAGAAAAACCTCGTGATTCACAGTTTCGGAGAGTTGCCAAGAGCATGTTATCTTAGCACATACCTTAAATCCCTGAAATCCCATGCTTAAATGAAACTGAAGAGAACTAAGAAGCACTTCTTACCCTGATTCATAATTCCCTTCATATGATGGTACTGAGTCATAATAATTAATGTGGCTATGAACACTTTTTGATGAAGTCCCTCTATATTCTTTTTACTCAAATTTTCCCTTCGGCAAATGGTTATAGAACCACATAAAGTCCCAAACTCCAATACATTTACATAGCAAAAGACAGAAAGACAAAGAAAAAGAAATATCCCATGCTTATTTGCATAATTTCTCATTGCACTATAGTAGCATGCCACTGCAAATGAGTACAACCAATTACATGAACTCCAATTCCTAAAAACTCTGTCTTTAGAAAGAAGGTGACTCAACACAGAAACCTACAGATTACCAGAGATTCAGAGGCAATGGAGACTGACAAATTCAACAAGCGCTCTAGCTGACCTTTAGATGATTTTGATGAAGAAAAGGGCAGCACACTTGCGTCGGAGAAAGAAATGCTCACCTAAGTGAAAATACTTGGCAGGCACTGAGCTGGGTTCTCTGCCCCAAGTGAATCTCAAGTCACCTGCCTGAAGGTCTGCCCTTCTGCTATTTTTGAATTTGAAAGCAAAAGACCTCTATTTCATCCAAATACCCCAGTCAGGGCACTATCTCCCAATGTATCATCAGGATCCTTTGAAAATATGATCTTTAACATTCTCTAATCCCGTGTAAATTACCTTCTTGCTTAAAACTCGCCAATGGATTCCCATTGTCTCTAGCATGGAATCCTAACACTTTGTGACATAGTCTTTGACACTTTGACCTTGACATATCTTTTCTTATTTCTCATTTTTAAGCTTTGTTTAATGAAGGTTTTCCAATTATAAAAGTAATATGTGGTTATTATAAACATATTAAAAATACATAGAGGTATAAATATTAAAATAAAATTAAAACCCAGAATTAACCACTATTATTCATATTTAATTTTATTTCCTAACAGTTGCTTTTTACTGTGTGGATCTACATTCTCCCTCTTTCTGTTTTTGTTCTTTTCTATATCAGGTCTTTAAGCACTTTCATGAATATTTTTAGCCCTAATACCTAGGAATTCACTACAAAAAAGATCATAATGAAAACATGTTAGTCTGTAAGTTATTAAAGAGGATAATACTTTTTATGTTAGCCAACATTCCCCACTAAGTTTTCTTCTTTTTTCTTCCTTGGGATATGGGTATTAAAGAAAAATCCAAGGAAAAGTCCAATTCTTGACTTTTGAACTTAAAAACCCTAATCTTTGAGGACCTCATGACCTTTATACCATAATGAAACTAGAGGTTCAGCACGGCAACCAACCGGTCCTGGTTTGCCCAGGACTATCCTGGTTTAAAAAAATGAATGTCTCATGTTCTGAGAATTCCCTCAGTCCTAGGAAAATCAGGATAGCTGGTCATCTTAGCAACAGCCAGCTTTTCTTGCTCCTTGTTTAGCCAGATATTCCATGGTCTTGGAAAGCAAGAGTCCCTGAGGCAGGGCTATGTGCCTTGCCAGCACTCAAACCTTGGAAAGACTGATTCAATGGCAGGTAGGTGAGGGAATTTGAGAGTAGAGAACCTGTCTTCTCTTCTTTCCTTAGTAGTACCCAGAAAGCAGCCAGTGGGTCAAGAGACAGAGAGGAAAAATTCTGATTATCTGCATTTTTCTGTCTGAGAAACAGGAAATGAGAAAGTTAGGAAGTATGAGGAGAACAGCAAAGGAAATGGTAGCTAAGGGAAATGTGAAAGGCCCTGACCAGGGACAGCAACCACAGAACAGCTGGTGGCCCTACTGAAGGTAGAGGCCAAGGCCAGTCAACACAGCAATATCCCTGACCCCAACTGTATCCAACAGCCTCACTCAGGGGCTAATGAAAGGGTCCTTGAAATGACTGGCCACATGGTATTTGAAAAACACTGATCTAGTTGAACCCCCTCATTTTATAGATGAGTCCCAGAGGAATAAAAATTTACTCAATATCATTCACTTAGTAGTAGAGGCAGAACTAAAACCCAAGATTCTATACTGATCATGATCACAAATTATTTAAAATAACATAACTTACAGGACTTATTTTATGGGCAGAAACAGAAATATCTCCAAAGTACCAGGAACGGTGTAGGGTCTTGAAATTTTACCGTACTTACTAACAAATGAGCATCTCTTGGATGCTGACGAAAGGCATGAGACCCCTGGGTTGGAAACAAAGAACTCTACTACTCACAGCAAAAGTGGCAGCAAGCTTCACGGTTACTTGCTTCAGGTCCCCATGCTCCCAAGTTTCACGAGGGCAATGCTCATGATGGATGCCTGCAAACAAAATGGGTTGCATTTAGAGGACAGAAATGCTAAGCTTGGGGAGTCACCGCTTTTGTAGAAAGCAGATGTAAGCCAGCCTTGCTTTTGGTGAAGATGGTACCTCATCTCTCAAAATTCCTTGCTGCAAACACAACTCTGATAGATGCTCTATTAAAGAGTAGTAAAACCCTTGCATTCTTGGCATAACCACCAAGAATGTGCAAGGAAGCTCAGGGCCTGTGGCAGGTTGTCTCTCTCAATAACTATCATTTGAACTAAATGGAGAAACAAACTTACATGGTTATATGGCATAATATGGCCCATTAGTTTTCCCATTCGTCCAAAGACTGAGATTTGACTCACCACATTATAGGAAATGAAATATTTTCCAAACATTGTGGTACTTTCTAAATACTTTCTGTATTTCTATAACCACGTATTCCACATATTAGTGTTGAAGTATGGCTGTTTAACGAGGGTGATATTCCAAATATCTAATATGAGCACAAGCCAATCAGAACAGAAACTGGCTATAAATAACAAGTATACTTCATGATTGTACTAGCTACTAAGTTCTACTAAGACTGAGCCCATACTTAACTTATAATACAGAAAGTGGAACACCAAGAATTTGTTGGAGTACATAAAAAAGTATAGCATTTGCCTAGGGATAAGGCAGACACGTGAATGCATGCTAGTGATCAGAGTCCCAGTCTGTTTGATCTAATTCAATTGGAAGTCAATCCACAAAATAACTTTGTGGCTCAAAAAACCCTGTTATTTTCCCAACTTTCAAATGAGTATGAGGAAACCTGTTTGCATAGAAATTAGGTTGTTTGGAAGACCAGAGTAAAGTATGGCTTCAGCTAAAAGGAATTTTCTAGGGAGCAGCTGTTTGAGAAAGGTCAAAGCATTCTTTTAATTAAAAAAAGGTAAAATAATTTTGGGAGATGTTTTTATAGTCTTGAGGAAGTATTATGAGTAACTAAAGCTCTGGGGACAACACAGTGGCACTTAAATGCTTCTTTTACATATTGTCAATGGAGTTTTATCTGGTTAGTCTCTCCAGGAGGTAAGATATAATTGACAGTGTGAAAAATTTCCCCCCAAAATTCTGTTATTTTCACTCTCATTTGGAAGAAATGCTAAGGCCCACGCATGGCTCATAGCCACTCAATCAGCCACTTACAAACCCAGAAACATCTCAAGGAGAAAGTTCTTGCTTACTTTCCTCTAATCCTCTCAAAGAAAATTATTTTACTGTTTCTTTTTTTAAAGTTTTTATTTTAATTCCAGTTAATTAACATATTACCATCTGTTTCTTGGGAGTGACACCAACTTCATCTTACCTCATGGCCCTAGAATCCGAAAAAGTCATCAATGACCTTGTCTGGTGAGCGGAAAAACCACAGTACAAAAATGAAGTGCTTTCAGAGGCACTAAGTGCTGGCTGTAGGGGAGAATGATGTAGGGCTCTGTTAATTCAAATTATCTGGACAACTGTCTCATGTTTCTACTGCACAGATCTGGAACCTCTGAATCAACAGAGAGAGCCAAGAAACAAATCAAAGTATGTCTCAAGTCTTCATTATGCCCTTGCCACTACCGCATCACCAACCCTAAAATATACAGAAGCTCATTTACCAAGTGATGGGCACCATTTGAGGCATTTTCACATGTTGTATCATTTTATCCCCACAATAACCCTATAGGGTGGCTCATTATTTCTGTTCTGTTAATAACAAAACAAAAGAACAAATGATACTTTATGAACTCTCCAGAATTTTATAATCATAAAAGCTGAAAGGGAACTATTTTAATTTCAGTATGCATATTTGGGTTTAACTATTTTACATTCATTTTATTTTAAATTGTGTGTGGCAACATAGGGATGGAAGAAGGGAGACTATCATCTTTTCAGTATTTACACGTTCTTAAGATCTTAACTAACCCTGGTCAACTGCAAAGTATGCCAATACATCAGTTTCCTGTGGCTTTTGTAACAAATTATCACAAACCTGGGGGCTTAAAACAGTAGAAATTAATTCTATCACAGAAGGGGGGAAAAGATGGTGGAGGAGTAGGGGGCCTCTTTTTCAGCTGGTCCCCTGTATCGAGCTGGATATGTACCAGACCATCATGACACCCACGGAATCAGCCTGAGACACAGGAAGATACATCTGGATCTCTACAAATGAACATCTCCAGTGCTGAGTATTGAGGTACAAAGCGGGGAGCCGTGAATCCCCGCACAGATATCAGAAGATAAACGGAAGGGGGAGGGAGCCGCCCTGCTTGGGCACTGGGAAGCAGTAGCCACTTGCACTGGGGAGCAGGCTGGACTTGAGGACCGGCACCCGTGAGAAAGCAGACTGAGACCGTGAGCCTGGGAATGCGCGTGCGACCAGACTGAAAACCGGCGCTCCAGAGCGCGCGTTAACCACACTGAAACAGAGAGCTCAGGAGCGCACGTGGGAACCCGGGGCGGCTGGCGGTGTTAGAAACACAAAGGACAGAGACGTGCTGGCCCTGGGAGCAAGGGCTGGGACACAGGATGTGGGGCGCACAATCCAGGATGCTGCAGGGTTTTTAGCAACACCAACAGAAACAGTGTTAAAAGAGAGCTCAGTGGAGAGCGGACTGCAATCTCTCTGTTCTGAGACAGAGGCTAGGATACAGCCACTGCTGCTCTGACTCTCAGAAGAGTCACAGAAAGCCGCCAGAGAACAAAAGCCCGGAAAAACCGGCTCATATTGTGCCCATCCCCATCCCCCATTGAAGGGGACAGGGCGACTCTACACAAACAGGGTTGCCTGAATATCAGCGCAGCAGGCCCCTCCCCCAGAAAGCAGGCTGAAAAATCAAAAAGCCCAAGTCCCTAAGGTCCCTATAAAACAAGTGTACACTGCCTGGGTCCTGGTCAATAATTTGGGCTCTGGGCAACCCCACAACCTCTCCTCATCAGAATGAGGAGGAGGAGAAATCCCCCCCAGCAAAGAAAAGATAATGAGTCTGTGGCCTCTGCCACAGAACTGATAGATATGGATGTAACCAAACTGTCAGAAATGGAGTTCAGAGTAACAATGGTCAAGATGATGTGTAGACTTGAAAAAAATATTAATGAAAATATTAACGAGAATATAGAATCTCTAAGGGCGGAAATGAGAGTGACTATGGCAGAAATTAAAATGTTATGAATCAAATGCAGTCAAAACTAGATGCTCTGATGGCCAGGGTAAATGAGGCAGAAGAATGAATTAGTGAACTGGAAGATGGGATGGTAGAAAACAAAGTTAAAACAGAAACTTGGCTCAAAAAAATCCAATCTCAAGAATGTAGATTATGGGAGATTACTGACTCAATGAAACGTTCCAATGTCAGAATCATCGGCATCCCCGATGAGGACGGAGAAAGGGAGAGGTCTAGAAAAGATATTTGAACAAATTGTAGCTGAAAACTTCCCTAATCTGACAAAGGAAACAAGCATTTGTGTCCAAGAGGCAGAGAGGACCCTTCCCAAGGTCATTCATGGCAAACCTACACCACGTCACGTCATAGTGCAATTCGCAAATATTAGATCCGAGGATACAGTATTGAAGTGGCCAGGGCGAAGAGATTCCTTACATACAGAGGTAAAAATATCAGAATAACGTCAGACCTATCTACACAGACCTGGCAAGAGAGGAAGGGTTGGCAGGGTATTTTCAAAGCTCTATCTGAGAAGAACATGCAGCCAAGGATCCTTTATCCAGCACGGCTGTCATTCAGAATTGATGGAGAGATAAGGACCTTCCGGCCCCAAGAGTGATACAGAACAGAAATTTACAATCTATAGAAACAAAGACTTCACAGGCAACACAACCTATAAAAGTAAAAAGGCCCCAAGAGTGATACAGAACAGAAATTTACAATCTATAGAAACAAAGACTTCACAGGCAACACAACATCATTAAAATCATCTCTCTCAATAATCACTCTCAATGTGAATGGCCTAAAAGCTCACATAAAACGCCACAGGGTTGCAGATTGGATAATAAGACATGACTCATCCATCTCCTGTCTACAAGAGACTCATCTTGAACCTAAAGATATATCCAGACTGAAAGTGAAGGGATAGAAAACCATTTTTCATGCCAATGGACCTCAAAAGAAAGCTGAGGCAGCAATTCTCATATCAGACAGATTAGATTTTAAACTAAAGACTGTAGTTAGAAATACAGAAGAACACTATATTATTTTTAAAGGATGTATCCAACAAGTGGATATGACAATTATAAATATATATGCCCCCAACAGGAGAGCAGCTAGATACACAAGCCAACTCTTAACCAGAATAAAGAGACATATAGATAATAATACGTTAATAGTAGAGGACCTCAACACTCCACTAACAGCAATAGACAGATCACCTAAGCAGAATGAACAAAGAAACAAGAGCTTTGAATGACATACTGGACCAGATGGACCTCATCGATATATATAGAACACTACACCCAGAACAACAGAATACTCATTCTTTTCGATTCACATGGAATGTTCTCCAGAATAGACCATATACTGGGTCACAAAACAGGTCTCAACCGATACCAAAAGACTGAGATTATTCCCTGCATATTCTCAGACCACAATGCTTTGAAACTGGAACTCAATCACAAGGAAAAATGGAAAGAAACTCAAACACTTGGAAACTAAGAACCATCCTGCTCAAGAATGATTGGGTAAACGAGGAAATTAAAAATAAGTTTAAACAATTTTTGGAGACCAATGAAAATGAAAACACCTCAGTCAAAAACCTATGGGACACTGCAAAGGCGATCCTAAGGGGAAAATACATAGCCATCCAAGCCTCACTCAAAAGAACAGAAAAAGCTAAAATGCAGTTTTTATATTCTCACCTCAAGAAGCTGGAGGTGGAACAGAAGAACAGGCCTAACCCACGCACGAGAAAACAGCTGATCAAGATTAGAGCAGAAATCAATGAATTAGAAACCAGGAGCACAGCAGAGCAGATCAAGAGAACTAGAAGCTGGTTCTTTGAAAGAATAAATAAGATCGATAAGCCACTGGCCAGACTTGTTCAAAAGAATAGAGAAAGGATCCAAATTAATAAAATTATGAATGAGGGGTGCCTGGGTGGCTCAGTCGTTAAGCGTCTGCCTTCGGCTCAGGGCGTGATCCTGGAGTTATGGGATCAAGCCCCACGTCAGGATCTTCCGCTGGGAGCCTGCTTCTTTCTCTCCCACTCCTCCTGCTTGTGTTCCCCCATCACTGATTGTCTCTCTCTGTCAAATGAATAAATAAAATCTTTAAAAAAAAATAAAATTAAATTATGAATGAAAGGGGAGAGGTCACAACCAACACCAATGAAACAGGAAGGATCAATAGAAACTTTTATCAACAGCTTTATGCCAATAAATTAAACAACCTGGAAGAAATGGATGCCTTCCTGGAAACCTATAAACTACCAAGACTGAAACAAGAAGAAATTGATTAAACAGACCGATTAATTATGAAGAAATTGAAGCAGTGATCTAAAACCTCCCCAAAAACAAGAGTCCAGGGCCTCACGGATTCCCTGGGGAATTCTACCAAACATTCAAAGAAGAAATAATATCTATTCTCCTGAAGCTGTTTCAAAAAATAGAAACAGAAGGAAAACTACCAAACTCATTCTATGAGGCCAATATTACCTTGATCCCCAAACCAGGCAAAGACTCCATCGAAAGGAGAATTACAGACCGATATCCCTGATGAATATGGACGCCAAAATTCTCAACAAGATCCTAGCTAATAGGATCCAGCAGTACATTAAAAGGATTATCCATCATGACCAAGTGGGATTCATTCCTGGGATGCAAGGGTGGTTCAACATTCACAAATTGATCAGTGTGATAGATCATATCAACAAGAAAAGAGTCAAGAACCATATGATCCTCAAAACTGATGCAGAAAAAGCATTTGACAAAATACAGCATCCTTTCCTGATTAAAACCCTTCAGAGTGTAGGGATAGAGGGTACATTCCTCAATNAGAAGGAAAGCTACCAAACTCATTCTATGAGGCTAATATTACCTTGATCCCCAAACCAGGCAAAGACCCCCTCAAAAAGGAGAATTACAGACCGATTTCTCTAATGAATATGGATGCCAAAATCCTCAACAAGATCCTTGCTAATAGAATCCAACAGTACATTAAAAGGATTATCCATCATGACCAAGTGGGATTCATACCTGGGATGCAAGCATGGTTCAACACTCGCAAATCAATCAATGTGATACATCATATCAACAAGAAAAGACTCAAGAACCATATGATCCTCTCAATTGATGCAGAAAAAGCATTTGACAAAATACAGCATCCTTTCCTGATTAAAACCCTTCAGAGTGTAGGAATAGAGGGTACATTTCTCAATCTCATAAAAGCCATCTATGAAAAGCCTACTGCAAGCATTATTCTCAATGGGGAAAAGCTGGAAGCCTTTCCCTTAAGATCAGGAATACGACAAGGATGCCCACTCTCGCTGTTATTGTTCAACATAGTACTAGTAGTCCTTGGAACAGCAATCAGAAAACAAAAAGGGATAAAAGGTATTCAAATTGGCAAAGAAGAAGTCAAAATGTCTCTCTTCGCAGATGACATGCTACTCTATATGGAAAACCCAAAAGACTCCACCCCCAAACTACTAGAAGTTATAGAGCAATTCAGTAATGTGGCAGGATACAAGATCAATGCTCAGAAATCAGTTGCATTTCTATACACGAACAAGGAGACTGAAGAAAGAGAAATTAGGGAATCTATTCCATTTACAATAGCACCAAAAATCATACGTTATCTCGGAATTAACTTAACCGAGACATAAAGGATCTATACCCTAGAAACTACAAATCACTGTTGAAAGACATTGAAGAAGACACAAAAAGATGGAAAAATATTCCATGCTCCTGGATCGGAAGAATAAACATAGTTAAAATGTCTATGCTACCCAGAGCAATCTACACTTTCAATGCCATCCCAATCAAAATACCAATGACATTTTTCAAAGAACTGGAACAAACAGTCCTTAAATTTGTGTGGAACCAGAAAAGGCCCAGAATTGCCAAGGAATTGTTGAAAAGGAAAAACAAAGCTGGGGGCATCGTTGCCAGATTTCAAGCTATACTACAAAGCTGTGATCACAAAGATAGCATGGTACTGGCACAGAAACAGACACATAGACCAATGGAACAGAATAGAGAACCCAGAAATGGACCCTCGGCTCTTTGGGCAACTAATCTTTGATAAAGCAGGAAAAAACATCCGGTGGAAAAAAGACAGTCTCTTCAATAAATGGTGCTGGGAAAATTGGACAGCTACATGCAAAAGAATGAAACTTGACCACTCTCTCACACCATACACAAAAATAAACTCCAAATGGATGAAAGACCTCAATGTGAGACAGGAATCCATCAAAATTCTAGAGGAGAACATAAGCTGCAACCTCTTTGACATCGACCACAGCAACCTTTTTCACGACACATCTCCAAAGGCAAGAGAAACAAAAGATAAAATGAACTTGTGGGACTTTATCAAGATAAAAAGCTTCTGCACAGCCAAGGAAACAGTCAAAAAAACTAAGAGACAGCCCACAGAATGGGAGAATATATTTGCAAAGGACACCACAGATAAAGGACTGGTATCCAAGATCTACAAAGAACTTCTCAAACTCAATACACGAGAAACAAATAAACAAATCATAANGAGGAAACAAATAATCAAATCAAAAAATGGGCAGAAGATATGAGCAGACACTTTTCCAATGAAGATATACAAATGGCTAACAGACACATGAAAAAATGTTCAAAATCATTAGCCATCAGGGAAATTCAAATCAAAACCACACTGAGATACCACCTTACACCAGTTAGAATGGCAAAAATTGACAAGGTAGGAAACAACAAATGTTGGAGAGGATGTGGAGAAAGGGGATCCCTCTCACACTGTTGGTGGGAATGCAAGTTGGTACAGCCACTTTGGAAAACAGTGTGGAGGCCCCTTAAAAAGTCAAAAATAGAGCTACCCTATGATACAGCCATTGCACTCCTGGGTATTTATATCACAGACAGGAACACAGTGAAGAGAAGGGCCATATGCACCCCAATGTTCATAGCAGCATTGTCCACAATAGCTAAATTGTGGAAGGAGCCGAGATGCCCTTCAACAGATGACTGGATTAAGAAGCTGTGGTCCATATATACAATGGAATATTACTCAGCCATCAAAAAGAATGATTTCACAACATTTGCAGCAACATGGATGGCACTGGAGGAGATAATGCTAAGTGAAATAAGTGAAGCAGAGAAAGACAATTATCATATGGTTTCACTCATTTATGGAACATAAGAAATAGGAAGATCGGTAGGAGAAAGAAAGGGAAGATGGAAGGGGGTGGCAAACAGAAATGGGAATGAGCCATGAGAGACTATGGATTCTGGGAAACAAACTGAGGGCTTCAGAGGGGAGGGGGTGGGGGATTGGGATAGACACCATATCGCATGGTGCCCTGGGTGTTATACGCAAGAAATGAATCATGGAACATTATACCAAAAGCTAGGGATGTACTGTATGGTGACTAACATAATAAAAAATTATTATAAAATTAAAAAAAAATTATTCTATCACAGTTTAGAAGGCCAGAAATACAAAATCAAGGTGTCAGCAGAGCTGCACTCCTTCCAAAGGCTGTAAGAGAATCGTTCCTTGCCTCTCCGAGGAACCTCTGGTGGCTCCAGGTAATTCCTTGGCTTGTGGCTGCCTCATTCCCACCTTTGCTTCCATCTTTACACGATCTCCTTCTCTGTGTCTGTGTCTTCTCTTCTGTCTCTTATAACAATACTTTTCATTGGATCAAGGGACCATCCAGATAATCCAGGATGGTCTCATTTCAAGATCTTTTAACTTAAGTACATCTGCAAAGGCTCTTTTTCCCCAATAGGGTCACATTCATAGGTTCTGGGGGTTAAGACCACGGACATACATTTGTAGGTCTACCATTCAACCCGCTATAGGTGGGGTTAGACAAAATAATTTGTCTCGTGCTCTTGTATTATAGTATTTATAAATAACTGATAAAAGGCAACCTGAAAATCAACAGGTCATGTAAACAAAAACTCTATGAAGACAGAGGTTTTGTGTTTTCTCGTTTTGGTTTGGTTTGTTTTTTTTCTCTGCTGAGTCCTAAGGGCCTGGCACCATAACAGACACTCGATAAATATTTGTTGAATGAAGGAGCTCACGGGTCATATATGAATGTCATAGTGGCAGGGGGGAGAGTTCTAGAAGAAGCATCTGAGCTAGCCTTCATTGACGAGTTGCTTCTGACTATAGCTATGAAGCAAGCTAGGATCTCAATTCTCAGTGTCCAGACTGAGAATAACTAGGAATACCTGGACAGGCAAAAAAAAAAAAAAAAAAATTGACTTGGCTGTAAACTTGTTCCTATGAAGCCAGAAGTCAAAATTATAATGCCCAAAGAGGCATGACAGATATCAGATTGTGATCCACTCCTGTAGTTTGTAGTATGAGTCTCTCAAGTGAAGATACCTAGATAAGTTAGGTGTGATAGTGTATGTGGGTCAATTTTTGCAAATTAAGACCCCAACCAGAGAGAGTGATATTCCTCGAGAGCAGGAGCTATCAAGAATTAGGACGCATCAGGATCCCAGTCAAGAGTACTGGAGCCCAGGGCTAGATATATTTCCTCACATGGAACAACTATAGCACCATAAAAAAAACTGACACAGAATCCCAATTTTGCATAGTGGATGGATGCAAATATGGTGGGTATTCAGATAAGTCTGTGACTTAATAGGCCTGAATGCCTGTAAGTTAGGACACATATACCCCTAAGATAGGGAGTGTGTTCATAATTATGGCTTGCCTTGTCTAGGATCTTAGCTTAGGAAATGATTGGACTAAGCCATCAGAAGAAGGTCTTCCATGTCAGCAGCTAGGCTTGACAAGGAAAGAAGAGACACCTTCAGCAGATGAAAATATGGAGTGAAACGCATTCCAGTCAGAGAAAACACATGACAGAATATACAGAACCAGGAAAAGATAGAACTTGTTTGAAAAATGCTAGATAATGCATGGCCAGTTTGGGAAACAAAGCTGTAACATTCTGTAGATGCCAGTTGTGGAAAAGGAAATGAAAATGACTTTTTTAAAAATCTCATTGAATTTTGCAGCAACCTTTCAGAGTTTCCTCAAAGAATAAGAAACTAAAGCTTAGCTGGAACTTGCTCAGGTTTAATCAGTGAAGAAGACAGAATTCCAGTCCAGGGCTGTCTTGACTTCAAATAACAGGCAGTTTCCATGGGATGTGAGACTAGGCCTGTGTTCAGAATATGAAAGAACCCCCCCCAAGACGTGATTAATACAATTAACAACACAATAATGTACATATATGTGTTTTGAAGGAGAGGAAAGGACAGCAGAGATAGGCATACCTGTGAGAAGATTATTGCAATGAACCAGGTATAAGAAGACAAGTCCTGTACTAAAATGATCACAATAGGAATAACATAAAATGTTATGTTGGCTGAAGTCAACACTCTATCTGTCCCAGAAATCCAAGTGATACATTTAAGTACACAGATTTTAACTTTTCAAAGAATATTTATTTAATGGTTTTAGGAGATGAGATAGAAGAAAAGAGGAGCCACTTAAAAGGACCAACATTTAAGCCTCATTCCTGATTTAGAAGATCACTGTGGGTTTTTTCTATTAATAAACATGGAAAGATTTGAAAATATCAGAGAATTCAAAATTCAACTTCAAATTAATGAGGGTCATTTATTAAGTGATTCTCCTGCTTCCCAAAATGGTTTGATGATTTATGAATGACTTAGAGACAGTAAAGTTCTCAAATGAAAGGTGATATATCAATTGAAAATATTTACAGTATCTTTATTGAAATGAAACATAGCAGTGAGTGCTTTGTAATTCATAAATGTGGATAGTAATTTAGGAGTTGAAATCTATTTTTTATAAGTTCATTTTTCCAATGTCAATTGTAGAGATGGATAAAAATGGCAGCTCCTGAGCAACTAAAAGTTCATTCTACAAATTCCTCAATTAAAATATAAAATTATTACAGAACCAGAAATATGAATATTAACTACCATTTCCAGACTCCAAAGAGAAATCCCGCTGAATGAAGTGTAACTGACCCAGAAGAGCAGAGCCCAATAAAAAGGAAGAAAATATTGGTTGGGAACATGGGTTTCAGAGTCAGGTTGTCCTCGGTTTTAATCCCAGCTCTGCTACTTAATAGCAGTGTGTCCTCAGCTATTTCCCTAAGTTTTATATTCCCTTATCTGTAAATTGAAGACAGTTATTCCCATCTTAGAGGGTTACATTGAGAATCAAATGACATAATACATTTACAATATTGTTCAGCAAAGTGCCAGTCACATTTTAAGACCTTAATAATGGGAGCTGTTATGGTTAGTGAGATGTTTCTCTTTCTTCCATTTTATCACTGGCCTTGGAGGTTCAGGATAGTTGTGGAAGTTAGTCACACTCTTACTGGGATACCTGTTTTCTAAAGTAATCAATGAAACATCTTTCATCCCATGCATCAGTAAGTTTCTTTGTTCATCTGTTTTATAGCCTACAAGTCTAAGTAATTCAGTGCATCTGGGAGTAAAAATTAGGTCAGGTGAATTAATTGCACCTAGGGTGCGCTGGCCATAAGAAGAAGGAGTAGAAAAGACAGGAAGAGCCATGGGAATGACGGATTCTGGGGTCTGACCAAGAAAAAATACAGGTGGATTCAAATTATCAAGAGTAATTTCTCTCCACATATCACAGAATCAGGAAAAAGAAACAAGTTTTTTTCCAGCCCAGCAGATAAATAACTAGTAGCTGTGTAAATCACATGCCCTATAGGAGTCAAAGAGATCCCTTCAAGTCCCAGGTGAATGGTGAGGAGGGCCAAGGGAATCCTATACCAGTTGGAATACAAATATCAGGGCTGGTTGGCATCTCCTCACTTAGAGATAAATACCAGAAAAAGAGCAAACTGAGGCCCAGGAAAGAATTTCCAAAAGATAAGAAAAAAGAAACACTACCCAATTAAAAACTGAGCAAAAGATATGAACAGATATCTCACCAAAGAAGATACACAGATGGCAAATAAGCATATGAAAAGATGCTCAAAATCACATGTCATTAGGGAAATGAAAACTAAAACAACAATGAAATACCACTACATAGCTCTGAGAATGGCTAAAATTCCAAAGATTAACAATACCAATTACTGGTGAGGACTGGAGCAACTCATTCATTGCTGGTGGCAATGCAAAATGTTACAGCCACTTAGGAAGACAGTTTGGCAGTTTCTTACAAAGGTAAAAATAGTCTTATCATACAACAATCACAGTCCTAGGTATCCTAGGTAATCACATTCCCATCTGATTTAAAACCTTAAGTCCACTCAAAAACCTGTAGGTACATGATCGTAGCAGCTTTGCTCAAACTGCCAAAAACTGGATGCAACCAAGATGTCCTTCAACAGGTAAATGAATAAACAAACTGTGGTATAATTATTCCATGATAAAATATGGAATATTATTCAATGATAAAATATAAAAGAGATATTGAGCCCTGCAAAGACATGGGTGCATATCTTAAGTGCATATTGCTAAATGAAAGAAAACATTCTGAAAAGGCTACAGACTGTATGATTCCATTATATGACATTAAACTACAGAAACAGGAAACAAATCAGTGGTCATCAGGAGTTCAGGGGCTTGACAAAGAGGGTTAAATATGTAAAGCACAGGGGATTTTTTTTTTAACGGTAGTAGAACTGTTCCGTATGATACTCTAATGGTGAACACATGGCATCATGCATTTGTCAAAACCCATAAAATTTTACAGTACAAAGAGTGAACCTTAATATACAATTAAAGGGGTGCCTGGGTGGCTCAGTCAGTTGGGCGTCGGCCTCTTGGTTTTCACTCAGATCATGCATGATCTCAGGGTCATGGGATCCAGCCCCGTGTCCGGCTCTGCACTCGGTGCGGAGTCTGCTTGAGATTCTCTGCCCCTCCCCCTGCTCATGCTCTCTCTCTCTCTCTCAAATAAATAAGATCTTAAAAATATATATATACTCATAATGACGAGATATGTCAAAAAGACACATGAGCCAATTGAAAGAGCTCCAATGATGAAACATTTTTAAAACAAAATACAGTATTAAATCATAACCTAAAGTATAAAAAAAATAGTCATGAGTCCATACTGATATAAACTGATGGACTGAATGAATGAATGAATGAATGGATGGAGAACAGACAAGTCTCCCATGCAGAAAAATTCCAAATAATCTGTGTAGATATTCTTCCCTCTGGGAGAGGCAATCACTCTTTAAGATAGTGACTTCCTTTTGAAGAATACAATATGGAAAGGGAGGAAAAAGAGTAATTTTACAGTGGAAAAATCTGACAAATATTACCTCAGCCAAGTGATCAAGGTTAATATTAACAGTAATAAGCCATGTTGATGTACCCTTGATACATTATGGTCAGAATGGCACTTCTTCCTTAAAATCTACAACTTCAGTCTAACCATAAGAAAAATATCAGACAACTCTCAACTGAGGAACATCATACAAAATATCTAACCAGAACTCTTCAAATATGTCAAGGTCATCAAAAACAAGGAAAATCCAAGAAACTGGCATAGCCAGTAGGAGTCTAAGGAGACATGATGACTAAATGTAATGTGGTATCCTGGGTCAGATCCTACCTTGAGTTAGGTATTTAGCCCCCACCTACCTCTCTAACCTTGGGAGTTAAATAGAGTTCAGGGAATCTTCTGTGGCTCACAGAACACTGAACCCTGTACCTCAGGCTATGTAGGCTGCCAATTATGAGTACCTTGCATTCTGCACTCTTTACTTGAGATCTGAAGAGACGAAGTTCATCTCTTGGCATCCCCTGTACCCACCACGCACACACACATCCTTACCCTGGTCCAGTGTTTACAGCACTTAGCAGTTTTGTGTTTATTTTTCAGCCCAGAGTTTGGAGTATTTTCTAATCTCATCAAGAAAAAGTTTGCTATGTCTCATCCTCCTCTTTTTCTGAAGTTGGTTTTTACATGGAGATAGGGATACAAAGATCTTTATTCCAACATCTTTAACCAGAAAGTCCAATATTACCTTATTTCGAAGAAAAGTAAACATGAAAAAGAAAAGCTACCTGCAATGCTCAGCACTCTTTCCCCTCATTTCCACTATCTTGTATTATTATTTCACACTTTAAGACCAAGTAGATTTTTTTGAGATTCTGCCTAGATTTTGCAATAAAAGTTCCCATATCTGTTTGCATTACCACAAACAGTACTTTTCCATTAAGTTATTTATACCTACTATGTGTGAGGTATTGAGTCTCAGGAACCAGTTGAATTTGACTTTTATAATTTTGTTGAAAATAGCACTGATATTGTCATCAAATCCTCCCCCCCCCAGTTGTTTTTGGTTATACTATTTTCTTTCTCTTGTACCTACTTGATGTACATTAAATGAGAAGCCTCAAAAAATAATGTGCTATAAACATACTGCAACGAGTTAGTGGTTTATATTTATAGCATTTATCTGCTACAGATGCTTCAGAAAATAAAAACAGTAATCAAGATCTTTTTAAAGATAAGTATACAATCAATAAGCTCAAATATCTTAACCCTGTATAAGAAAGATTTAACTGAAAAGATATAAGATTTCCTTATAATTTTCTACGTATTCCCAAACCTTCTAACACCTTAAATAAGTAAAGATAGCTCTATGTTAGCCTTCCTCACAATGTTTGAGGAGCTAACATCGTTGCCCGACCAGTGGTGGATGCATGAACCTCCTGGGGATAGAGAAGCGTGTATTCCATGTAGATTGTGCAAGTCTGCGTGCTCTTCTTGGGAGTACAGAACATTACCCACATCCTGCCCTCTGCCCTCATGTGTCTATGCCCATCCCCAGGAGTAGATTTTGCTTCCATCATCCTGGTCTTTGTGTTCCTCCTCCTCCTTTTTCTTCATCAGAATTTTATTTATTTTAAATACTTTTCAACTTCAGAGGGAATATTGTTTTAGCAGCATTTATCTCTAAGATCACCATTTCATCTAAACTAAATCATAGTATGTATGGTCAAGTGGTCAAGAAGACTCCTAGATCTGGAGCCAGGCGAAGAGGTCAAGCCCTGGGGCCACCCCTTCCCAGCCAGCCCCTGCAGGGGAGCCTCTCCCCTATGTGCCTTGCTTTCTTCTTGCTTCAGGGGAGGAGTAAGATAATGGCACTGATCTCACAGAGTGAGTGAAAGGATTACACGAATTAATGCGAAGTCCCTGATACTTGGTAAGCTTCTAATATAAGCTGGCTATTATAGTTCTAATCATGACATGTTTCTTCTGAATTGTCTTATACCTTCTTTTAATTTTTAAGCTTCTTGATTTTATTATCTCTTTTAAATCATTTAAATTTTTTATTTATTATTTTTATGCCTTTGTAATCTTTTATTCTACTCTGTCAAAGTTTTAGGGTTTTTTTTTTAAGTTTCTTTTGCTCTTTAAATTCCATCATTGTATTTACTTTAACTCTTTTACAGTTATATTTGTTTTATTCCTGACCCTTTAGCCATTTTTTCCTTTTATGTTTTGCCTCTTTATTAAACCCTTTTAATTTCTAAGCTTGTAGGGTTTTTTCCTTACTTGTTTTTATCTTAACTGTCTTTTGTTTTAATCATCTATATCTCAAGGTTTTAAATATCCTTTATTTGTCCTTTTTTTTTCTTTCTCTTTTTTACACTTTAGTCTCAATTTCTGTTCTCAGCCTTCTGCTTCTGTGAGTTCATCTATTCCTAATGTCTTCTGTATCTTGATATCAGTTCTTTGACTTCCTTCTGTGCTCGTTTCTTGTAAGTCCAGGAATATGGGAACAGGGAGCATTATGAAGTAAGGCATCCAGCAGTGGAAGTGATTAGTACCTTTTTCTTCCAGCCATCCTCCAGCTGTCCCTCAGGCTCCCATTAATGGGGTCCATATTTCCTTCAATGTTGTTTACAAAAAGACGCACACACGCGCACACACACATAAATACACACACACACACAATGGGTAATTTGAGAGACTCAAGAGACCAAAAATCTCTAGCGCCATATTAAATTTTATTGAAATGGCATACTTGGATTGCTAAAATAATGCTATTTTATTTTTTTTAATTACATCTTATTATAAAGGCAATAGATAGTCAAAAGAAAATTTAAAATATCAAGAATGCATTTTAAAAAGCCCTAAGAAACTAAAAAATTATTTACAATCCCACTAGCCAGAGATTACCACTTTTATTCGTCAATACATTTCCTTCCTTTCAGACTTTTTTGAGATATGTGTGTATGTATATATATAGGTGTATATGTATACATATATATATTCTTTTTTATTGTAAAATTAGAGTTATACCATATGTAGTGATATAGTCTGAATTTTCATATTTAACATATAATGATTCTTTTCCTTTGCCTTAAAAATCTTCCAAAAATCATCTTTAATGGTCCTTATATGCCACCAGACAGATCCATCATGTTGAAGCACGCTTAAAGTTAGTATTACTTCTCTTCATGCATAATCCAGGCTTCTTATAGGAAATTAAGTATTCTTAGTCCATAGTCTTCTGCATGTACAGTAAGAGGGGAAGTAGACTAGATGTAGTCTTCAGAGCAACATCATGCTTATGCATCATGTGTAGTAAGTTAGAAACTAGATGATTTTGGATCTCTGGACTATGAATCATAAACTCAAGTGGCTGTAAGGAACCAAAAGGTGACATAAATACTGTCCAGGTCTGGACATGGGGACAAGAATAGGGAGTGATAAGGACTGTGGTGAACCAGAAAGTACAGGCTCCTTTAAAGAGGGTAGCCCTACCCAGCTCAAGATTATTGTTATTATGTCTGAAATCAGGCCCCATTCTTCTCATTTTTTCCAAGAGAAGCCAGAAATCCAAATTTTTTAATGTATTATTTAATTTTGAGGAACTAATAACTAATGGGCAGTTTTAAGGAACACTATTCAGGCCAACACTATGCAAACAAAACCAAACTGTCTGAAAGCAGGCTCAGTCCATAGGTCACAAGTCCAGGCCCCTACACTAGCTGGATTATCATGGAAGGAGACAAATTAAATTTGGAAAACTGGATACTCTCTGAATCGTAAAATCTGACTGAGGTTCACTACACCCTTATCATTTTAGTCTCACCCACCTATCTGTTTCAACCAAACATGTATAAAGAGTGTAGAAAAGACCCAGGAACACATCCATGCACAGATACCCATCCAGGAGACCCAGAAGCACTTGTGAGTCTGTGATCCCCTCCTGCCTTGAGAAAAGAAAGTTCATCTAAGAGCAGGGGAGGCAGGGGAAGAGTCTTCTTTCCCTTGGTTCTACTATTAGTGCAAACTACTACTTTTGGCATAGCTGAGGAGCAAGGGAATGATGGCTTCCAGAAAGGTCTGCACCAGCATAAAGGTATGACTGCACAACTCCTTAAAGAAGAGTTGAAGGGGAAGAGTTTCAGAAGAATCATATGACGTAGGAGAGACACTATGAATCAAGTCTGACATTCTCACGCACCTCCTCCAGCCCCAATCAGCAAGGTCTTAAGACTATGTCAAAATTCCGGTATTTCAGACTGGTAAAAGGACAATTTGGGCCTAGATAAGACAAGGTCAAGGAGAAGTAAATGGGGGTTTACAGAACTGTTTTTTTTCAAGGACAGCTGGATATTCAGTTGTAGGATCATGGCAAATTCACACTTGGAACAAGCATTTATTCACTCAAAAGGTTTTCATCATGTACTTAATATATGCCAGCTTTAATATATGCTAAGCATGGGAATCCAACTGTGAACATGATAGACAAGATCCCTTAAGATCTGGGGACTAAGGTAACAGATAAGTAAACAGGTAATTATAATGTGGAATAATAATGCTAGGGTAAGTGCAAAATATAATGAAAAAACATAGAAAAATACCTAACCCAAACTGGAATGTCTTGGAAGACCTGTAGAATCATTTAGGGTTGTAAATGCTTGGAGAGTAGGAGTAAGAAACTGTTCCCTACAAAGGAATATACTCAGACACCAAAGAGAGCCTAAAGCCTTAGAAGAACTAAAGGAAGCTTAGTATGGCTGGAGCATTGAATTTCAGGGGTCGAGCAATGAGAGATGAAATATCTAAGATCCAACATGGTTGGTACACTTAAAAGGAAACTTGATAGTAGCTACGGATTTAAGTGATTTCTGAATCACAGCTGTTCTTTGATTAGTGGATTGAGATGTGCAGGAAGCAAGACTCTATTGCAGAAAAGTGGAAGGGCTAGAGCTTGGCAGGGTATCAAGAGCCTCCCAAATGGGCTTGGGCTGAGGATGGTGAAGAATTAGGTGCTATTCAAGGACAGAAGCCAAAGTTCCGTCGCACAAATGAGTCAGAATAGCTCTCTAAGGCTCACTACAGGTACAGGTCTATAGCCACAGGACAAACTCACAACCCCACTAGGTGTGGACATGACTGCATGGTTAAGATTGGTTCATGGCTAGAGTTGTCTGGGGAAGACAAAGCTTGGGTTGGAAGCCATGAATTAGTGGTTTCCCCTGCAGTGAAAAGACAGGAATTAGAAGTGTCCTCCTCACTGAGGCCTCAGTTGAACTTGTTTTTAAAACATTTTTAATAGAAATTAAGCAGAGTTTCAGGTTCTGGATGAGGACCTCCTTAAAATCAGTTATACATTAAGAAAGCCCATATACACTATATAAAGTGATATTTCAGAAATTCTGTTTTGGAAAATATTAGTTCAGCTGAAGCATTATAGGGAATAAAATCTCCATTTGGCAATAAATCTTAAATAAACAAACAAAAAAAGGCACACATGAAACCAACAAATGATTTCAGGCCTCACTTCTTCATGATGAAAGAAAAGATTTTTCAATGCTTCCATTATATATTTGCTAATCAGAAACATATTTGTGGGTGAGAATTGAAGTGAGCTTATACTAGACAGATGGTGTAAGCCCAATAGCATGAACTTATGGTACAAAAATGAAAACGTGTCTTTGTAAACATCCATTAAGCAGTAATCTCAAATTCTACAAACTAGTAACACAATGTGGAACTTTTTTATGTAAGCCAAGTAAAACAGTGAAATCAGGATTCACCTCTTCTCTAAACAGAAATGAAAAAGTGACTGTGTGTCAGAGGCTCTTCTGTTTTGTATGCACATGCTCAGTCAGTATTTTTCAAACAGTTATCTGTGAACTGATATCTGATGTTATTGTACTCTCACTCTTAATAAAGATTTCATGGAAATGTTTAATAGCATTTGTAAAGCATCATGTCTCATTGCATCCTCACGATGATTCCATGAGGTATTATCTAAAGCTTAGAGAAGATAAGTAAATTGTCCAAGATGATGGAGTCAGAAGTCATGTCTAGATTTCATAACTATAAATATAGTACTACTGTCAGATTATACATTGATATATTCTTTCTTCTTTAGTGAGTAGTTGTGATTCCAGAGAACTGTTTTCTTTCCTTTTCCTCTTCTTTTTAAAAAAAATCTTCATTCTTGTTACCTGTTTTTTCAAACTAAAATTTAGACCACAAAATCTCTTCCCCGAGCTATAACTAATGTGCTCATTCAATTCCCGAACATACAGTGTCAAACATACTCTTGGCACTGTGCAGAGACCAACGAGCAGAACACCTACCCCCACGTTTTGTTATGTTTTTTTAATGTTAGCCAAACATGTTGAGACCGATATACAGTACAGTACCACATGATTTCCTTACAAAAGTTTGGCATGCTGTAATGAGGAATTAATTCAAGTAGCATAGCTACTCGTCCCTTCCCAACAGGTAAGATCTGAGGAAAGTGGATTGAGTCAGGGCATCAGGTTTGAACTTGCCTTGGCCACAGTGCATGAAAGTGGGGCTAGGAGAATCTTAGGTGGAACTGTGAAACTAAGATAAGCAGAACATTTGGTCGGGTCATGCTGTCAAACTAAAGGGGCATGGAAAGGCAAACTAGACATGTTTGAGCAAAAACGAGGAGATACGAGGCAAAAACTGATAGAACTACAAAAAACAAACAAACAAAAAAACAACCCACAGGTAAATTCACTATTTTAGTTGGAGATTTCAACACCAATCTAACAGCAATGGACAGATCCAGCAGGCAGAAAATCAGTAAATACACAGCTGAACTCAAGAGCCTCATCAATCAACTAGATCTAATTGACATCTAGAGAACACATCACTAACAACAACAGAATACACATTCTTTTCAAGCTTACATGGAACACTAAGACCACATTTAAAGCTATAAAATACACCTTAACAAATTTTTAAAAAAGAAAAACCATACAATATATTTTCTCACACCAGAGTGGAATTAAACTAGAAATTGCTAATAAAAAAAAAAAAAAAAGGCTAGAAAATTCCCAAATGCCTCGAGATTAAACAACACATTTCCACATAACACATATATCAAAGAAGAAATATAAAGAGAAACTTAAAAACATATTCTGAAGTAAATGAAAACGAAAATATAACTTACTGAATCTTGCGGAATACAGTGAAAGCAGTACTTAGAGGGAGATTTATAGCATTGAATGCATATTTAAAAAAAGAAGGGAGTTCTAAAATCAATACTCCAAGCTGCCAACTTAGGACATAAGTAAAAGAAGACAAATTAAATCCAAAGTAAGCAGAAGAAAAGAAATAATAAAAAATAGAGAAGAAATCAATAAATTGAAAAAAGAAAACCAATAGAGAAAATCAACAAAACCAAAGCTGGATCTTTGAAAAGACCAATAAAAGTGATAGGCTTCTGGCCAGGATAATGAAAGGAAAAAAAGAGAGAAGACACTAATTACGAATATCAGAAATAAAAGAGAGGACATCACTACAGATTCCATGAACATTAAAAGGATAATAAAGGAATATAATGAACAACACTATGCCCACAAATTTGATAACCTAGATGAAATGGAGCAATTCTTTGAAAGACACAATCTGTCAAAACTCACACAGGAAGACATAGACAATCTGAATAGGCCTGTATCTATTAAAGAAATTGAATCAGTTATTGATAACCTTCTAAAACAGGAAACACCAGACTCAGGTAGGTTCACTAGTGAATTCTACTAAATATCAAAGCAAAAAAAATTATACTAGCAGAATCTAGTATTCTCTAAAATCTCTCCCAAAAGATAGAAGTAGAGGTAATTCTTCATAACTTTTTCTATAAGGCTAGCATGACTCTAATTTCAAAACAAGACAAAGACATTACAAGAAAACCATAAGCCAATATCCGTCATAAACACAGATGCAAAATCCTCAACAAAACATTAGCAAATGAAATTCAAAAATATATTTAAAAATATATACACCATAATCAAGTAAGATTTATTCCAAGTGTGCAAGTCTGGTTCGAAATTTGAAAATCAATTAATGTAATCCATTATATCAACCAGCTAAGGAAGAAAAATCTATATCCAACTATATCACAGAAAAAGTATTTGACAAAATCCAACACCTATTCAGGATAAAATAAAAATTCTCAGCAAATTAGGATAGAAGGGAATTCTCTAAACTTGATTTAAAAAAAATACCTACAAAAAACAAAAACAAACATCAGACTTAATACTAGGGGTTTTCCAGCTAATATCAGAAAAGAAACGATATCTCTTCTCACCACTACTTTTAAAAATCAAACTGGAAGTCTTAGCTAATGCAACCAAGGAAACAAAAAGTATAACAGATTGGGAAGGAAGAAATAAAACTCTATTCATAGGAGAGTTAAGATGGTGGAGGAGTACGGGACCCCTTTTTCAGCTGGTCCCCTGAGTCTAGCTGGATAGGTACCAGACCAGCCTGAACACCCACAGAATCAGCCTGAGACGCAGGAAGATACATCTGGATCTCTACAAATGAACATCTCCAGCGATGAGTACTGAGGTACGAAGCGGGGAGCCATGAAACCGTGCACAGATATCAGAAGATAAACGGAAGGGGGAGGGAGCCGCCGCGTTTGGGCACCGGGAAGCGGAAGCCACCTGCAAGGGGGAGCAGACGGACTCGCGGAACTGGCACCCACGAGAGAGCAGAGTGAGACCGTGAGCCCGGGAACGTGCCATCAGACTGAAACGGAGCTCCGGAGCTCCGATGCGCTCACTGGAACCAGACTGAGACCGGGAGCTCAGGAGTGCGCATGGGCAGCTGGCAGTGTTAGAAACACAAAGGACAGAGACGCACCGGCCCTGGAAGTGAGGGCTGGGACGCCGGGTGTGGGGCGCACATCCCGGGACGCTGGGGCTGAGCAGCACCAGCAGAAACAGAGTTAAAGTGGCCAGAACATCACTGGAGAATGGTCCGCAATTCCTCTGTTCTGAGACAGAGGCTGAGATTCGGCCACTGCTACTCTGACTCTCAGAAGAGGCACAGCAAACCGCCAGGGAAAGCCGCCAGAGAACAAAAGCCTGGAAATACTGGCTCACAGTGTGCCCATCCCCAACCCCCCTTGCAGGGGACATGGAGACTCTACCCGAACAGGGTTTCCTGAGTACCGGCCCGGCAGACCCCTCCCCCAGAAGGCAGGCTGAAAAATCAAGAAGCCCACATCCCTAAGATCCCTAAAAACAAGTGCGCATGGCCTGGGTCCCAGTCAATAATTTGGGCTCTGGACAACCCCGCAACCTCTCCTCATCAGAATGACGAGAAGGAGAAGTCCCCCCCAGCAAAGAAAAGACAATGAGGCTGTGGCCTCTACCACAGAACTAATGGATATGGATATAACCAAATTATCAGAAATGGAATTCAGAGTAACAATTGTCAAGGTGATGGGTAGACTTGAAAAAAGTATTAATGAGAATGTTAATGAGAATATAAAATCTCTAAGGGCGGAAATGAGAGCGAATTTGGCAGAAATTAAAAATTCTATGAGCCAAATGCAGTCAAAACTAGAGGT
>NC_048236.1:32985801-32986020 GCF_002007445.2 Ailuropoda melanoleuca
GTGGAGAAAGAGAGAGGTCTAGAAGAGATATATGAACAAATTGTAGCTGAGAACTTCCCTAATCTGGCAAAGGAAACAAGCATTCGTGCCCAAGAGGAGGAGAGGACCCCTCCCAAGATCAATGAGAACAGACCCACACCACGTCACATCACAGTGCAATTCACAAATATTAGATCCAAGGATACAGTATTGAAAGCGGCCAGGGCAAAGAAATTTCTC
>NC_048236.1:32986120-32987439 GCF_002007445.2 Ailuropoda melanoleuca
TACATCTGTATCTTTGGGGTAAACACCCAGTAGTGCAATGGCTGGGTCATAGGGTAGCTCAATTTTCAACTATTTAAGGGACCTTCACACTGTTTTCCAGAGTGGCTGTACCAACTTGCATTCCGTCCAACAATGTAGGAGGGATCCCCTTTCTCCACATCCTCTCCAACAATTGTTGTTTCTTGCCATGTCTATTTTTGCCATTCTAACTGGCGTAAGGTGGTATCTTAGTGTGGTTTTGATTTGAATTTCCCTGATGGCTAATGATTTTGAACATTTTTTCATGTGTCTGTTNCCTTGATCCCCAAACCAGGCAAAGACCCCCTCAAAAAGGAGAATTACAGACCGATTTCTCTAATGAATATGGATGCCAAAATCCTCAACAAGATCCTTGCTAATAGAATCCAACAGTACATTAAAAGGATTATCCATCATGACCAAGTGGGATTCATACCTGGGATGCAAGCATGGTTCAACACTCGCAAATCAATCAATGTGATACATCATATCAACAAGAAAAGACTCAAGAACCATATGATCCTCTCAATTGATGCAGAAAAAGCATTTGACAAAATACAGCATCCTTTCCTGATTAAAACCCTTCAGAGTGTAGGAATAGAGGGTACATTTCTCAATCTCATAAAAGCCGTCTATGTAAAGCCTACTGCAAGCATTATTCTCAATGGGGAATAGCTGGAAGCCTTTCCCTTAAGATCAGGAACACGACAAGGATGCCCACTCTCGCCACTATTATTCAACATAGTACTAGAAGTCCTTGAAACAGCAATCAGAAGACAAAAAGGGATCAAAGGTATCCAAATGGGCAAAGAAGAAGTCAAACTGTCTCTCTTTGCAGATGACATGATACTCTATATGGAAAACCCAAAGGAATCCACTCCCAAACTATTAGAAGTTATAGAACAATTCAGTAAGGTGGCAGGATACAAAATCAATGCCCAGAAATCAGTTGCATTTCTATACACGAATAACGAGACTGAAGAAAGAGAAATTAGGGAATCCATCCCATTTACAATAACACCAAAAACCATGCGTTACCTTGNTCTCATATGTTACCTTGGAATTAACTTAACCAGAGACGTAAAGGACCTATATTCTAGAAACTATAAATCCTTCTTGAAAGACATTGAAGAAGACATAAAAAGATGGAAAAATATTCCATGCTCATGGATTGGAAGAATTAACATAGTTAAAATGTCCATGCTACCCAGAGCAATCTACACTTTCAATGCTATCCCGATCAAAATACCGAGGACATTTTTCAAAGAACTGGAACAAATAGTCCTTAAATTTGTATGGAA
>NC_048236.1:32987628-33003938 GCF_002007445.2 Ailuropoda melanoleuca
CGTTACCTTGGAATTAACTTAACCAGAGACGTAAAGGACCTATATGCTAGAAACTATAGATCACTTTTGAAAGATATTGAGGAAGACATAAAAAGATGGAAAAATATTCCATGCTCATGGATTGGAAGAATTAACATAGTTAAAATGTCCATACTACCCAGATCTTTCTACACTTCCAATGCTATCCCGATCAAAATACCAAGGACATTTTTCAAAGAACTGGAACAAATACTCCTTAAATTTGTATGGAANAGGAATCCACTCCCAAACTATTAGAAGTTATAGAACAATTCAGTAAGGTGGCAGGATACAAAATCAATGCCCAGAAATCAGTTGCATTTCTATACACGAATAACGAGACTGAAGAAAGAGAAATTAGGGAATCCATCCCATTTACAATAACACCAAAAACCATGCGTTACCTTGGAATTAACTTAACCAGAGACGTAAAGGACCTATATCCTAGAAACTATAGATCACTTTTGAAAGATATTGAGGAAGACATAAAAAGATGGAAAAATATTCCATGCTCATGGATTGGAAGAATTAACATAGTTAAAATGTCCATACTACCCAGAGCAATCTACACTTTCAATGCTATCCCGATCAAAATACCGAGGACATTTTTCAAAGAACTGGAACAAATAGTCCTTAAATTTGTATGGAACCGGAAAAGGCCCCGAATCACCAAGGAACTGTTGAAAAAGAAAAACAAAACTAGGGGCATCACAATGCCGGATTTCGAGCTGTACTACAAAGCTTTGATCACAAAGACAGCATGGTACTGGCGCAAAAACAGACACATAGACCAATGGAACAGAATAGAGAACCCAGAAATGGACCCTCGGCTCTTTGGGCAACTAATCTTTGATAAAGCAGGAAAAAACATCCGGTGGAAAAAAGACAGTCTCTTCAATAAATGGTGCTGGGAAAATTGGACAGCTACATGCAAAAGAATGAAACTTGACCACTCTCTCACACCATACACAAAAATAAACTCCAAATGGATGAAAGACCTCAATGTGAGACAGGAATCCATCAAAATTCTAGAGGAGAACATAGGCAACAACTTCTATGACATCGGCCAGAGCAACCTTTTTCACGACACATCTCCAAAGGCAAGAGAAATAAAAGATAAAATGAACTTATGGGACTTTATCAGGATAAAGAGCTTCTGCACAGCCAAGGAAACAGTCAAAAAAACTAAGAGACAGCCCACAAAGCTTTGATCACAAAGACAGCATGGTACTGGCGCAAAAACAGACACATAGACCAATGGAACAGAATAGAGAACCCAGAAATGGACCATCGGTTCTTTGGGCAACTAATCTTTGATAAAGCAGGAAAAAACATCCAGTAGAAAAAAGACAGTCTCTTCAATAAATGGTGCTGGGTAAATTGGACAGGTACAATCAAAAGAATGAAACTTGACCACTATCTCACACCATACACAAAAATAAACTCCAAATGGATGAAAGACCTCAATGTGAGACAGGAATCCATCAGAATTCTAGAGGAGTACATAAGCTTTGGTATTTTGATAGAGATTGCATTAAATGTGTGCATTGCTTTGGGTAGTATAGGCATTTTAACAATACTTGTTCTTTCAACCAGTAAGCATGGAATGCCTTTCCATTTTATTGTGTCATCTTCGATTTCTTTCATCAATGACGTACAGTTTTCAGAGTACAGATCTTTCACCTCTCTAGTTAGGTTTATTTCTGGGTATTTTGTTATTTTTGGTCCAATTGTAAATGGAACTGTTTTCTTAATTTCTCTTTCTGCTTCTTCATTATTAGAGAAGTGTGACAGATTTCTGTACACTGATTTTACATCCTGCAACCTTTTTGAATTCATTTAATAATTGTAGTTTTTTGGTTAAGTCTTCAGCATTTTCTATATATGGTATCATGTCATATGCAAATAGTGAAAATTTTACTTCTTCCTTACTAACTTTACTTCTTCCTTGCTTTATATTTTGTTGTTGTTGTTGTCTAAGTGCTCAGACTTCCAGTACTTTGTTGAATAAAAATGGTGTGAGTGAACATCCTTGTCTTGTTCCTGACCTTAGTGGGAAAGCTCTCAGATTTTCTCTGCTGATGATTATGTTAGCTGTAGGTTTTTCATATAAGGCATTTATTATGTTGAAGTATGTTCCCACTAAACCTACTTTGTTGAGGGTTTTTATCATAAGTGGATATTGTATTTTATCAAATGCTTTTTCTGCATCTATTGAACAGATCATATGTCTTTTATCATTTCTTTTATTGATGTGATATATCACATTGATTTGCTAATATTGAATAACAGTTGCAGCCTAGGAATAAATCTCACTTGATCATGGTGAATGATTTTTTTATGGATTTTTTAAAAATTTGAACTGTTAGTATTTTTTTCAGGATTTTTTTCATCTATGTCCATTAGAGATATTGGCCTGTAATTCTCGTTTTCTGTGACGCCTTTTCTAGCTTTGATATCAGTGTGATACTGGCCTCGTAGATTTAATTTGGAAGTTTTCCTTCCTCTTCTATTTTTTTGGAATAGTTTGAGGAGAATAAGTATTAACTCTTCTTTAAATGTTTGATGGAATTCAACTGTGAGCTGTCTAATCTTGGACTTCTGTTTGTTAGGAGTTTTTGGATTTCTGTTTCAATTTCATTGCTAGTAATCAGTCTGTTCAAATTTCCTATTTATTTATGCTTCAGTTTTGGTAGGTTATATGGTTCTAGGAATTTATGCAATTCTTATAAGTTGTCCTATGTGTTGACATATAATTTTTCATAATATCCTCTTAAAATTGTTTGCATGTCTGTGGTATTGGGTTTTTTTTTCTCTTCATATATAATTTTATTTTTTTGAGTCATCTCTCTTTTTTCTTTTTTGGTGAGTCTGGCTAGAGGTTTAACAATTTTCTTGATCTTTTCATAGAACCAGCTCCTGGTTTCATTGATCTATTGTGTTTTGTTCTGTTTCTATATCATTTATATCTATCCTAAACTTTATTATTTCTTTCCTTCTGCTGGTTTTGGGTTTTGTTCTTTTTTTTCTAGCTCCTTCAGGTATAAGTTTAGGTTGCTTTTTTGAGATATTTCCTGCTTCTTGAGGTAGGTGTGTATTGGTATAAACTTCCCTCTTAGAATGACTTTCACTGTATCACAAAGATTTTGGACCATTGTGGTTGCATTTTCATTTGTTTCCATGTAATTTTTATTTCTTCTTTTATTTCTCGATTGACCCATTCATTGTTTAATAACATGTTATTTAACCTCCATGTATTTGTGGTGTTTCCAGATTTCTTTATGTGTGTTTCATTTCTAGTTTCATAGCATCGTGATTAGAAAGTATGCATGGTATGACTTCAGTCTTTTCAAATTTGTTGAGACTTGTTTTGTTGCCTAATATGTGGCCTATTCTGGAGAATGTTCCATGTGCACTTGAAAATAATATGCATTCCTGTTTTAGGATGGAATGTTCTGAATATATCTATTATGTCCATCAGGTTCCATGTGTCATTCAAGCCACTGTTTCTTTGTTGATTTCCTGTTTGGATTATCAATCCACTGATGTACGAGAGGTGTTAAAATCCCATACTGTTTTTGTATTACTATCTATTAGTTCCTTTATGTTTGTTATTAACTCTTCTGTGTATTTGGTGCTCTCACGTTGGGTGCATAAATATTTACAATTGTTACATCTTCTTGTTGAATTGTCCTTTATTATTTTATACTGTTCTTCTTTGTCTCTTGTCTTGGTTTTAAAGTCTCTTTGGTCTGATATAAGTATTACTACCCTGGCTTTCTTTTGTCAACCATTTGCATGATACATGTTTCTCCATCACCTCACATCCAATCTGCAGGTGTCTGCAGATCTGAAATGAATGTTATGTAGGCAGCATTTAGATGGGTCTTCTTTTTAAATCTGTTCTGGCACCCTGTGTCTTGATTGGAGCATTTAGTCCATTTACTTTCAGAGTAATTGATAATTATGTATACCGCCACTTTTTTTCTTGTTTTGTAGTTGTTTTTTAAATTTTTCTCTGATTCTTCTCTTTCTTTTGTGGTTTGTTGGCTTTCTTTAGTGATATGCTTTAAATTCTTTCTCTTTATTCTTTACACACATATTACTGTGAGGTTTGTATATGAAATTTTCTGCACACAGCAATCTATATTAAGTTGATGGTCAATAAAGTTTGAACCCATTTCTTCTTCCCCTTCCTCCCACGTTTTAGATATATAGGGTCATATTTTACATCTTTTTATTTTATGAATTTTTTGACTGATTTTTACAGAAATACTTACTTTTATTGCTTTTGTGTTTCTTACTTTTCATACTCTCACTTAAGGTCTTTCATTTCTCTCAGAGTCCCCCTTAATATTTCTTTGAGGGCTGGTTTAGTTGTCATGAATTCCTTTAGTTTTTGTTTGTCTGGGAAACTTTTTTTCTCTCCTTCTATTCTAAATAATGGCCTTGTTGGGTAGAGTATTTTTTACTCCAGATTTTTCCCTTTCAACACTTTGAATATATCATGCTGCTCCCTTTGGATCTGCAAAGATTCTGCTGAAAAATCTGATGTTACCCTAATTGGATTTCCCTTGTATGTACCTCCCTTCTTTTCTCTTGCTACCTTTAATCTTTATCAATCCTTTTTTGTCATTTTAATTACTATGTGCAGTGTGTGGACCACCTTGGGTTGATTTTGTTGGGGCACCTCTATGCCTCCTGTATCTGGATATCTGGAATTTCCTTCCCCAAATTAGAGAAGTTCTCAGCTATTATTTCTTCAAATAAAATTTCTGCCCCATTTTCTCTCTTCCTTTTCTGGGATCCCTAATGTGAATATTATTATACTTGATGGAGTCACTGAGTTCCATAATTCTAGTCTCAATTTGCATAATTTATTTTCCTCTCATTTGATCAGGTTGATTATTTTCCATTACTGTGTTTTTCAGGTCATCAATTTTTTCCTCTGTTTGCTCCAGTCTGATATTTTTTTCCATCAAGTTTATTTTTAATTTCATTTATTGTGTTCCTCTCTGACTGGTCTGTTTTCATCTCTTTCTTAAAGGTCTCACTGATGTCCTCCACTCTTTTTCCAAGTCCTGTGAGTATCTTTATGATCATTAGTTTAAATTCTCTATCTGGAATGTTACTTATATCCATTTTGTTTAGGCCTCTTACTGTGATTAGGTGCTGTTTTTTCATTTGAGACACACTTCTTTCTTCCCATTTTTTTCTAACTCTCTGCCTCTGCTTCTGTGTGTTACCAAAGTCAGCTATGTCTCTTGCTTTTGTAGATAATGGCCTTAAGAAAAAGAGGTACTGTAGCATCCTACAGTGCAGTGTCCCCTGTTCCCCAGGAAATGATTCTTCAGAGAGTGTCTCCCATGTGTGTTGTCTATGCTCTGCTGTTTAATCCTGGACTATTTTTCATTATGTCCAGTTGTCTGCAGAGGCTCTCTTCAAGCATTTTGGACAGTATTTCATCCCTGGCCAGATGGGGCACAATTTAACAAGGTGTGCACTGGTCTGCTTGTGAGATGAGACCTGCCACCATTGCCACCACTAGAACCGGAGATCCTGCAGGGTGCATGGGTCAAGAGACAATGTATTGGTGGGGTATGCATCAGTCTTCTGGGGACAAGAGTGCACAGTATGGTAACTGATGCAAGTGTGACTGGGAAGGGCAGATATGCTCAAGCATGGGGTGGTAGGGTATGATGTAAGAAGTTAGTGAGTGTCAATGACTTGCTGGTCCCCACAGATGGCATTATGTTTATGCTGGTGGGTGGGAAAGGGAAATGGGCCTGCTAACTCTTTTGTTTTTGAAGGGGTCTTGCCATGATACCTGCGTCTTCAGGTTATGCTCTGAGATGTGTAAATTACTCACTCTCCCATGGTGCACTGGGTGTTATATGCAACTAAGGAATCGTTGAACCTTGCATCAGAAACCAGGGATGTACTGTATGGTGACTAACACAATGTAATAAAAAAAAACATTAAAAAAAATTACCCTCCCAACTGCCCTTAGCATTTTTCAAACTGGTGCTTCCATGCTGTATCTCCATAGGCTGCTTGTCTTTCTGTCTCTTTAAGGGCAGCAACTCCACTTCCTAATGCCCTCTGCACTCTCCCAGAGCTGAGCCAGCTGATTTTTAAAATCCACACTTTAAGTCCAGCTCTTTGTAATAACCTATGAGATTCTGCCCCTTTCACTTTCAAAGACAGTTGTAATGGAGAATTAATTTTCCCCGTTTGGGCTCCCCAGTGTGATAGTATGTTTTTCACCCTTCTCTGCACCACTGGCACCCTCCCCACCTCAGATGGTCAAGATATCTTTCACTCCAAAACCACGACTTCACCCTTCCTGCTTTCTTCAATGTGGCCTATTTTCTACCGTTAGTTGTGGAGTTTGTTCTGCTAGTCTTCAGGTCATTTTCTGGGTTATTTACATTGGTGTGCTTGTTATCTAGAATCCATGGGATGAAGCAAGCTTATGGTCTTCCTATTTCAACTTTCCAGCCTCCTGTTCTCCATTTTTAAGATGGAGGGTGCATGTAAACTTTCAGCTATCGAGTCCCTCTGACCCAGAGAGCAATCCCACAATTCCTTTGCCATTTGGTGGAGTTAGTGTTGTCTTTTTTATATGCTGGTTACTCTTCTAAATCCTAGGTTTTTTCCTGTGGCTAGGGACAGAGAAATCTCTTCCTAGTCCCTCAGTACCATCCCTCCAAACTGTACTTTGCAGTCTCAAGAGTGGAGGTCCCCTTTGTTACTCCTTCCCAACCCTTTAGGTATTCTTCCTATACTCTGTACATTTTATTGTGCAGAATCTGTTCAGTCAACCCTCAGACCTTCTTCAATAGGAATTGTTCTGTAAATAGGTGTAATTTGGTGTGCTACATGGAAGGAAGGAGCTCAAGTTTTTTTACATTGCCATATTGGATTGGAACCTATTGATTAATATGTTTAATCAAAGTAATTGACTACATTTTCCACACAAATAAGTATAGAATTGAAAATTAAGAAATGTTTAGCTGTTCTATTTTTCTCATGCAGGCTTAATTTATATTATTTAACAATTTTGTTAAAGTTAAAATAAACATATATGCATACCAAAGATATACATGTTAGCACCTAAAAACATTTAAAATAATCTTTTGTAATTTTAAGAAATGTAAACTAAAATTACATTTTGAGATCTGTGATTAATATGTCTTTTAAATTTAGAAATTAAACAGGCATTCAAGGATTGCCTAATTAACTTAGGCATAGGCTATTAAAGTTAAAGATTTGAATATTATGATTTAGCAGACACATTAAATTATGAATGATATTTTTAATATTTTTATGAAATAAAACATTCAAATGTTATACTTGATTATTTTATTTAGTCAGATAAAATTTTGTACATGAATTTTAAATTTTAAATAAGTTATGGGCTTCATCAAGATACAAAGCTTCTACCCAGCAAAGGAAACAGTCCACAAAACAAAGAGGCAACCCACAGAATGGGAGAAGATATTTGCAAATGACACTACAGATAAAGTGTTGGTATCCAAGATCTATAAAGAACTTCTCAAACTCAACACCCAAAACCCAAATAATCCAGTCTAAAAATGGGCAGAAGGCATGAACAGATACTTCTCCAAAGAAGACATATGAATGGCTAACATACACATGAAAAATGTTCAACATCATTAGCCATCAGGGAAATTCAAATCAAAACCACATTGAGATACAACCTCACACCAGTTAGAATGAAAAAATTAACAAGGCAGGAAACAACAAATGTTGGTAAGGATGTGGAGAAAGGGGAACCCTCTCACACGGTGGGAATGCAAGTTGGTACAGCCACTTTGGAAAACAGTGTGGAGGTTCCTCAAAAAGTTAAAAATAGAGCTACCCTAGAACCCAGCAATTACCCTACTGGGTATTCACACCAAAGATACAGATGTGGTGAAAAGAAGGGCCATATCCACCCCAATGTTTATAGCAACAATGTCCACAATATCCAAACTGGGGAAAGAGCTGAAAAGCCCTTCAACAGAAGATTGGATAAAGAAGATGTGGTCCATATATACAATGGAATTTTATTCAGCCATCATAAAGGATGATTACTCAGCATTTGCATCAACATGGATGGAGCTGGAGGAGATTATGCTAAGTGAAATAAGTCAAACAGAGAAAGACAATTATCATATGGTTTCACTTATATGTGAAACATAAGGAATAGCATGAGGACATTAGGAGATGGAAGGGAAAAATGAAAAGGCAGAGATCATAGGAGGAGATGAACCATGAGAGACCTTGGACTTCAGAAAACAGGCTGTTTCAGAGGGGAGGGGGTGGAAGGAAGGATTAGCCCAGTGATGGGTATTAAGGAGGGCACAAATTGCAATGAGCATTGGGTTTTGCATACAAACAAAATCGTGGAACACTACACCAAAAAGTAATGAAGTGGGAGCTTCCAGTTAGTGAACACAGGGAGATTTGGGGAGAGTGGCGGCCTGTAGAACACAGGGAAACTGCTTCCTCTTTCTGCAGACCTTGCCTTACCTAACTTTTCCATCTTGCTGTTCCTGAGTTACATCCTTTTATAATCAACCCTTGATCTGGAACATTCCCTGACCTTCCTGGTCAGAATTGAGAATATGGAGAGGGGTACAAGATGGCGGAGGAGTAGGGGCCCGTTTTTCAGCTGGTCCCCTGAGTCAAGCAGGTTATCTATGAGACCATCCTGAACACCCATGAAATCAGCTGAGACGCAGGAAGATACATCTGGATCTCTATAAACGAGCATCTCCAGCACTGAGTATTGAGATATGAAGCAGGGAGCTGTGAATCCGTGCACAGATATTGGAAGATAAATGGAAGGGGGAAGGGGATGCAGCACTTGGGTGCCAGGAAGCAGTAGGCACCTGCACTGGGTAGGGTTCTGTACTCGCGGAACAGTACTAGCGGAACAGCACCCGCGGGAAAGCAGACTGAGACCATAAGCCCAGGAACGCACCAGTGACCAGACTGAAAACCGGAGCTCCAGAGCACACACTTGAACTAGACTGAAACCGGAAGCTCGGGAGCGTGCGCACAACCAGACGGAAAACCAGAGCTCCGGAGTGAGGTGAACCATACTGAAACAGGGAGCTCAGGAATGTGCATGGGTGTCAGGGTGGCTGGCAGTGTTAGAAGCACAAAGGACAGACATGTGCCGGCCCTGGAAGCAAGGGCTGGGAGAGCGGCTGTGGGTTGCATAACCCAGGATGCTGCAAGGTTTTTAGCAGCACTGATAGAAACAGAGTTAACGTGGCCAGAAGGGCTCATGGAGAGTGGACTGTGATCTCTCTGTTCTGACACAGAGGCTAGGATATGGCTGCTGCTGCTCTGACTCTCATAAGAGTCACAGAAAACAGGCAGGGAAAGCTGCCAGAGAACAAAAGCCCGGAAATACTGGTTCACATTGTGCCCATCCCCATCCCCCCTTGCAGGGGACAGGGAGACTCTACCCAAACAGGGTTGTCTGAGTATCAGCGTGGAAGGCCACTCCCCCAGAAGGCAGGCTGAAAAATCAAGAAGCCCACATCCCTAAGGTCCCTATAAAACAAATGCACACTGCGTGGGTCCTGGTCAATAATTTGGGCTCTGGGCATCCCCACAACCTCTCCTCGTCAGAATGAAAAGGAGGAGAAATCCCCCCAAAAAAGAAAAGATACAGAGTCTGTGGCCTCTGCCACAGAACTGATGGATATGGATATAACCAAATTGTCAGAAATGGAGTTCAGAGTAACAATGGTCAAGATGATGTGTAGGCTTGAAAAAAGTATTAATGAAAATATTAACAAGAATATAGAATCTCTAAGGGTGGAAATGAGAGTGAATCTGGTAGAAATTAAAAATGCTATGAATCAAATGCAGTCTAAAATCGACACTAACCGCCAGGGTAAATGAGGCAGAACGAATTAGTGAATTGGAAGATGGGATGGTAGAACAGAACGTTAAAATGGAAACGTGGCTCAAAAAATTCCAATCTCAAGAATGTAGATTACGGGAAATTACTGACTCAATTAAACGTTCCAATGTCAGAATCATTGGCACCCCTGAGGGGGTGAAAAAAGAGAGAGGTCTAGAAAAGGTGTTTGAACGTATTGTAGCTGAGAAATTCCCTAATCTGGCAAAGGAAGCAAGCATTCGTATCCGAGAGGCAGAGAGGACTCCTCCCGAGATCAATGAGAACACACCTACAGCACATCATATCATACTGCAATCTGCAAACATTAGATCCAAGAATATAGTCTTGAAAGCGGCCAGGGGGAAGAAAATCCTTATGTACAGAGGGAAAAATATAAGAACAACATCAGACCTGTCTACACAGACCTGGCAGGCCAGGAAGGTTTGGCAGGGTATTTTCAAAGCTCTATCAGAGAAAAACATGCAGCCAAGGATCCTTTATCCAGCAAGGCTGTCATTCAGAATTGATGGAGAGATAAGGACCTTCCAGGATCAGCAGAAACTGAAGGAATTCCTAAACACCAAACCAGTCATACAGGAGATATTAAGGGGGGTTCTATAAAAGTAAAAAGGCCCCAAGAGTGATATGGAACAGAAATTTACAATCTATAGAAACAAAGATTCACAGGCATCATGACATCATTAAATCATATCTCTAAATAATCACTCTCAATGTGAATGGCCTAAATGCTCCCATAAAACACCACCTAAAGATACATTCAGACTAAACCTAAAGATACATCCAGACTGAAAGTGAAGTGATAGAAAACTATTTTCATGCCAACGGACCTCAAAAGAAACCTGGGGTAGCAATTCTCATATCACACAGATTAGATATTAAACTACAGACTGTAGCTAGAGATACAGAAGGACACTATGTTATTCTTAAAGGATGTATCCAACAAGTGGATATGACAATTATAATCTCTATGCCCACAAAAGGGGAGCAGCTAGACACACAAGCTAACTCTTAACCAGAATAAAGAGACATGCAGATAATAATATGTTAATCATAGGGGACCTCAACACTCCGCTCTCAGCAATAGACAGATCCCCTAAAAGGAAAATCAACAAAGGAACAAGAGCTTTGAATGATATACTGGACCAGATGGACCTCATAGATATATACAGAACACTACACCCCAAAACAAGAGAATACTCATTCTTTTTGAAAGCACATAGAAATTTCTTCAGAATAGACCATATACTGGGTCACAAAATAGGTCTCAACTGATACCAAAAGACTGAAATTATTCCCTGCATATTCTCAGACTACAATGCTTTGAAACTGGAATTTTTCACAAGGAAAAATTTGGAAGAAACTCAAACATTTGGAAACTAAGAACCATCCACATCAAGAATAATTGGGTAAACCAGGGAATTAAGAAGGAGATTCAACAAGTTTTGGAGACAGACCAATTAATTATGAAGAGATTGAAGCAGTGATCAAAAACCTCCCCAAAAACCAGAGTCCTGGGCCTGACGGATTCCCCGGGGAATTCTACCATATATTCAAAGACGAAATAATACCTATTCTCCTGAAACTGTTTCAAATAATAGAAACGGAAGGAAAACTACCAAACTCATTCTATGAGGTCAATATTACCTTGATCCCCAAACCAGGCAAAGACCCCATCCAAAAAAAAATTACAGACCGATATCCCTGATGAATATGGATGCCAAAATTCTCAAGAAGATCCTAGCTAATAGGATCCAACAGTACATTAAAAGGACTATCCATTATGACCAAGTGGGAATCATCCCTTGGCATGCAAGGGTGGTTCAACATTCAGAGATCCATCAGTGTGATAGACCATATCAAGAAGAAAAGAGTCAAGAACCATCTGACCCTCTCAATTGATGCAGAAAAAGCATTTGACAAGATACAGCATCCTTTCCTGATTAAAACACTTAAGAGTGTAGGGATAGAGGGTACATTCCTCAATTTCATAAAAACCATCTATGAAAAGCCTACGGCAAATATCATTCTCAATGGGTAAAACTCGAAGCCTTTCCCTTAAGATCAGGAACATGACAAGGATGCCCACTCTTGTCATTATTATTCAACATTGTACTAGAAGTCCTTGCAAGAGCAATCAGACAACAAAAAGGGATAAAAGGTATCCAAATAGGCAAGGAATTCAAACTGTCCCTCTTCGCCAATGACATGATACTCTATATGGGAAACCCAAAAGACTTCACCCTAAAATTACTAGAACTTATAGAGCAATTCAGTAATATGGCAAGTTACAAAATCAATGCTCAGAAATCAGTTGCATTTCTATGCACGAACAATGAGACTTAAGAAAGAGAGATTAGGGATCCATTCCATTTACAATAGCACCAAATATCATATGTTATCTCGGAATTAATTTAACCAGAGAGGTAAAGGATCTATATTCTAGAAACTAGATCACTCATGAAAGACATTGAAGAAGACACAAACAGATGGAAAAATATTCCATGCTCGTGGATCGGAAAAATTAACATAGTTAAAATTTCTATGCTACCCAGATCAATCTACACTTTCAATGCCATCCCAATCAAAATACCACTGACATTTTTGAAACAGCTGGAACAAACAGCCCTTAAATTTGTGTGGAACCAGAAAAGGCCCCAAATCGTCAAGGAATGGTTGAAAAGGAAAAACAAAGCTTGTGGTAACATGTTGCCAGAATTTAATCTACAGTACAAAGCTGTGATCACAAAGACAGCATGGTACAGGCACAAAAACAGACACATAGATCAATGGAGCAAAATAGAGAACCCAGAAATGGACCCTCGGCTCTTTGGGCACCTAATCTTTGACAAAGCAGGAAAAAACATCCAGTGGAAAAAAGACAGTCTCTTCTATAAATGGTGCTGGGAAAATTGGACAGCTACATGCAAAAGAATGAAACTTGACCACTCTCTCACACCATTCACAAAGACAAACTCCAAATGGATGAAAGACCTCAATGTGAGACAGGAATCCATCAAAATTCTAGAGGAGAGCATAGGCAGCAACCTCTACGACATCGGCCAAAGCAACCTTTTTCATGACACGTCTCCAAAGGCAAGAGAAACAAAAGAAAAAATGAACTTGTGGGACTACATCAAGATAAAGGCAGCCCACGGAAATGGGAGAATATATTTGCAAATGACACTACAGATAAAAGACTGGTATCCAAGGTCTACAAAGAACTTCTCAAACTCAATATACTAGAAACAAATAATAAGTCAAAGAATGGGCAGAAGATATGAACAGACACTTCTCCAATGAAGACATACAAATGGCTAACAGACAAATGAAAAAATGTTCAACATCAATAGCCGTCAGGGAGATTCAAATCAAAACCACATTGAGATACCACCTTACGCCATTTAGAATGGCAAAAATGTACAAGGCAAGAAACAACAAATGTTGGAGAAGATATGGAGAAAGGGGATCCCTCTTACATTGTTGGTGGGAATGCAAGTTGGTATAGCCACCTCGGAAAACAATGTGGAGGTCCCTTAAAGTGTTAAAAATAGCCTACCGTATGATACAGCAATTGCACTACTGGTTATTTACCCCAAAGATACGGACGTAGTGAAGAGAAGGGCCATATGCACCCAAATGTTCATAGCAGCATTGTCCACAACAGCTAAATCGTGGAAGGAGATGAGATGCCCTTCAACAGATGACTGGATTAAGAAGATGTGGTCCATGTATACAATGGAATATCAATCAGCCATCAGAAAGAACTATTACCCAAAATTTGCAGCAACATGGACGGGACTGGAGGATATTATGCTAAGTGAAATAAGTCAAGCAGAGAAAGACAATAGTCATGTTTTCAGTCATTTATGGAACATAAGAAATAGCAGGAAGATGGTAGGAGAAAAAAGGGAAGAATGAAGGGGGGTAAACCGAAGGGTGAATGAATGTTGAGAGACTATGGACTCTGGGAAACAAAGTGAGGCCTTCAGAGGGGAGAGGTTCGGGACTGGGATAGGCTGATGATGGGCATTAAGGAGGGCACATATTGCATGGTGCACTGGTGTTATATGCAAATAATGAATCATGGAACAGTACATGAATAACTAAGGATGTACTGTTACTAACATAATAAAAAATAAATAAAAAGTTATGGAAGTACTGAACTGAATACTCATTCAGCTCATAACAATTAACACTTAGCTTTTAACATTAATATTTAACTAATAAAACCACATAGGAATTATAGATTTAAACCATAAATTAAATCTAGACTTTTAAAAAATGTAATATTGTGCTAACATAATTTTTGCATGGCAGACTAATTTGTAACGACCCTAGAACATGTGAAAATCATTTTACCTTGAAGCTATAGCCTTTCTTTTTTTCTCATAGCTATATTAAAGGCTATTATGTAAACATTTTTCAGTATTTAGTAAAATAAACAGTTTTATCATTTCTTTATGTTATTGGTAGGTAAGATGGAAGAGGAGTAAGCTTGCCTCCTCCCTCTAATGTAGCTTGATGAATATCAAATCATTCTGAACACCCAATAAATTGAATGGAAGTCTTAGAGACCAAAGCTCATGTCTACGAACTAGAAAAATGATACACAGAAGATAGGAACTGTGAAGAGTTGATTCATGTTAGAAGAGAGCTAGCGGCGTTGCCCAGGGTGGGAAGCCCTGATCACAGAGTAGTGAAAGAGGAGGAGAGAGAAAGTAAGCAAGGGAAAAAATTAAAAGAATGAAAACACATGCAGGGGACTGCACAAGAAAACTCTTCCCCAAAACGACTGAATGGGGGAAAGGAGACAGTTACAATATCATCAGTTTTTTTTTATAAGTAGTGGAGAACAGACTCTGAAGTTTCAGACATCTGCAACACTCATGGGGTTGTACCTGGGTAGCTGAGCAGTGCTCAGGTGGGGAAACAGGACAGAGTCCCAGGAGCAGGCAGGCTGAGGATCCGCTGGTTGATGTGAAGAGAAGCAATTTCCTTGCTTGGAGTGAATTTAGTAGAGATGATACAGCCTTTCCCTTGACAAAGGCACTACAGGCACCATTGAGCTGTCCCACTCACCAGTATAGGAACACAGACCCAATCTGAAGGTAGCTAAATCCATAGCACCAACTGTGTGTTGTGACTTAACATAAACTCTGAAACACTATGCTGTCACACCACTGTCTTCTGGGACACACTGGCCCTGGCCACCAGCCACAGACAGTCCTCCAAGAACACCAGAATGGGTCAGCACTGCCAGGGTCTCTGAACTGTGGAGTTTTGAAAAACAACCACACCGGAGATAAAACACAAGAGCACTGTACCCCCTGGTAGGTGGAAAACTCAGACACAGACAAGGAGAATTCAGGGATCTGACAAAAGGTAGGGACACAGGAGGGGTGACTGCAAATATGTGAGGGCTTCATGAACAGAGGTGGCATGTATTACCCCCTCTGCAGAGCAGAGAATAGGGTGAAGCCATTTACTTCCCCCCAACCCTTCCCCCACCAAAATCTTGATCAACCTGAGTGAGCTAAACATCTCCACCAAGTGGAAAATGGAGCTGCTTTACCAAGCCACACCCCACTGCTTCCTACAGGTATAACTCCATTACAGCATTTCCACCTGAGAAGAAGAGGAGCAGGCTACTCCCCTAGAAGACCAGCACAAAACCTACCCCAAACTCAGTCCACTGATCATAGAATACTGCAAACTTCAGCTCTAGGGGAAACAGGTTCTAGCTTTCTTTGGTAATTTTTCATTTTTTCTCTTTGTTTTTGTGTTTTTCTTTTTTCTTTATTTTGGGGGGTACAGAAAGAATAACTTTTTAAATTTTTTATTTACTTTTACTTTTTATATTCTTTCCTTAAATTTCGTTTATTAAAATTATCTTTCTTTCTACCTTTTTTATTTTTTAAATTTTTATCTAAATTCAATTAATTAACATAGAGTGTATTGTTAGTTTCAGAGGTGGCGGTCAGTGATTCATCAGTCTTATATAATACCCAGTGCACATTACATCACAGGTCTTCCTAATGTCCATCACCCAGTTACCCCACCCCCAAACCCTCCAACAACCCCGTTAGGTTCCTATGATTAAGAGTCTCTTATGGCTTGTCTCCATCTCTGATTTTGGTATTATTTTATTTTTCCTTCCCTTCCCTTATGATCCTCTGCTCTGTTTCTTAAATTCCAGATATGAGTGAGATCATATAATTACCTTTCTCTGACTGACTTATTTCACTTAGCATAATACACCCCACTTCCACCCACGTAGTTGCAAATGGCAAGATTTCATTCTTTTTGATGGCTAAGTATATTCTACCATATATATATATATATA
>NC_048236.1:33012812-33288075 GCF_002007445.2 Ailuropoda melanoleuca
TATATATATATATATATATATATATATACACACCACATCTTCTTTATCCATTCATCTGTCAATGGACATCTGGGCTCTTTCCATAGTTTGACTATTGTGGACATTGCTGCTGTAAACTTTGGAGTGTAGGTGCCCCTTCAGATCACTACATTTGTATCTTTTGGGTAAATACCTAGTAGTGCAATTCCTGGGTCAAAGGGTAGCTCTATTTTCAAATTTTTGAGGAACATCCATATTGTTTTCCAGAGTGGCTGTACCAGCTTGAATTCCCACCAACAGTGTAAGAGGGTTCCCTTTCTCCACATCCTCACCAATATCTGGCATTATCTGAGTGTTAATTTCAGCCATTCTGACTGGTGTGAGGTAGTACCTCATTGTGGTTTTGATTTGTATTCCCCTGATGCCTAGTGATGTTGAGCATTTTTTCATGTATCTCTTGGCCATTTGTATGTCTTCTTTACAGAAATGTCTGTTCACTTCTTCTGCCCATTTCGGACTGGATTATTTGTTCTCCGGATATTGAGTTTAATAAGTCCTTTATAGATTTTGTATACTAGCCATTTATCTGATGAGACATTTGCAAATATCTTCTCCCATTCTGTTGGTTGTCTTTTGGTTGTGTCGACTGTTTCCTTTGCTGTGCAAAAGCTTTTTATCTTGATGAAGTACCAATGGTTCATTTTTGCCTTTGGTTCTCTTGCCTTTGGAGAAGTGTTTAGCAATAAGTTGCTGAGGCCGAGATCACAGAGGTTTCTGCCTGTGTTCTTCTCTAGGATTTTGATAGATTCCTATCTCACAGTTAGGTGTTTCATCCATTTTGAGTCTATTTTTGTGTGGGGTGTAGGAAAATGGTCTCGTTTCGTTTTTCTGCATGTGGCTATCCAATTTTCCCAACACCATTTGTTTAAGGGATTTTTTTGCATTGGATATTTGTTTCCTGCTTTATCGACAATTACTTGACCATATAGATGTGGATATATTTCTCGGTTCTCCATTCTGTTCCATTGATCTGTGTGTCTATTATTGTGCCAGTATTGTACTGTCTTGAAGATTGCAGCTTTGTACTACAACTTGAAGTCTAGAATTGCAATGCCTCAGCTTTGATTTTCTATTTCAACATTCTTTTGCTATTTGGGGTCTTTTCTGGTTCCATACAAATTTTAGATTATTTGTTCCAGCTCTGTGAAAAAAGTTGATGGTGTTATGATAGGTATTGCATTGAATGTGTAGATTGCTCTAGGTAGCATACACATTTTAACAGTATTTGTTAATCCAATCCATAATGATGGAACTTTTTTCTGTTACATTTTGCCTTCCTAAATTTCTTTCATGAGCGTTCCATAGTTTTCTGAGTATAGAAGCTTTGCCTCTTTAGTTAGGTTTATTCCCAGTTATCTTATGGTTTTAGGTGCAACTGTAAATGGGATTGACTCCATAATTTCCCTTTCTTCTGTCTCATTATTAGTATATAGAAACACAACTGACCTGTGCATTGATTTTATATCCTGCCATGTTGCTGAATTCCTGTATGAGTTCTAGCAACTTTGGGGTGGAGTCTTTCAGGGTTTTTACATAGAATATCAAGTCATCTCCAAAGAGTGAGAGTTTGACTTTATCTTGGTTACTTCAGATGCCTTTTATTTCTTTTCGTTGTCTTCTTGCTGAGGCTAGGACTTCAAGTACTATCTTGAACAGCAGTGGTGATGTGGACATTCCTGCTGTGTTCCTGACCTTAGGGAAAATGCTCTCAGTTTTCCCCATTGAGAATGATATTTCCTGTGAGCTTCTTGTACATGGCTTTTATGATATTGAGGTATATTTCCTGTATCTGTACACTGTGAAGAGTTTTAATCAAGAAAGGATGCTGTACTTGTCAAATGTTTTTTTCCGTATCTGTTGAGAGGATCCTATGGTTCTTGTCCTTCCTTTGATTTATGTAGTGTATCCATTGATTGATTTGCAGTTGTTTAACTACCCTTGCAGTCCAGGACTTAGTGGTGGTGAATAACCCTTTTAATGTACTGTTGGATCCTATTGGCTAGTAAATTGGTGAAAATTTTGGCATTCATGTTCATCAGGTTATTGGTCTGTAATTCTCCTTTTTGGTGGGGTCTTTGGTTTTGGGTTCAAGGTAACGCTGGCTTCATAGAATGAATTTGGACGTTTTCCTTCTATTTCTATGTTTTGAAACAACATCAGAAGAATGGGTATTAATTCTTATTTAAATGTTTGGTAGAATTCCCCTGGGAAGCCATCCAGCCCTGGACTCTTATTTGTTGGGGGATTTTTAAAAAGATTTTATTTATTCATTTGGGAGAGAGAGAAAAATAGAGCACAAGCAAGAGAGAGCACAAGCGGGGGAGAGGGGCAGACGGTGAGGGCCAAGCATATTCCCCACTGAGCAGGGAGCCCAATGAGGGACTCGATACCAGAACCCTAAGATCATTACCTGAGCTGAAGGCAGACACTTAACCAACTGAGCCACTCAGGAACCCTTCTTGGGAGATTTTGGATTACTGCTTCAATTTCCTTGTTGGTTATAGGTCTGTTCAGATTTTCTATTTCTTCCTGTTTCAGTTTGGTAGTTTCTAGGAATACATTTGTAGGAATGCATCCATTTCTGCCAGATTGCCTAATTTGTTTGCATATAGTTGCTCATACTATGTTCTTATAATTGTTTGTGTTTCTTTGGTGGTGGTTGTGTTCTCTCCTCTTTCATTCATGATTTCATTTATTTGGCTCCTATCTCTTTTATTTTTGATAAGTATGGCTAGGGGCTTATTGATTTTTTATATAAATTTTTTATTATTTCATGTTAGTCACCTTACAGTACATTTCAAGTTTTTGATGTAGATTTCCATGATTCATTACTTGCGTATAACACCCAGTGCACCATGCAATACCTGCCCTCCTTAATACCCATCACCAGCCAATCCCGATCCTCCACCCCCTCCCTTCTAAAGCCTTCAGTTTGTTTCCCAGAGTCCATAGTCTCTCATAGTTCATTCCCCCTTCTTTTTACCCCCCCTTCCTTCTTCCCTTTCTTCTCCTACCGATCTTCCTACTTCTTATGTTCCATAAATGAGTGAAAACATATGATATTTGTCTTTCTCTGTTTGCCTTATTTCACTTATTGATATTATTAATTATTTCAAGGAGCCAGCTCCTAGTTTCATTGATCTGTTTTACTGTTGTTTTGGTTTCTATTTCACTGATTTATGCTCTAATCTTTATTATTTCTGTTCTCCTCCTGGACTTGAGTTTTATTTGCAGCTATTTCTCCATCTCCTTTAGGAATAAGGTTATGTTGTATATTTGAGTTTCTTCTTTCCTGAGAAAGGCTTGTATTGCTATATACGTCCCTTTAGGACCACCTTTCCTGCATCCCCAAGGTTTTTAACAGTTGTGTTTTCATTTTCATTTCTTTCTACGATTTAAAAAAAATTCTTCTTTAATTTCTTGGTTGACCCATTCATTCATTAGTAGGATGCTCTTTAACCTCCTTGTATTTGAGTTCTTTCCAAATTTCCTTTTGCAATTGAGTTCAAGTTTCAAAGCATTGTCCTCTGAAAATATGCAGGGAATAATCCCAAACTTTTGGTACCAGTAGAGACCTGATTTGTGGCCCAATATGTGATGTATTCTGGAGAACGTTCCACGTAGCCTCCAGAAGAATGTGTATTCTTTTGCTTTAGAATGGACTGCTTTGCATATATCTGTTAAGTCCATCTGGTCCAGTGTGCCATCCAAAGTCCTTGTTTCTTTGTCGATCTTCTCAGATGATGAATCTGTCACGGTTTTAATGTCTCTTAGTATTATTGTATTATTACCAATGTGTTATTCTGTAATTAATTGGATTATATGATTGGTTGATCCCAAGTTAAGGGCATAGGTATTTAAAAATCGTACATCTTCTTGTTGGACAGACCCTTTAAGTGAGATAATAGCCTCCCTGTTCTTCTCTTATTACAATCTTTGGTTTAAAATCTAGTTTTTTTCTTTTAATGTTTTTTTATTATATTATGTTAGAAACCATACAGTGCATCCCAGGTTTCCGATGTAAAGTTTGATGATTCATTAGTTGAGTATAACACACAGTGCACCATGCAATAGGTGCCCTCCTCACTACCCATCACCAGTCTATCCCATCCCCCCCTGAGACCCTCAGCTTGTTTCTCATAGTCCATAGTCTCTCATGCTTCGTTCCCCCTTCTGATTACCTCCCTTTCTTTATCCCTTTCTTCCCCTACCAATCATATTAGTTCCTTTGTTCCATAGATGAAAGAAATCATATGATAATTGTCTTTCTCTGCTTGACTTATTTCACGTAGCATTATCTCCTCCAGTGCCTTCCATGTTGCAGCAAATGTTGAGAATTCATTCTTTCTGATAGGTGAGTAATATTTCATTGTATATATGGACCACAACTTTTTAATCCAGTCATCTGTTGAAGGGTATCTCAGTTCATTCCACGATTTGGCTATTGTGGACAATGCTGCTATGAACATTGGGGGGCATATGGTCTTTCTCTTCACTACTTCTGTATCTTTGGGGTAAATACCCAGTGTGCAATGGCTGGATCATAGGGTAGTTCAATTTTTAACTTTTTAAGGGACCTCCAAACTGTTTTCCAGTGGCTGTACCAACTTGCATTCCCACCAACAATGTAGGAGGGATCCCCTTTCTCCACATCTTCTCCAACAATTGTTGTTTCTTGCCTTGTCTATCTTTGCCATTCTAACTGGCGTAAGGTGGTATCTTAGTGTGGTTTGGATTTGAATTTCACAGATGGATAATGATTTTGAACATTTTTTCATATGTCTGTTAGCCATTTGATGTCTTCATTGGAAAAGTGTCTGTTCCTATTTCTGCCAATATTTTGATTTGTTTATTTGTTTCTTGTGTATTGAGTTTGAGAAGTTTTTTGCAGACCTTGGATACCAGTCTTTTATCTGTAGTGTCATTTCCAAATATATTTTCCCATTCCGTGGGCTGCCTCTTAGTTTTTTTGACTGTTTCCTTGGCTGTGCACAAGCTTTTTATATTGATGAAGTCCCACAAGTTCATTTTATCATCTGTTTCTCTTGCCTTTGGAGATGTGTCATGAAAAAGATTCCTTTGGCCGACGTTGTATAGGTTGCTACCTATGATCTCCTCTAGGATTTTTATGGATTCCTGTCTCACATCGAGGTCTTTCATCCATTTGGAGTTTATTTTTGTGTATGGTGTGAGAGACTGGTCAAGTTTCATTCTTTTGCATGTAGCTTTCCAATTTTCTCAGCGCCATTTATTGAAGAGACTGTCTTTTTTCCACCAGATGTTTCCTCCTGCTTTATCTAAGATTAGTTGCTCAAAGAGCCGAGGGTCCATTTCTGGGTTCTCTATTCTGTTCCATTGGTCTATGTGTCTAGTTTTGTGCCAGTAACATGCTGTCTTTGTGATCACAGCTTTGTAGTACAGCTTGAAATCCGGCATTGTTATGCACCTAGGTTTGTTTTTCTTTTTCAACATTTCCTTGGAGATTCGGGGCTTTTTCTGGTTCCATACAAATTTAAGGACTATTTGTTCCAGTTATTTGAAAAATGTCCTCGGTATTTTGATCGGGATAGCATTGAAAGTGTAGATTGCTCTGGGTAGCATGGACATTTTAACTTTGTTAATACTTCTGATCCATGCTCATGGAATATTTTTCCATCTTTTTGTGTCTTCCTCAATGTCTTTCAAGAGTCATTTATAGTTTGTAGAATATAGATCCTTTACATCTCTGGTTAAGTTAATTCCAAGGTAACGTATGGTTTTTGGTGCTATTGTAAATGGGATGGATTCCCTAATTTCTCTTTCTTCAGTCTCATTATTCGTGTGTAGAAATGCAACGGATTTCTGAGCATTGATTTTGTATCCCGCCACATTACTGAATTGCTCTATAACTTCTAATAGTTTGGGAATGGATTCTTTTGGGTTTTCCATATGGAGAATCATGTCAACTGCGAAGAGAGACATGTTGACTTCTTCTTTGCCGATTTGGATATCATTTATCCCTTTTTGTTGCCTGATTGCTGTTGCAAGGACTTCTAGTACTCTGTTGAATAATAGTGGCGAGAGTGGGCATCCTTGTCATGTTCCTGATCTTAAGGGAAAGGGTTCCAGCTTTTCTCCATTGAGAGTGATATTTGCTGTAGGCTTTACATAGATGCCATTTATGAGATGGAGGAATGTACCCTCTATTCCTACACTCTGAAGGGTTTTAATCAGGAAAGGATAGTGTATTTTGTCAAGTGATTTTTCTGCATCAATTGAGAGGATCATATGGTTCCTGAGTCTTTTCTTGTTGATATGATGTATCACACTGATCAATTTGTGAATGTGGAACCACGCTTGCATCCCATGGATGAATCCCACTTGCTCATGAGGGATAATCCTTTTAATGTACTGTTAGATTCTCTTAGCCAGTATCTTGTTGAGGATTTTTGGCATCCATATTCATTAGGGAAATCGGTCTGTAATTCTCCTTTTTGTTGGGGTCTTTGTCTGTTTGGGGATCAAGGTACTATTGGCCTCATAGAATGTGTATGGTAGCTTTCTTCCTGTTTCTATTTTTTGAAACAGCTTCAGGATAATAGGTACTATTTCTTCTTTGAATGTTTGGTATAATTCCCAGGAAAACTGTCCGGACCTGGAGTTTTGTTATTTGGGATGTTGTTTATCCCTGACTCAATCCCTTCCTAATTAATTGGCCTGTTTTAAAAATCAATTTTTTCCTCTTTCCTTCGTGGTAATTTATAGGTTTCCAGGAAGGCCTCCATGTCTTCCAGATTGCTTAATTTATTGGCATAAAGCTGTTGATTAAACTTTATAATAATCCTTCCAATTTCATTGGTGTTGGTCATTACCTCTCCGTTTTCATTCATCATTTTATTAATTTGGGTCCTTTCTCTTTTCTTTTGGATAAGTCTTGCCAGCGGTTTGTCAATTTTATTAATTCTGTCAAAGAACCAGCTTCTAGTCCTGTTGATCTGCTCTAGTTTACTTGTGGTTTCTAATTCATTGATTTCTACTCTGATCGTGGTCAACTGCTTCCTCGTGCATAGATTAGGCCTGTCCATCTGTTGCTGTTCCAGCTTCTTGAGGCAAGTATGAAAAACTGCATTTTAGATTTTTCTATTCGTTTGAGTGAGGCTTGGATGGCTATGTATTTTCTTCTTAGGAGTGCCTTTGCAGTATGCCATGGTTTTGGACCATTGTGTTTACATTCTCGTTTGTCTCCATAATTTGTTCAATTAATTTTTGATATCCTGGTTTATCAAGTCATTCATGAGTCGGATGGTTCTTAGTCTCCAAGTGTTTGAGTTTCTTCCAAATTTTTCCTTGTGGTTGAGTTTCAATTCCAGAGCGCTGTGGTCTGAGAATATGCAGGGGATAATTTTAATTTTTGGTATTGGTTGAGACCTGTTTTGTGTTGCAGAACATGGTCTATTCTTTTTATTTGTTTATTTATTTATTTATTTATTTATTTTTAATTTTTTTTTATTATATCATGTTAGTCACCATACAGTACATTCCCGGTTTCCGATGTAAAGTTCGATGATTCATTAGTTGTGTATAACACACACTGCACCATGCAATACGTGCCCTCCTAACTACCCATCACCAGTCTGTCACATTCCCCCAACCCCCTCCACTCTGAAGCCCTCAGTTTGATTCTCAGAGTCCATAGTCTCTCATGCCTCATTCCCCCTTCTGATTATGACCCCTTTCTTTATCCCTTTCTTCCCCTACTGATCTTCCTAGTTCTTATGTTCCACAGATGAGAGAAATCATATGATAATTGTCTTTCACTGCTTGACTTATTTCACTTAGCATTAACTCCTCCAGTGCCATCCATGTTGCAGCAAATGTTGAGAATTCGTTCTTTCTGATGGCTGAGTAATATTCCATGGTATATATGGACCACAACTTCTTAATCCAGTCATCTATTGAAGGACATCTCAGATCCTTCCAAATTTAGCCCTTGTGGACATTGCTGTTATGAACATTGGGGTGCATATGGTCCTTCACTTCACTACGTCTGTATCTTTTTGGTAAACACCAAGTAGTGTAATGGCTCGGTAATAGGGTAGCTCAATTTTTAACTTTTTAAGGGACCTCTACACTGTTTTCCAGAGTGGCTGTACAAACTTGCATTCCCACCAACAATGTAGGAGGGATCCCCTTTTTCCACATCCTCTCCAACAATTGTTGTTTCTTGCCATGTCTATTTTTGCCATTCTAACTGGCATAAGGTGGTATCTCAGTGTGGTTTTGATTTGAATTTCCCTGATGGATAATGATTTTGAACATTTTTTCATGTGTCTGTTAGCCATTTGTATGTGTTCATTGTAAAAGTGTTCTGCCCATTTTGTGATTTGTTTATTTGTTTCTCCTGTATTGAGTTGAGAAGTTCTTTGTAGATCTTGGACACCAGTCTTTTATCTCTAGTGTGATTTGCAAATATATTCTCCCATTGCATGGTCTGTCTCTTAGTTTTTTTGACTGTTTCCTTGGCTGTGCAGAAGTTTTGATCTTGATGAAGTCCCCTAAGTTCATTTTATCTTTTGTTTCTTTGCCTTTGGAGATATCTCATGAAAAAGGTTGCTTTTGCCAATGTCGTAGAGGTTGCTGCCTATATTCTCCTCTAGAATTTTGATGAATTCCTGTCTCACATCGAGGTCTTCTTTTTCTTAGTAAATAAAATCTTTTATTATTTTTGCTTCATTTTAGTATACTCCAATTGGATAGTCCACCTGTGCTTGCTCAAAGAGCCACAGTACAGCCTCAGAGAAAAAGATAGAAGAATCACGATTGAAAAATGATCAGAATAGGATCTTCTGTCTTCAGTGATGTGATGCAACCACTCAGTCTCCATCAACTGCAAAGAGCTTCTTTGAAGTTAAGGCAGGTTCCTGAAAGCCAACCTATCCCAAAGGTTTTTGACTGTTGTGTTTTCATTCTTGTTGTTCTCCATGAATTGTTTAAATTGATTTTTAACTTCCTGGTTTATTGAGTCATTCCTGAGCAGGATTGTTCTTAGTCTCCAAGTGTTTGAGTTTCTTCTAAATTTTCTTTGTGGTTGAGTTCCAATTTCAGAGCGTTGTGTTCTGAGAATATGCATGGGATAATTTCAATCTTTTGGTATCTGTTGAGACCTGTTTTGTGTCCCAGAACATGCTCTATTCTTGAGAATGTTCCATGGGCATTAGAATAGAATGAGTATTCTTTGGTTCTGGGGTGTAGTGTTCTATATATATCTATGAGGTCCAACTCATTGAGTATAGCATTCAAAGCCTTTGATTCTTTGCTTAGTTTTTACCATGGTGTTGTGTCTATTTCTGATAGTGGGGTGTTGAGGTCCCCTACTATTAATGTATTTTTATCTATATGTCTCTTTATTCTGGTTAAGGGTTGGCTTGTGTATCTTGCTTCTCCCCTGTTGGGGGCATATATATTTTTAACTGTCATATCCACTTGTTGGAAACATCCTTTAAGAATAATATAGTGCCCTTCTGTGTCTCTAACTACAGTCTTTAGTTTAAAATCCAATCTGTCTGATATGAGAATTGCTACCCAGCTTTCTTTTGAGGTCCATTGGCATGTAATATGGTATTCCATCCATTTACTTTCAGTCTGAATGTATCTTAGGTTCAAAATGAGTCTCTCGTTTACAGCAAATGGATGAGTCATGTCTTTTTATACAATCTGCAACCCTGTAGCTTTTTATGGGAGCATTTAGGCCATTTACATTGAGACTGATTATTGACAGCTATGATTTTAATGATGCCATGTTGCCAGTAAAGTCTTTGTTTCTATACATTGTGACTTTCTGTTCTGTATCACTCTTGGGGCCTTTTTACTTTTATAGAACCCCTCTAATTATCTCCTGTAGGGATGGTTTCCTGGTAACAAATTGGTCAATGACTTCCAATTCTGGAAGGTCTTTATTTCTCCATCCATTCTGAATGACAGCCTTGATGGATAGAGTATGTTTGGCTGCATGTTTTTCTCTGAAAGAGCTTTAAAAATGCCCCCCCAACCCGTTGTCTCCTTCCAGGTCTGTGTAGACAGGTCTGACGTAATTCTGATACCTTTGCCTTGGTACATGAGAAATTTCTTTGCCCTGGCCCCTTTCAATACTGTATCCTTGGGTCTAATATTTGTGAATTGCACTATGACGTGACGTGGTGTAGGTTTGTCGTGGTTGAGCTTGGGAGGGGTCCTCTCTGCCTCTTGGACATGAATGTTTGTTTCCCTTGCTAGATTAGGGAAGTTTTCAGCTACAATTTGTTCAAATATCTCTTGTAGACCTCTGTTTTTCTCCGCCCCCTCAGGGATGCCAATGATTCTGACATTCAATCATTTCATTGAGTCAGTAATCTCCCATAACCTACATTCCTGTGCGTGAATATTTTTTGAGTTCAGATCTATTTAGCTTTTTCTTCTACTAACCGATTCTCCAATTCGCTGATATGTTCTTCTGCCTCATTCACCCTGGCCATCAGAGCCTCTAGTTTTGACTGCATTTGGCTCTTAGAATTTTTAATTTATGCCAGATTCACTCTCATTTCTGCCCTTAGAGATTCTATATTCTCATTAACATTTTCGTTAATACTTTTTTCAAGTCTACACATCATCTTGACCATTGTTACTCTGAATTCTATTTCTGATAATTTGGTTATATCCATATCCATTAGTTCTGTGGCAGAGGTCACAGACTCATTGTCTTTTCTTTGCTGGGGGGGGACTTCTCCTTCTCATCATTCTGATGAGGAGAGGTTGCGGGGTTCTCCAGAACCCAAATTATTGACCGGACCCAGGCTGTGAGCCCTTGTTTTATAGAGATCTTAGGGTTGTGGGCTTCTGGATTTTTCAGCCTGCCTTCTGGGGGAAGGTGGGCCTGCTGTGCCGATACTCAGGCAACCCTGTTTGGGTAGAGTCTCCATGTCCCCTGCGAGGGGGGTTGGGGATGGGCACACTGTGAGCCAGTATTTCCAAGCTTTTGTTCTCTGGCTGCCTTTCCCTGGCATTTTGCTGTGCCTCTTCTGAGAGTCAGAGCAGCAGTGGCCAAATCTCAGCCTCTGTCTCAGAACAGATGGATCGAGGACCGTTCTCCACTGCTGTTTTGTCCACTTTAACTCTGTTACTGTTGGTGCTGCTCAACCCTGCAGCGTTCCGGGATGTGCGCCCCACACCCGGCATCCCAGCCCTCACTTCCAGGGCTGGTGCATCTCTGTCCTTTGTGTTTCTAATACCACCAGCCACCAGCCGCCTTCTGCCCCTGCGCGCTCCAAATATCCGGCCCTCAGTTTGGTGGCTCCCATTCCCGGCTCATGGTCTCAGTCTGCTCTCTTGCGCATGCAGGTCTGCGAGTCCACCCGCTCCCCCATGCAGGTGGCTACTGCTTGCCGGCACCCGAACCTGGTGGCTTCCTCCCCCTTCCATTTATCTTCCGATACCTGTGTGCAGTTTCATGGCTTTCCGCTTCGTACCTCAATACTGAGCGCTGGAGATGTTCATTTGTAGAGATCCAGATGTATCTTTCTGCATCTCAGGCTGATTTCGTGGATGTTCAGGCTGTTCTGGTACCTATCCAGCTCGAGTCAGGGGACTGGCTGAAAAAGGGGTCCCCTACTCCTCCGCCATCTTAACTCCCTAAAATCTAGTTTTTTCTGATATGAGTATTGCTACCCCAGCTTTCTTTTTATGTCCGTTAGCATAATAAATGGTTCTGCACCCCCTCACTTTAAATCTGGAGGTGTCCTTGGGTCTAAAATTATTCTCTTGTAGTCAGCATATAGATGGATCTTCCTTTTTTATCTGATTCAATATCCTGTATCTTTTGATTAGATCATTTAGTCCATTTACGTTCACAGTAACTATTGAAAGATATGAATTTAATGCCATTCTATTTCCTGTAAAGTCAAAGTTTCTGTAGATTGTCTCTGTTCCTAACTGGTCTGTGTTACTTTGGGGCTCTCTCTTTGCTTAAAGGATCCCTTATAATATTTCTTGCAGGGTTGGTTTAGTGATGACAAATTCTTTTAGTTTCTATTTCTCCTTGAAGTTTTTATTATCTTTTGTTCCATTTTGAATGATAGTCTTCCTGGATAAAGTATTCCTAGCTGGAGGTTTTTCTCATTTAGCACCCTGAATATACCATGAAAGTCTTTCTGCCCTTCCAGGTCTCTGTGGGTGGGTCTACTGTCAGTCTAAAGTTTCTACCAAACTGAGGACTTCAGAGGGGAGGGGGTGGGGGAAGGGGATAGCCTGGTGATGGGTAGTAGGGAGGGCACGTATTGCATGGTGCACTGGGTGTTATACGCAACTAATGAAGCATCAAACTTTACATCGGAATCTGGGGATGTACTGTATGGTGATTAACACAATATAATAAAATAAAATTAAAAAAAATAAAAAATAAAGTTTCTACCCTTTTAGTTTGTGGACCTCTTCTTGTCATGAGTGGGTTTCAGGATTTTCTCTTTGTCTCTGAGATTGGAAGCCTCACTATTACATGTGGAGGTGTTGACCTATTTTTATTGATTTTCAGGTGTGTTCTCTGTGCCTTATGGATTTGACGTCTGTTATCTTCCCCAGATTAGGGATGTAGTTAGCTATAATTTTTCCTATATGTGTTCTGTCTACTCTGTCTTTCCTCTTCTTCTGGGATCCTAACTATTCTAATATTGTTTTACTTTATGATATGAATTATTTCTTGAATTCTTCACTCATGATCCAGTAGCTGTTTATTCTCTTTTTCTCAGTTTCTTTGTTCTCCATCCATTTTATAATAAAATTTAATTACTATATTTTGTTAGTCACCCCACAGTACATCCCTAGATTTGATGTAAAGTTCCATAATTCATTACCTGCATATAATAAAGTGCACCATGCAGTACATGCCCTCCTTAATAGCCATCACTGTCCTAGGCCATTCCCAGACCCCCGCCCCTCTGAAGCCCTCAGTTTGCTTCCCAGAGTCCAGAGACTCTAATAGTTCATTAACCCTTCGGTTTACCCCCCTTCTTCTTCCCTTTCTTCTACTGCCAATCTTCCTAGGAATTATCTTCCATAAATGAGTGAAAGCATATGATAATTGTCTTTCTCTGCTTGACTTATTTCACTTATCCTTATCTCCTCCAGTCCCATCTATGTTGCTGCAAATGTTATGAAATTGTTCCTTTTGATGGCTGAGTAATATTCCATTGTATATATGGACCATATCTTCTTAATACAGTCATCTGTTGAAGCACATCTCAGCTCCTTCCACAATTTAGCTATTGTGGACAATGCTGCCATGAACATTGGGGTGCATATGGACCATCTCTTCACTACGTCCATATCCTTTGGGTAAATACTCAGTAGTGCAATTGCTGGATCATAGGGTAGCTGAATTTTTAACTTTTTAAGGGACCTCCACACTGTTTTCCAAAGTGGCTGAACCAACTTGCATTCCCAGCAACAGTGTAAGAGGGCTCCCTTTCTCCACATCCATTCCAACATTTGTTGTTTCTTGCCTTGTCAATTTTTGATATTTGAACTGGCATAAGGTGGTATCTTAGTGGGGTTTTGATTTGAATTTCCCTCATGGCTAATGATTTTGAGCGTTTCTTCCTGTGTCTGTTAGCCATTTGTATGTCTTCATTGGAAAAGTGTCTGTTCATATCTTCTGCCAATTTTTTGATTTGATTATTTGTTTGTAGTGTATTGACTTTGAGAGGTTCCTTGTAGATCTTGAATACCAGGCTTTTATCAGTAGTGGCATTTGCAAATATCTTCTCCCATTCTGTGAGCTGTCTCTTAGTTTTTTGACTGTTTCCTTGGCTGTGCAGAAGCTTTTTATCTTGATGAACTTCAGCAAGCTCATTTTTCTTTTGTTTCTCTTGCCTTTGGAGATGTGTCATGAAGAAAGTTGCTGTGGCCATTGTCAACGGGGGTACACCCTATGTCCTCCTCCAAGATATTGATGGATTCCTGTCTCACATCGAGGTCTTTCATCCATTTGGAGTTTATCTTTGTGTATGGTGTGATAGAGTGGTCAAGTTTCATTCTTTTGCATGTAGCTGTCCAATTTTCCCAGCACCATTTATGAAGAGACTGTCTTTTTCCCACTGCAAGTTTTTTTCTGCTTTGTCAAAGATTACTTGCACAAAGAGCTAAGGCTCCATTTCTGGGTTCCCTATTTTTTTAAAGATTTTATTTATTTATGTGACAGAGAGACAGCCAGCGAGAGAGGGAACACAGCAGGGGAGTGGGAGAAGATGAAGCAGGCTCCCAGCGGAGGAGCCCGATGTGGGACTCGATCCCAGAACGCCAGGATCACACCCTGAGCCAAAGGCAGACGCTTAACGTCTGCACTACCCAGGCACCCCCTGGGTTCTGTATTCTGTTCCATTGGTCTATGTGTCTGTTTTTGTGCCAGTACCATGCTGTCTTTGTGTTCACAGCTTTGTAATACAGCTTGAAATCTAGCAAAGTGATGCCCCCAGCTTTTTTTTCCTTTTGAACATTTCCTTGGCAATTCAGGGCCTTTTCTGGTTCCACACAAATTTAAGGGCTGTTTGTTCCAGTTCTTTGAAAAATGATTGGTATTTTGATCGGGATGGCACTGAAAGTGTAGATTGTTCTGGGTAGCATAGACATTTTAACTATGTTAATTCTTCTGATCCATGAGCATGGAATATTTTTCCATCTTTTTGTGTCTTCTTCAATGACTTTCAAGACTGAATTGGAGTTTTTAGAATATAGATTCTTTACATCTCTGGTTAAGTTAATTCGGGGACAACTTATGATTTTTGGTGGTATTGTAAATGGAATGGATTCCCTAATTCCTCTTTCTTCAGTCTCATGGTTCGTGTATAGAAATGCAACTGATTTCTGAGCACAGATATTTTATTCTGCCACATTACTGAATTGTTCTGTAAGTTCTAGTTGTTTGGGGTGGATTTATTTCGTTTTCCATATAGAGTATCATGTCATCTGCGAAGAGAGACAGTTTGACTTCTTCTTTGCTGATTTGGATACCTTTTATCCCTTTTTGTTGTCTGATTGCTGTTGCAAGGACTTCTAGTACTATGTTGAATAATAATGGCGAGAGTGGGCATCCTTGTCATGTTCCTGATCTTAAGGGTAGGGATTACAGCTTTTCCCCTTTCAGACTGATATTCACCGTAGGCATTTCATAGATGGTTTTTATGAGATGGAGGAATGTATCCTCTATCCCTACACTCTGAAGGGTTTTAATCAGGAATGGATGCTGTATTTTGCCAGATGCCTTTTCTGTATCACTTGAGAGGGTCATATGGCTCCTGAGTCTTTTCTTCTTGATATGATGTATCACGCTGATCGATTTGTGAATGTTGAACCACGCTTGCATTGCAGGGATGAATCCCACTTGCTCATGAGGGATAATCTTTTTAATGTACTGTTCGATTCTATTAGCCAGGACCTTGTTGAGGATTTTGGTGTCCATATTCATTAGGGAAATCGGTCTGTAATTCTCTTTTTTGATGGGGTCTTTGCCTGGTCTGGGGATCAAGGTAATATTGGCCTCATAGAATGATATTGGTAGCTTTCCTTCTGTTTCTATTTTTTGAAATAGCTTTAGGAGAATAAGTATTATTTCTTCTTTGAATGTTTGGTAGCATTCCCCAGGAAAGCCAGCAGCCCTGGAGTTTTGTTGTTTGGAAGGTTGTTTATCACTGACTCAATCCCTTCATAATTAATTGGCCCCCATGCAGGTGGCTACCCCTTCCCGGCACCCGAACGCGGTGGCTCCCTCCCCCTTCCGTTTATCTTCCGATATCTGTGCGCGGTTTCACAGCTCCCCGCTTCATACCTCAATACTCAGGGCTGGAGATGTTCATTTGTAGAGAACCAGATGTATCTTCCTGCATCTCAGGCTGATTCCATGGACATTCAGGCTCGTCTGGTACCTATGCACTCGACTCAGGGACCGGCTAAAAAAGCAGTCCCCTACTCCTCCGCCATCTTAACTCCAACTTGAGAGGGTCATATGGTTCTTGGCTCTTTTCTTTTTTATATGATCTATCACAATGTTCGATTTGCGAATGCTGACCACCCTTGCATCCCAGGGATGAATCCCACTTGGTCATGATGGATAATCCTTTTAATGTCCTGCTGGATCCTATTAGCTAGGATCCTTTTGAGAATTTTGGCATCCATATTCATTAGGGATATCTGTCTGTAATGCTCCTTTTTGATCTGGTCTTTGCCTGGTTTGGGGATCAAGGTAATACTGGCCTCATGGAATAAGCTTGGTAGTTTACCTTCTGTTTATATTATTTGAAAGGGTTTCAGGAGAATAGGTATTATTTCTTCTTGGAATGTATGATAGAATTCCCCAAGAAATGCGTTCAGGCCCTGGACTCTAGTTTTTGGGGAGGTTTTTGATCACTGCTTCAATCTCTTCATAATTAACTGGTCTGTTTAAAAAATCAATTTCTTCCTGGTTCAGTCTTGGTAGTTTATAGGTTTCCAGGAAGGCATCCATTTCTTCCAGGTTGTTTAATTTATTGGTATAAAGCTGTTGATAAAAGTTTCTAATGATCCTTCTTATTTCATTGTTGTTGGTTGTTACCTCTCCTCTTTCAGTCACAATTTTATTCATTTGGGTCCTTCCTCTATTCTTTTGAATAAGGGTGGCCAGTGGCTTATTGATCTTATTTATTCTTTCAAAGAACCAGCTTCTAGTTCTGTTGATCTGCTCTACTGTGCTCTTGTTTTCTAAATCATTGATCTCTGCTCTAATATTGATCAACTGTTTCCTCGTACATGAGTTAGGCCTGTTCTTCTGTTCCAGCTCCAGCTTCTTGAGATGAGAATATGAAAACTGCATTTCAAATTTTTCTATTGTTTTGAGTGAGGCTTGAATGGCTATGTACGTTCCTCTTAGGACCACCTTTGAAGTGTCCCATAGGTTTTGGACCGTTGTGTTTTCATTCTCGTTGGTCTCCATAAATTTTTTAAATTTATCTTTAATTTCCTGGTTTACCCAATTATTCTTGAGCAGGATGATTATTAGTTCCCAAATTTTTGAACTTTTTCCTAATTTTTCCTTGTGATTGAGTTCCAATTCAAAGCCCTTTGGTCTGAGAATATGCAGGGAATGATTTCAGTCTTTTGGTATCCTTTTGAGACCTGTTTTGTGACTCAGTATATGGTCTATTCTGGAGAACGTTCCATGTGCTTTCGAAAATAATGAGTATTCTGTAGTTCTGGGGTGTAGTGTTCTGTATATATCTATGAGGTCCATCTGGTCCAGTATATCATGCAAACCTCCTGTTTCCTTGTTGATTTTCTGCTTAGGTGATCTGTCTATTGCTGATATTGAAGTGTTGAGATCCCCTACTATTAATGTATTATTACTTCTATGTCTCTTTATTCTGGTTAAGAGTTGGATTGTGTGTCTAGCTGCTCCCCTGTTGTGGGCATAGATATTTATAATAGTCATATACACTTTTTGGGTCCATGCTTTAAGAATAATATAGTGTCCTTCTGTATCTCTTACTACAGTTTAGTTTAACATCTAATCTGTGTGATATGAGAATTGCTACACCAGCTCTCTTTTGAGGTCCATTCACATGAAAAATAGTTTTCCATCCCTTCACATTCACTCTCTATGTATCTTTAGGTTCAAGATGAGTCTCTTGTAGACAGCAAATTAATGGGTCATGTCCTTTTATCCAATCTGCAACTTATGGCGTTTTATGGGAGCATTCAGGCCATTCACTTTGAGCATAATTATTGAGAGATATGATTTTAATGATGTCATATTGCCTGTGAAGTCTTTTTTTCTATAGATTCTAAATTTCTGTTCTGTATCACTCTTGGGTCCTTTTTACATTTATCGAACCCACCTTAGTATCTCCTGTATGGCTGGCTTCATGGTTATGAATTCGGTTCAGTTTCTGCTGATCCTGGAAGGTCCTTATCTCTCCATCAATTCTGAATGACAGCCTTGTTGGATAAAGGATCCTTGGCTGCATGCTCTTCTCAGATAGAGCTGTAAAAATATCCTGCTAACACTTCCTATCTTTCCAGGTCTGTTTAGACAGTTCTTTTCTTTTTTCTTTTTCTTTATAATAATACTTTTTATTATATTATATTAGTCACCATACAGTACATGCCTCGTTTTTGATCTAAAGTTCGATGATTCATTAGTTGCATATAACACCCAGTGCACCATGCAATACATGCCCTCCTTAATACCCATCACCAGCCTATCCCATTCCTCCAACCTCCTCCCCTCTGAAGCCCTCAGTTTGTTTCTCAGTGTCCACAGTCTCTCATGTTTCATTCCCCCTTCTGATTACCCCCCCTTTCATTTTCCCTTTCTTCTCCCACCAATCTTCCTAGTTCTTATGTTCCATAGATGAGAGAAACCATATGATAATTGTCTTTCTCTGCTTGACTTATTTCACTTAGCATTATCTCCTCCAGTGCCATTCATGTTGCAGCAAATGTTGAGAAATTGTTCTTTTTGATAGCTGAGTAATATTCCATTGTATATATGGAACACATCTTCTTAATCCAGTCTTCTATTGAAGGGCATTTCAGATCCTGGGTAGACAGTTCTGACGTTTTTCTGATATTTTTGCCTCTGTATGTGAGAAATACCTTCACCATGGCTGCTTTCGATACTGTATAACCTGGCTCTAATATTTGTGAATTGCACTATGATGTAATATGGTTTAGGTTTGCTGTGATTGAGCTTGGGAGGGGTCCTCTCTGCCTCTTGGACATGAATTCTTGTTTCCTTTTCCAGATTAGAGAAGTTCTCAGCTACAATTTGTTGAAATATCTCTTCTAGACCTCTGTCTTCTCCACCCCCTCAGGGATGCCGATGATTCTGACATTTGAACGTTTCATTGAGTCAGTTATCTCCCATAATCTACATTCTTGAGATCGGATTTTTTTAAGCCACATTGCTGTTTTGGCTTTCTCTTCTACCATCCCATCCTCCAATTCACTAATTCGTTCTTCTTCCTCGTTTACCCTGTCCGTCAGAGCATCTAGTTTTGACTGCATTTGATTCATAGCATTTTTAATTTCTACCAGATTCACTCTCATTTCCACCCTTAGAGATTCTATATTCACGTTAATATTTTCATTAATATTTTTTTTCAAGTCTACACATCATCTTGACCATTGTTACGCTGAACTCCATTTCTGATAATTTGTTTATATCCATATCCATCAGTTCTGTGGCAGAGGCCACAGACTCATTATCTCTTCTTTGCTGGTGGGGGGATTTCTTCTCGTCATTATGATTAGGATAGTTTGCAATGTTGCCCAGAGCCCAAATTATGGTCCAGGACCCAGGCAGTGTACACTTGTTTTATAGGGACCTTAGGGATGTGGGCTTCTTGATTTTTCAGCCTGCCTTCTGGGGGAGGGGCCTGCCACGCTGATACTCAGGCAACCCTGTTTGGGTAGAGTCTCCTTGTCCCCTGGGTGAGAGGATGGGGATTGGCAAAATGTGAGCTGGTATTTCTGGGCTTTTGTTCTCTGGTGGTTTTCCCTGGCGTTTTTCTGTGTCTCTTCTGAGAGTCAGAGAAACAGTGGCCAAATCCTAGCCTCTGTTTCAGAGCAGAGAGATCACTGTCTACTCTCCACTGAGCTCTCTTGGCCTCTTTAACTCTGTTTCTGTTGGTGCTGCTAAAAACCCTGCAGCGTTCCAGGTTGTGCACCCCACAGCCAGTGCCCCAGCCCTCACTTCCAGGGCTAGTGCGTCTCTGTCTTTTGTGTTTCTAACACCACCAGTTGCCCATGGTTCCCACACACACTCCCCAGCTCTCTGTTTCAGTTTGGTTCACTAGCACTCTGGAGTGCTGATTTTCAACCTCGTTGCACACACACTCCCAAGCTCCCTTTATCAGTCCGGTTCCAGTGAGCATTCCAGAGCTCCGGTTTTCAGTCTGGTCGCACATGCATTCCCAGTCTCATGGTCCCTATCTGCTGTCTTACGGGTCTGCAAGTTTGGCCTGCTCCCCAGTGCAGATGGCTATTGCTTCCTGGCATGCGAGCGCAGAGGCTCCCTCACACTTCTGTTTATCTTCCAATATCTGTGCACAGATTCAAGGGCTCCCAGCTTCGTACCTCAATACTCAGCACTGGATATGTTCATTTGTAGAAATCCAGATGTATCTTCCTGCTTCTCAGGCTGATTTCATGGATTTTCAGGATGGTCTGCTACCTATCTGGCTCAACTCAGGGAACCAGCTGAAAAAGGGGACCCCTACTCCTCAGGCATCTGAACTCCTCCCCCATCAATAAAGAAATTAAACAATTAATGAAAACCAATGAAAACAAAAACACATCAGTCCAAAACCTATGGGATACTGGAAAAGCAGTCCTAAGAGGAAATACATACCCATTCAAGCCTCACTCAAAAAAAAAAAAAAGAAAGAAGAAGAAAGAAAGAAGAAAGAAAGAAAGAAAGAAGAAAAGAAAAGAAAGAATGGAAAAAAAGAAAAATCCTGATCACAAACTGTCTTTACACCTTAAAGAACTGGAGGAAGAACAACTAAACCCCAAGCCACACAGGAGAAGAGAAATAGTTAAGGCTAGAGCAGAGATCAATGAATTTGCAACCAGAAATTCAGTAGAGGAAATCGATGAATCTAGAAGCTCTTTCTATGAGAGAATTAATAAGATCAGTAAACCACTGGCCAGACTTATCCAAAGAGAGAGAGAGAGGACCCAAATTAATCAAATTGTGTATGAAAGGAAGAAATCACAACTAACATCATGGAAATAGAAGCATTTATTAGAAATTATTATCAACAACTCTATGCCAATCACTTAAGCAACGTGGAAGAAATGGAAGCCTTACTGGAAACATATAAACTACTAAGACTGAAACATGAAGAGATTGACATCCTAAATAGGTCAATATCCAATAACGAAATTGAAAGTAGTGATCAAAAACCTCAAAGAAAACAAGTGTCCAGGACCTGATGAATTCCCTGGAGAATTCTAACAAACATTTAAAGAAGAAATAATACCTATTCTTCTGGCACTGTTTCAATAAATAGAAACAAAAGGAAAATCCTACACTCATTCTATGAGGCCAACATAGCCTTGATCCCAAAACCATCAACGATCCCATCAAAAAGGAGAATTACTGACCAATACCCCTGATGGATATGGATGCCAAAATTTTCAATAAGATCCAGCTATAGGATCCAACAGTACATTAAAAGGATTATCCATCACCACCAGGTGGGATTTATTCCTGGGATGCAAGGGTCGTTCAAAATTTGCAAATCAATCAATGTAGTAGGACACAAGAAAAAGAGAAGAGACGAGAACCACATGATCCTCTCAATGGATGCAGAAAAAGCATTTGACAAAATACAGCATCCTTTCCTGATTCAAAGCCTTCAGAGTATAGGGATAGAGGAAACATTCCCCAATTTTCCTAAAAACCATCTATGAAAAACCCACTGTGAATATCACTCTCAATGCGGAAAAGCTGGAAGCCTTTCCTTTAATATAAGGAACACAACAGGAATGCCTACTCTCAGCACTATCGTTCAGCATAGTACTAGAAGTACTGGCAACAGCAATCAGAAAACAAAGAGAAAGAAAAATTATTCAAATTTGCAAAGAAGTCAAACTTTCTCTCTCTTCACAGATGTCATGATACTTTATGTGGAAAATCCAAAAGACTCCATCCCCAAATTACTAGAACTCATACAGCAATTCAGTAATGTGATAGGATACAAAATGAATGCACAGAAATCAGTTGTTTTCCTATACACTAACAATGTAACTGTAGAAAGGGAAATTAAGGAATTGATTCCATGTACAATAGCACCATAAATCCATGAGATACCTTGGAGTAAATCTTACCAAAAAGGTAAAGGATCTATACTCTAGAAACTGCAGAAGACTGATGAAAGAAATTGAAGAAGGCACAAAAAGATGGAAAAAAATTTCTTGCTCATGGATTGGAAGAATAAACACTGTTAAAATGTCTATGCGGCGCAGAGCAATCTATACTTTCGATGCCATTCCAATCAAAATACCAGTGGCATTTTTCAAGGTGCTGGAACAAGCAATCCTAAAATTCATGTGGAACCAGAAAAGACCCCGAATTGCCAAGGAAATGTTGAAAAAGAAAAGCAGAGCTGGGGCCATCTCATTGCCTGATTTCAAGCTATATTACAAAGCTGTGATCACCAAGACAACATGGTACTGGCACAATAACGGACACATAGATCAATGGAACAGAGTAGAGGACCCAGAAATGGACCCTCAACTTTTTAGTTAACTAATCTTCAACAAAGCAGGAAAAAATTTCCAGTGGAAAAAAAGACAGTCTCTTCAATAAATGGTGCTGGGGAAATTGGACAGCTATATACAGAAGAATGAAACTTGACCATTCTCTTACATCATATACAATGATAAACTCCAAATGGATGAAAGACCTTGATGTGAGACAGGAATCCATCGAAATCCTAGAGGAGAACATAGGCATTAACCTCTTTGATATTGGCCTCAGCCACTTCTTTCAAGACACGTCTCCAAAGGCAAGAGAAACAAAAGTGAAATGAACTTTTGGGACTTCATCAGGTTAAAAAACTTCTGCACAGCAAAAGAAACACTTAATGAAACAAAGAGGTAACACATGGAATGGGAGAAGATATTTGCAAATGACACTGCAGATAAAGGACCAGTATCCAAGATCTATAAAGAACTCACACTCAACACCCAAAAAACAAATAAGTCAAAAAATGGGCAGAATTGGGTGTTCTGTGTAAGTGATGAATCGCTAAATTCTACACCTGAAACTAGTATCACACTGTATGTTAACTAACCAGAATTTAAATAAACACATCATACACCCAAAACTAATATAACACTGTATGTTAACTAACTTGACTTAAAATAAAAAAAAAAAACCCAAAAAAAAAAAAAATGGGCAGAAGACACAAACAGACGCTTCTCCATAGAAGACATATGAATGGCTAACAGACACATGGAAAAAATGTTCAACATCATTAGCCATTAGGGAAATTCAAATCAAACCACATTGAGATATCACCTTACACCAGTTAGGATCCCAAAAATTGACAAGGCAAGAAACAACAAATGTTGGAGGGGATGTGGATAAAGGGAACCCTCTTACAGTGTTGGTGGGAATGCGAGTTGGTACAGCCACTTTGGAAAACAGTGTGGAGGTTCCTCAAAATTTAAAAATAGAGCTACCCTAGGACCCAGCAAGTGCACTACTGGGTATTTACCCTGAAGATACAGATGTAGTGAATAGAGGGACCACATGCACTCCAATGTTCATAGCAGCAGTGTCCACAATAGCCAAACTGTGGAGGGAGCTGAGATGACTTTCAACAGATTAATGGATAAAGAAGATGTTGTCCATATATACAATGGAATATTTCTCAGCCATCAGAAAGGATGAATACACACCATTAGCATTGACATGGTTGGAACTGGAGGAGATTATGCTAAATGAAATAAGTCAGTCAGAGAAAGACAATTATCATATGTTTCACTTATATGTGGAGCATAATGAATAGCATGGAGCACTTTAGGAGATGAAAGGGAAATATGAAGGGGGGGATCAGAGGGGGACACAAACCGTGAGAGACATGGACTCCAGGAAACAAACTGAGGGTTTCAGAAGGGAGGGGATAGGGGGATGGGTTAGCCCGGTGATGGGTATTAAGGAGGGCATGTATTGCATGGAGCACTGGGTGTTATATATAAACAATGAATCATGGAACACTACATCAAAACTAAGGATGTACTGTATGATGACTAACATAACGCAATAAAATTTTAAAAATACCTGCTAGATGTAATAAACTAGGTCAGTAAAATGACAGGACACAAAATTAATACCCAGAAACTGGTAGTGTTTCTACATACTAACAACAAAGTCTCTGAAAGAGAAATTTTTTAGAAATGTAATTTACAATTGCATCAAAAGTATACCTAGGAATAAACATAACTAAGTAAGTGAATGACCTGTAATCTCAAAATTATTACACACTGATGAAAGAATTTGAAGTTGATACAAACAAATGGAAAGATATTCCTTGCTCTTCAACTGGAAAAGTTAGTATTGTTAAAAAAAATTTTAAATACTATATTGGAGAAGAAAGGGATAAAGAAATGGGGGGTAATCAGAAGGGGGAATGAAGCATGAGAGACTATGGACTCTGAGAAACAAACTGAGGGCTTCGGGGGGGGAATGGGATAGGCTGGTGATGGGTAGTAAGGAGGGCATGTATTGCATGGTGCACTGGGTGTTATACGCAACTAATGAATCATGGAACTTTACATCAGAAAGCAAGGATGTACTGTATGGTGATTAACATAATATAATAAAAAATATTATTATAAAAAAATACTATATTGTCCAATCATTCCACTATTGGGTATTTACCTGGAGAATACAAATACATTAACTTGAAAAGAAATATGCACCCTTATGTTTATTGTAGCATTATTTACAATAACCAAGACGTGGAAGCAACTTAAGTGTTCATCAATAGATGAAAATATTTATATATATGTAGTGATATACATACATATACAGGCATAAATAATCATGAGACATCACGGATGGACCTAGAGGGTATTATACTAAGACTGAGAACGACAAGTACCATATAAGTCCCTTCAATTTTATGACCTCTCAAAACTCTTGCAACTTTAATTTGTAGAATTCTGTGATCCAGCAAGTTAGACAGTGAACAGTGAAGAGTAAATTTTGGGTGTCACTACCTGTGTTAAAAGGAATGACAAGTAGAATGCCTTCATATTGCACAAGGACATAGACATAGCTTTTTATATAGAATGCCTGGGCAAGAGCAAATCATGTCACTCTACTTTGGTTTGCCTATCTGCTTTGTAAGAAGGATGAGTTACTAAGAAAATTTTGGCCAGTTATTCTAGAAATGACTTTTTTCCTCAAGTTTCCTGAGGTGATAGTAAGGGATATGTAGGGTTATAAGAAGAAACATTACAATTTTGTACAAATAAACCAAAGGTAGTATGATGTAAAAGAGCTGAATTTTGGCTTCAGGATCCTTCGATTATAGTTTTATTTTTAACCCACTAGGCTGGTTTATTTTATGTGTGGTTTTTTCTCCAAACTTCAGTTCCTCTCATCTACAAAACAGAGAGGTTGTACAAAATCACTCTTTCCAGGTAAATTTTTCAAATTGGAATAGCTATGGATTTCTTTGAATGTGTACTAATACATACAGCAGGGAATTCAGGTTTTCCATTTGTGATATTTTCCCTTTAAAATTATTTTGTATTATACATGAGTCAATTTTAAAAACCTTTTAAAATATGTATTTATTTATTTATTTATTTATTTTTATTTTTGAGATAAGATAGTGAGGATGAGTGTGGGGAAGGGAAGAAGGAGAGAATCTCAAGCAGAATCCCTGCTGAATGTGGAGCCCAACACTGGGCTCAATCTCAGGACCCATGAGATCATGACCTGAGCCAAAATCAAGAGATGGCCACTTAACCATCTGAGCCACCCACGAACCCCTAAAAACTTTTTAGTAAAGAAATAAAGTCATAAAGTGAACAGTAGGTAGTCTCTGAGGTCTCTTTATAATTTTTTTCTTGATGGATTTGGTGTATTTTATTTTCTTTCTCTAAGGTGTCTTTCTGAGCCTCAAGGACTCTCAATTTTTCTATCCTGAAGATGGAAAAAGACAAACCTGAAAAGGTAATTTTTCTCATCTGCTGAGAATTTTTATGGTTTCATCTAAGTTTGGGCATAAATAGCTAAAGTACGTTTAACATGGTGGAAAACATAATCAAAGGAAGCTTTATTCCCTATGCATTTTGAAGTTATGCCATTCCCAACTAATGAGTGATACAGCTGTACTTTATCATTTAAAGAAACTGGGAGTGTTTTAAGGGCAGGCATTAGGTATTAAAATATCTTTTAGTGCACCAGATGTAGTTCAATGGGCTGAAATCATACCTGGGTAAGCAGAGTTCAAAACTGGCATTTACATAATAATAATGTCATGCCCTGAGTACTTACCTTGTGTCAGGCAAGGTTCTAAGTGCTATATATGGACTATAGCATGGCATATTTGTGACTTTATAGCATAAATACTATAGTTATCACCTTTTTCCAGATGAGAAAACTGGGGCACAGACCAATTAAGTACCATATCAAGGTCGTACACCTAATAAGTAAAAGTTTGGATTCAAGCATTCCTTTCATGTCCTATCTGAGAAACTATTCCCTTAGTTAATACCCCACAAAAGTTACGAAATACACTTCACTAATTATGAACCCATCAAGTTATGGTCATGTTGTCTTGAGCAACATTTTCCCCTTGATCTGTATCTTTACTCTGTGCTTTCCTAACTCTCTGCCTTTAAACCCAGACTGCTCCTGCTCTTAAATTAAAGCTGGTACTGTGCAGCAGTGGCAATCTGAGGTGTAGCATCTAACCAAAGGGATCCTGGCTGCAAGTCTGAGTACTCACATGGAGCTGGACTTGGCAGGGACAGGTGACATGAGGAGGAACCAGCCAGGGACTCTGAGAGGAAGACTAGCTGTGTTGCAATATAGTACTGATGATAGAAAAGGTGTCTTAATGGGATCCAATGATAAGAAATGATTTTTCTTTTAAAAAGCTAGTGAAAAATACCTACTCTCATCTCCACTCAGTTGAAGACTGATTCCAAAACCTTCCTTTATCCTTGGTGGCCTTTTTTTTTTTTTCTTTTGACATAAATCAGTGTAATGGCCAAGAAACTTCAAATTTCTGAAGAGAGCCTAGAAAGCTGGAGGGGATTGAGAAAGAGTGAGCATCACTTTGTTGTGAGTTTTTTTTTTCACATTGAACAATATTTTTCTTATTATTTTCTTCTAGCTTTGAGATGTAGCTGGCATATAACATTATGCAAGTTTAAGGTGTGTAATGTGGGGAATTGATGCATGCATATATTACAAAATAAATTGACATAATAAGGTTAATTAACACATTCATCACTTCATATAAATACCATTTCTTTTTGTGGTCAAAACATTTAAGATGTTCTTGTAGTAATTTTCAAGTGTACGCTACAATATTGTTAATTATAGTCACCATGTGTTGGGACAATTGGAACGGCCACTTATAGAAGAACGAAAATGGATCATTTCCTTACACCACACACAAAAAGAGACTCAAAATGGATGAAAGACCTAACTGTGAGACAGGAATCTATCAAAATCCTAGAGGAGAACACAGGCAGCAACCTCTGTGACCTCAGCAAATTCTTGCTAGACATATCTCCAAAGGCAAGGGAAACAAAGGCAAAAATGAAGTATTAGGACTTCATCAAGATAAAACCTTTTGCACAGCAAAGGAAATAGTCAATAAAACCAAAAGAAAAACAACAGAATGGAAGAAGATATTTGCAAATGACATATCAGATAAAGGCCTAGTATCCAAGATCTATAAAGAACTTATTAAACTCAATACCTAGAGAATAAATAATCCAGTCAAGAAATAGACAGAAAACATGAACAGACATTTCTGAAAAGAAAGCATACAAATGGCCAAGAGATACATGAAAAAATGCTCCACATCACTTGGCATCAGGGAAATACAAATCAAAACCACAATGAGAAACCACCTCACACCAGTCAGAATGCCTAAAATTAACAAGTCAGGAAATAAATTGGTGAGGATGCAGAGAAAGGGAAACCCTCTTACACTGTTGGTGTGAATGCAAGCTTGTAAAGTCACTCTGGAAAACAGTATGGAGGTTTCTCAAGAAGTTAAATATAGAGCTACCTTGTGACCCAGCAATTGCTCTACTAGGTATTTACCCCAAATATGCAAATGTATTGATCTGATGGGGCACCTACACTCCAATGTTCATAGCAGCAATTTCCGCAATAGCCCAACTGTGGAAAGAGCGAGATGTTCATTGACAAAGATGTGATACACACACACACACACACACACACACACACACACACAGAGGAATATTACTCAGCCATTAGAAAGGATGAATACTTACCATTTCTATCAACATGGATGGAACTGGAGGGTATTATGCTGAGCGAAATAAGTCAATAAGAGAAAGACAATTATCATATGCTTTCACTCATATGTAGAATATAAGGAATAGCACAGAGGATCATAGGAGAAGGTGGGGAAACCAAATGGGAAATTTTCAAACTGAGGGTTGCTGGAGGGTAGGTGAGGGGTTGGGGTAATTGGGTGATGGGCATTAAGGAGGGCACGTGATGTGGTGAGCACTGGGTGTTAAACAGAACTGATAAATTGTTGAACTCTACATCTGAAACTAATGATGTGTTATATTTTGGTCAATTAAATTTAAATAAACTAATGAAAATAAAATAAATGAAACATTGTTTTTAAGGAATATTAAGTATTTATGGGAAAGGTCAAATAGGGAGAGGCTGAAGAGACAGAAGAAGGTAGGTATTATGAACAGTTTGAGGGAGGTGAGATCAAGAGCAGAGAGGAAAGAATATGCCTTAGGAGAGGAGAAAACTGAAGGGAGAAATAGACAATAATAGTTGAAGACATAAATACTCTATTTTCAATAATGGGCAGTATATGTAGACCAATGAACAAAGAAATGATAGGCTTCCTTGTAGCTTGAAAGAAGTGAGGAAAAGGAAGAACATTTGTCCTGCAAATGGGCCTCAAAAGAAAGCCAGAATAGCAATACTTATATTAGACAAACTAGATTTTAAACCAAACACTGAACCAATACATGAAGAGTACACTATCATAATAGAGGGGAATATCCACCATGAAGATGTAACAATTGTAAATATTTGTGTACCCATCTTGGGAGCACCCAAATATATATAACAATTAATAACAAACATAAAGGAACTCATTGATAATAATGCAACAATAATAGGGATGGTAACACCCCACTTACATCAATGGACAGATAACCTAAGCAGAAAATCAACAATGAAACAATAGCTCTCAATGACACACTGGACCAGATGGACTTAGAACTATATTCAGAACATTCCATCCTAAAGTAGAATAATCCACATTCTTTTCAAGTGCACTTGTGACATTCTCCATAATATATCACATACTAAGTCACACATCACACCTGAACTAGTACAAAAAGATTCAGGCCATACTATGCCTATTTTTTTTTAACCAAAAACACTATGAAACTAGACGCTAGCCACAAGAAAAAGTTGGAAAGACTACGAATACATGGAGCTTAAATAACATGCTACTAAACAATAAATGGGTCAACCAGGAAATCAAAGAAATAAAAAAAAATAGTTGAAGGAAAGAAATGAAAATGAATATGAAAATGCAATGGTCCAAAACTGTGAGATGCAGCAAAAGCAGTCCTAAGGAGGAAGAATGTAGTATATAGTAATTAAGGTCTACCTGAAGAAGCAATAAAAATCTCAAATACACTACCTCACCTTACACCTAAAGGTGCGAGGAAAAGAACAAATGAAGCCTAAAACCAGAAGAAGAGAAATAATAAAGACTAGAACAGAAATCAATGTTATAGAGAAGGGGAGTTAAAATGGCAGAGGAGTAGGGGACCCCTTTTTCAGCCGGTCCCCTGAGTTGAGCTGGATAGGTACCAGACCAGCAGGAACATCCACGGAATCAGCCTGAGGCACAGGAAGATATATCTGGATCTCTACAAATGAACATCTCCAGTGCTGAGTATCAAGGTACGAAGCGGGGAGCCCTGAAACCGCGCACAGATATCAGAAGATAAACAGAAGGGGGAGGGAGCCGCCATGTCAGGGGGCTGGGAAGTGGTAGCCACCTGCACGGGGGAGCAGACGGACCGCGGACCGACACGCTTGAGACAGACTGAGAATGGGAGCTCTGGGAGCGCGAGCAGGACGGCTGGCGGCTGGTGGGCCACCTGCACGGGGGAGCAGGCGGACTCACGGATGGCACCTGTGAGACAGCAGACTGAGAACGGGAGCTCCGGGAGCGTGCGCTGGGTGGCTGGTGGCTGGCAGGCCACCTGTACCGGCAGCGGGTGGACCGCGGACCCGCACCCTGGAAACAGCAGACTGAGTCCATGAGCCGGGAGCGTGCGCCACTAAGCATCTCATGGAGCTCCAGAGATCCGGTGTGCTCACTGGATCCAAGCTGAGACCGGGAGTTCCAGGAGCATGCGCAGGGAGGCTGGCAGCTGGAGGGCCACCTGCACGGGGGAGCAGGCAGACTCGCGGTCAGCACCCGCGAGACACCAGACTGAGACCGGGAGCTCCAGGAGACCGCAAGGGGTGACGGGCGACTGGCGGCTGGCGGAGTTGGAAACACAAAGGACAGAGACACGCCGGCCCTGGAAGTGAGGGCTGGGACGCCGGGTGTGGGGCGCACAGCCTGGGATGCTGCAGGGTTGAGCAGCACCAAGAGAAACAGAGTTAAAGTGGCCAGAACATCAGTGGAGAACGATCCGCGATCCCTCTGTTCTGAGACAGAGGCTGAATTTCAGCCGCTGCTGCTCTGACTCTCAGAAGAGGCATAGCAAACCAACAGGGAAAGCCGCCAGAGAACAAAAGCCCGGAAATACTGGCTCACAGGGTGCCCATCCCCATCCCCCCTCGCAGGGGACATGGAGACTCTACCCAAACAGGGTTTTCTGAGTACCGGCAGGCAGGCCCCTCCCCCAGAAGGCAGGCTGAAAAACCAAGAAGCCCACAAGCCGGAGCGCCTGAGTGGCACAGTCATTAAGCACCTGTCTTCGGATTAGGGTGTGATCACAACGTTCTGGAAAGGAGTCCCTCATCGGTCTTCTCCACCGGGAGCCTGCTTCTTCCTCTCCCACTCCCTGCTTGGGTTCCCTTTCTTGCTGACTGTCTGTCTCTCTCTCTCAAATAAATAAATAAAATCTTTAAGGGAGAATCCCACATCCCTAAGATCTCTATAAAACAAGGGCGCACGGCCTGGGTCCCAGTCAACACTTGGGCTCTGGACAACCCTGCAATCTCTCTTCATCAGAATGACGAGAAGGAGAAGTCCCCCCCAGCAAAAAGACCCCCCCCAGCAAAGAAAGGATAATGAGTCTGTGGCCTCTGCCACAGAATTAATACATATGGATGTATCCCAATTATCAGAAATGGAATTCAGAGCAACAATGGTCAAGATGATGAGTAAACTTGAAAAAAGCATCAGAGAAAGCGTTGCTGAGAATATAGAATCCCTAAGGGCAGAAATGAGAGCGAATCTGACAGAAATTAAAAACTCAGTGGGCCAAATACAGTCAAAACTAGAGGCTCTGACGGCCAGGGTCACCGAGGCAGAGGAACGCGTTAGCGAATTGGAGGATGGGTTAGTAGAAGAAAAAACGAAAATAGAAGCTGGTCTTAAAAAAATCCACGCCCACGAATGTAGATTACGGGAGATTACTGACTCTATGAAACGATCCAATGTCAGAATCATCGGCAGTCCCTGAAGGGGTGGAGAAAAACAAGGTCTAGAAGAGATATTTGAACAAATTGTAGCTGAAAACTTCCCTAAAATAGCAAGGGAAACAAGCATTCGTGTCCAAGAGGCAGAGAGGACCCCATCCAAGCTCAACCACGACAAACCTACACCACGTCATGTCATAGTGCAATTCNTAGTGCAATTCGCAAATATTAGATCCAAGGATACAGTATTGAAAGCGGCCAGGGCAAAGAAATTTCTCACGTACCAAGGCAAAGGTATCAGGATTACGTCAGACCTGTCTACAGAGACCTGGAATGAGAGAAAGGCTTGGGGGGGCATTTTTAAAGCTCTTTCAGAGAAAAACATGCAGCCAAGGATCCTTTATCCAGCAAAGCTGTCATTCAGAATTGATGGAGAAATAAAGACGTTCCAAAATCGCCAATCATTAACCAATTTCGTAACCACAAAACAAGCCCTACAGGAGATAATAAGGGGGGTTCCATAAAGGTAAAAAGGCCCCAAGAATGATACAGAGCGGAAAGTCACAACCGATACAAACAAAGATTTTACTGGCAACATGGCATCATTAAAATCATATCTCTCAGTATGCAGTCTCAACGTTAANTCATTCAGAATTGATGGAGAAATAAAGACGTTCCAAAATCGCCAATCATTAACCAATTTCGTAACCACGAAACCAGCCCTACAGGAGATATTAAGGGGGGCTCTATAAAGGTAAAAAGGCCCCAAGAGTGATACAGAGCAGCAAGTCACAACCGATACAAAGACTTTAAAGAGAAATGGCATCATTAAAATCATATCTGTCAATAATCTCTATCAATCTAAATGGCTTAAACTCTCCCATAAAACGCCACAGGGTTGCAGATTGGATAAAAAGACATGACCCATCCATTTGCTGTCTACAAGAGACTCATTTTGAACCCTAAGATGCATTCAGACTTAGAGTAAGGGGATGGATTACCATCCTCCAAGCAAATGGACGTCAAAAGAAAGCTGGAGTAGCAATTCTCATATCAGATAGACTGGATTTTAAACTAGAGGCCATAGAGAGAGACACAGAAGGGCACTATATTATTCTTAAAGGAAGTATTCAACAGGTGGATATGACAATTATTAATATATATGCCCCCAACAGGGGAGCAGCAAGATAAACAAGCCAACTCTTAACCAAAATAAAGAGACATATAAATAAAAACACAGTAATAGCAGGGGACCTCAACACCCCACTATCAGAAATAGAAGACCCTGGCAAAAACTAAGCAAAGAATCAAAGGCTTTGAATGCCATACTCGACGAGTTGGACCTCATAGATATATATAGAACACTACACCCCAGAACCAAAGAATACTCATTCTATTCAAATGCCCATGGAACATTCTCAAGAATAGATCATGCTCTGGGACACAAAACAGGTCTCAGCCAATACCAAAAGATTGAAATTATCCCCTGCATATTCTCAGACCACAACGCTCTGAAATTGGAACTCAACCACAAGGAAAAACCTGGAAGAAACTCAANGATCATGTTCTGGGACACAAAACAGGACTCAACCGATACCAAAAGATTGAAATTACCCCATGCATATTCTCAGACCACAACGTTCTGAAATTGGAACTCAACCACAAGGAAAAACCTGGAAGAAACTCAAACACTTGGAGGCTAAGAACCATCCTGCTCAAGAATGACTCGATAAACCAGGAAATCAAAAAACAAATTAAACAATTTATGGAGACCAACGAGAATGAATACACAACGGTCCAAAACCTATGGGATACTGCAAAGGCAGTCCTAAGGGGGAAATACATAGCCATCCAAGCCTCACTCAAAAGAATAGAAAAATCTAAAATGCAGTTTCTATATTCTCACCTCAAGAAACTGGAACAGCAACAGAGGGACAGGCCTAACCCACTGACAAGGAAGGAGTTGACCAAGATTAGAGCAGAAATNAAGAATGACTCGATAAACCAGGAAATCAAAAAACAATTTAAACAATTTATGGAGACAAATGAGAATGAAAACACAACAGTCCAAAACCTATGGCGTATTGCAAAGGCAGTCCTAAGGGGGAAATACATAGCCATCCAAGCCTCACTCAAAAGAATAGAAAAATCTAAAATGCAGTTTCTATATTCTCACCTCAAGAAACTGGAACAGCAACAGAGGGACAGGCCTAACCCACTGACAAGGAAGGAGTTGACCAAGATTAGAGCAGAAATCAATGAATTAGAGACGAGAAGTACAAAAGAGCAAATCAACAGGACTAGAAGCTGGTTCCTTGAGAGAATCCATAAAATTGGCAGACCACTGGCAAGACTTATCCAAAAGCAAAGAGAAAAGACCAAAATTATTAAAATTATGAGTGAAAAGGGAGAGTCCAGGACCAACAACATTGAAATTGGAAGGATTATTAGAAATTTCGATCAAGAGCTATATGCCAAAAAACTAAGCAATCTGGAAGAGATGGAGGCCTTCCTGGAAACCTATAAACTACCAAGACTGAAACAGGAAGAAATAGATTTCTTAAATAGGCCAATTAACTATGAAGAAATTGAGTCAGTGATAAACAACCTTCCAAATAATAAAACTCCAGGCCCAGACGGTTTTCCTGGGGAATTCTACCAAACATTCAAAGAAGAAATAATACCTATTCTCCTAAAGCTATTTCAAAAAATAGAAACAGAAGGAAAGCTACCAAACTCATTCTATGAGGCTAATATTACCTTGATCCCCAAACCAGGCAAAGACCCCCTCAAAAAGGAGAATTACAGACCGATTTCTCTANTGATTTCTCTAATGAATATGGACGCCAAAATCCTCAAGAAGATCCTTGCTAATAGAATCCAACAGTGCAATAAAAGGATTACCCATCATGACCAAGTGGGATTCATACCTGGGATGCAAGCATGGTTCAACACTCGCAAATCAATCAATGTGATACATCATATCAACAAGAAAAGACTCAAGAACCATATGATCCTCTCAATTGATGCAGAAAAAGCATTTGACAAAATACAGCATCCTTTCCTGATTAAAACCCTTCAGAGTGTAGGAATAGAGGGTACATTTCTCAATCTCATAAAAGCCATCTATGAAAAGCCTACTGCAAGCATTATTCTCAATGGGGAAAAGCTGGAAGCCTTTCCCTTAAGATCAGGAACACGACAAGGATGCCCACTCTCGCCACTATTATTCNACTATTATCCTCTGAATTGATGCAGAAAAAGCATTTGACAAAATACAGCATCCTTTCTTGATTAAAACCCTTCAGAGTGTAGGAATAGAGGGTACATTTCTCAATCTCATAAAAGCCATCTATGAAAAGCCTACTGCAAGCATTATTCTCAATGGGGAAAAGCTGGAAGCCTTTCCCTTAAGATCAGGAACACGACAAGGATGCCCACTCTCGCCACTATTATTCAACATAGTACTAGAAGTCCTTGCAACAGCAATCAGAAGACAAAAAGGGATCAAAGGTATCCAAATCGGCAAAGAAGAAGTCAAACTGTCTCTCTTTGCAGATGACATGATACTCTATATGGAAAACCCAAAGGAATCCACTCCCAAACTATTAGAAGTTATAGAACAATTCAGTAAGGTGGCAGGATACAAAATCAATGCCCAGAAATCAGTTGCATTTCTATACACGAATAACGAGACTGAAGAAAGAGAAATTAGGGAATCCATCCCANTCGGCCCTGGAGGAAATAATGCTAAGTGAAATAATTCAAGCAGAGAAAGACAATTATCATATGGTTTCTCTCATCTATGGAACATAAGAACTAGGATGATCGGTAGGGGAAGAAAGGGATAAAGAAAATGTTCATAGCAGCATTGTCCACAATAGCTAAATCGTGGAAGGAGCCGAGATGCTCTTCAAAAGATGACTGGATTAAGAAGCTGTGGTCCATATATACAATGGAATATTACTCAGCTATCAGAAAGAATTCTCAACATTTGCTGCAACATGGTCGGCCCTGGAGGAAATAATGCTAAGTGAAATAATTCAAGCAGAGAAAGACAATTATCATATGGTTTCTCTCATCTATGGAACATAAGAACTAGGATGATCAGTATTGGAAGAAAGGGATAAAGAAAGGGTGTGTAATCAGAAGGGGGAATGAAACATGAGAGACTATGGACTATGAGAAGCAAACTGAAGACTTCAGAGGTGAGGGGTGGGGTAATGGGATAGACTGGTGATGGGTAGTAAGGAGGGCACGTATTGCATCGTGCACCGGGTGTTATACACAACTAATGGAGCATCGAACTTTGCATCAGAATCCAGGGATGTACTGTATGGTGACTAACAAAATATAGTAATAATAAAAAAAGAAATCAATGTTATAGAAACTAAAATGAAACAAAACAAAAACAAAATTAACTATGGATCTTTTGTATATGTCCTTTTAATTTTTTAGGTATTTCCTTCTATGCCTAATTTTTGACGCTTTTTATTAAATAAGGATGCTATATTTTGCCAGTTGCTCTTTCTGCATCTATTGAAAGGACCGTGTGGTTGTTATCCTTTCTTTTCTTAATGTGGTGTATCAGATTGTTTGATTTCTGAATATTGAATGACCCCAGCAGCCCAGGAATAAATCCTGCTTGGTCATGGTGAATAATCCTTTTAATATACAATTAGATTCATTTAGCTAGTATGTTATTGAGAATTTTGCATCTATGTCCATCAGAGATTCTGAAATGTAATTCTACTTTTTAGTGGGTCTTTGTCTGGTTTGGGGATCAAAGTAATGGGGCCTCATAGAATGAGTTTGGAAGTTTCCTTTCCATTTCTATTCTCTGGAACAGTTTGAGAGAATAGTAATTAACTCTTCTGTCAATGAATTATAGAATTCTACTGGGAAGCCATCTGGCCCTGGACTCCTGTTTGTTGAGATATTTTTGATTCCTGATTCTATTTCTTTGCTGGTTATGGGTCTGTTCAGAATTTCTATTTCATCCTGTTTCAGTTTTGGTAGTTTATATGTTTCTAAGTATTCATCCATTTCTTCCAGATTACATCCATTTTTTCCAGATTTTGTGGGCATAGAATTACTCATAATATTCTCTTATAATTGTTTGTATCTCTGCAATGTTGTTGGTGATCTCTCCTCTTTCATTCAGGACTTTATTTATTTGGGTGTTTTTTTCTTTTTGGTAAGTCTAGCAAGAGGTTTTTCAATTTTGTTAATTCATTCAAAGAATCAGGTCCTAGTTTCATTGATCTGTTCTATAATTTTTAAATTTTCTTATCATTTATTATTACTCTAATCTTTATTGTTTCCCTTCTTCTAGAATTAGGCTTTTTTAACCAAGAGCTGGTACATTGAACATCATTAGCAATCAGGAAAATTCAAATTAAAACGACACAGAAATACTGCCTTACACAAGTTAGAATGGCAAAAATTGACAAGGCAAGAAACAACAAATGTTGGAGAGGATGTGGAGAAAGGGGAACATTCTTACACTGTTGATGGGAATGCAAGTTGGTACAGCCATTTTGGAAAACAGAGCCACCCTATGATCTAGCAATTGCACGACTGGGTATTGACTCCAAAGATACAGATGTAGAGAAAAGAAGGACCATACGCACCACAATGTTCATAGCAACAATGTTCATAATAGCCAAACTGTGGAAGGAGCCAAGATGCCCTTCAACAGATGAATGGAAAAAGAAGATGTGGTCCATATATACAATGGAATATTACTTAGACATCAGAAAGGATGAATATCCACCATTTGCATCAACATGGAAGAAACTGGAGGAGATTATGCTAAGTAAAATAAGTCAAGTAGAGAAACACAATTATCATATGGTTTCATTTATATGTGGAACATAAGGAATAGCATGGAGGACATTATGAGAAGGAAGGGGAAAAGGAAGGGTGAATCAGAGGGAGAGATTAACCACGAGAGACTATGGACTCTGGGAAAAAAAACTGAAGGTTCAAGGGGGAGAGAGGGTGGGGGATGGGTTAGCCTGGAGATGGGTATTAAGGAGGGCATGTATTGCTTGGATCACTAGGTGTTATATGAAAGCAATAAATCACGGAACACTACATCAAAAGCTAATGATGTACTGTATGGTGACTAACATAACATAATAAAATTAAAAAATCTTTTTTTTAAAGATTTATTTATTTATTTATTTGACAGAGATAGAGACAGCCAGCAAGAAAGGGTACACAAGCAGGGGGAGTGGGAGAGGAAGAAGCAGGCTCATAGTAGAGGAGCCTGTTGTGGGGCTTGATCCCATAACACCGGGATCACACCCTGAGCCGAAGGCAGACGCTTAACCACTGTACCACCCAGGTGCCCCTAAAATTTAAAAAATCTAATCGATAAAGCCCTAGCCTGACTTATCAAAAAGAAAAGAGAAAGAACCCAAATAATTAAAGTCACAGACAAGAGAGGAGAAATAACAACCAACACCATAGAAATATACACAATTTTAAGAGAATATTATGAAAATAGTTATACTAACAATTAGGACAATGTGGAAGAAATGCATAAATTTCTAGAAATGCACAAACCACCAAAACTGAAACTGGAAGAAACAGAAAACCTGAGCAGACCCATACCCAGCAAAAAAAAAAAAAAATGAATCAGCAATCAAAAATCTCCCCACAAGAAAATTCCAATGTCAAATGGCTTCACAGGTGAATTCAGTCAAACATGTAAAGAAGAGTTAATACCTATATTTCTCAAACTGTTCCAAAAAATGGAAAAGGAAGCAAAATTCTATATTCATTCTATGAAGCCAGAATTACCCTGATATCAAAACCAGACAAAGACTCCACTAAAAAAGAGAACTACAAGCCAATATCCCTTAGAAACAAGGGAAGAAAAAATTCTCAATAAAATACTAGCAAATTGAATCCAACAGCACATTAAAAGACCTATCATGACAGAAAAGTGGGACTTCTTCCTGGGCTTCAAGAGTGGTCCAATGTTCTCAAATCTAGCAAGATTATATGGACGGCACTGGAGGAGATAATGCTAAGTGAATTAAGTCAAGCAGAGAAAGACAATTATCATTTGGTTTCTCTCATCTATGGAACATAAGAACTAGGAAGATTGGTAGGAGAAGAAAGGGATAAAGAAAGGGGGGTAATCAGAAGGGGGAATGAAGCTTGAGAGACTATGGACTCTGAGAAACAAACTGAGAGCTTCAGAGGGGAGGGGGTGGGGGAATGGGATAGGCGGGTGATGGGTGGTGGGGAGGGCATGTATTGCATGGTGCACTGGGTGTTACACACAAATAATGAATCAAGGAAATTTACATCAAAAACCAGGGATGTACTGTATGGTGACTAACAATATAATAAAAAAAAAGATTATACACCACATTAATATAAGAAAATAAGACCCATATAATCCTTTCAACAGATGCAGGAAAAGCATTTCAATAAGCACAACATCGATTCATGATAAAAACGCTCAACAAAGTACGGTTAGAAGGAACATAGTTTTACATCATAAAAGCCATATATGACTAACCCACAGGTAATATCATCCTCAATTGGAAAAATCTGAGTTTTACTTCTATGGTCAGAAAAAAATAAATATGTCCACTCTCACTACTATTATTTAACATAGTACCGAGGTCTTAGGCACAACACTTACAAAATAAAAAGAAATAAAAAGACGTACAAATCGGTAAGGAAGTAGTGAAACTTTCACTATTTTCAGATGACATCACCTCAAAAGACTCCACCAAAATCTTGCTAGAACTGGGAATCAGCCTGAGACGCAGGAAGATACATCTGGATCTCTACAAATGAACATCTCCAGTGCTGAGTATTGAGGTATGAAGCGGGGAGCTGTAAAACCGTGCAAAGATTTTGGAAGATAAATGGAAGGGGGAGGGAACCACTGAGTTCGGGCGCCGGGAAGCAGTAGACACCTGCACGGGGGAGCAGATGGACTCGCAAAACGGCACCCACGAGAGAACAGACTGGGACCATGAGCGGGGACCGTGCGCCCCCAGACTGAAAACTGGAGCTCCGGTGTTCTCACTGGAACCAGACTGAGACCGGGAGCTCTGGGAGCACACGGGGCATCTGGTGGCTGGTGGTGATAGAAACACAAAGGCCAGAGACGTGCCGGCCCTGGAAGTGAGGGCTGGGATTCCGGGTGTGGGGCGCACACCCCGGGATTCTGCAGGGTTGAGCACCACCAACAGAAACAGAGTTAAAGTGGCCATAACATCGATGGAGAACTGTCCGTGATCCCTCTGTTCTGAGATAGAGCCTGAGATTCGGGCACTGCTACTCTGACTCTCAGAAGAGGCACAGCAAAACCACCAGGAAAAGCCGCCAGAGAACAAAAGCCTGGAAATACCAACTCACAGTGTGCCCATCCCCATCCCCCCTCGCAGGGGACAGGGAGACTCTACCCAAACAGGGTTGCATGACTATCAGCGCAGCAGGCTCCTCCCCCAGAAGGCAGGCTGAAAAATCAAGAAGCCCACATCCCTAAGTCCCTATAAAACAAGGGCACACAGACTAGATCCCGGTCAATAATTTGGGCTCTGGACAACCCCACAACCTCTCCTCATCAGAATAATGAGAAGGAGAAATCCCCCGCAGGGAAAGAAAAAACAATGAGTCTGTGGCCTCTGCCACAGAACTAATGGATATGGATATAATCAAATTATCAGAAGTGGAATTCAGACTAACAATGGTCAAAATGATGTGTAGACTTAAAAAAATTATTAATGAAAATGTTAACGAGAATATAGAATCTCTAAGGGCAGAAATGAGAGCGAATCTGGAGGAAATTAAAAATTCTATGAGCCAAATGCTGTCAAAACTAGAGGCTCTGAAGTCCAGGTTGAATGAGGCAGAAGAACGTATAAGCAAATTGGAGGATGGGTTAGTAGAAGAGAAAGCTAAAATAGAATCTGGACTCAAAAAAAAAAACATGCTCAAGAATGTAGGTTACGGGAGATTACTGACTCAATGAAATGTTCCAATGTCAGAATCATCGGCATCCCCAAGGGGGTGCAGAAAAACAGAAGTCTAGAAGAGGTATTAGAACAAATTATAGCTTAAAACTTCCCTAATCTAACAAAGGAAACAAGCATTCATTTCCAAGAGGCAGAGAGGACCCCTCCCAAGCTCAACGATGACAAACCTATGCCACGTCATGTCATAGTGCAAATCGCTAATATTAGATACAAGGATACAATATTGAAAGGGGCCAGGGCGAAGAAATTTCTCATGTACCAAGGCAAAGTTATCAGAATTATGTCAGACCATTCTTCACAGAACTGGAATGAGTGAAAAGGTTAGGGGCATTTTTAAAAATCGCTAAGAGAAAAACATGCAGTCAAGGATCTTTTATCCAGCAAGGCTGTCAATCAGAATTGATGGAGAGATAGAACTTCCAGAATCGCCAGTCATTGACCAATTTCATAACCGTGAAACCAGCCCTACGGGAGGTATTAAGGGGGGTTCTATAAAAGTAAAAAGACCCCAAGAGTGAAACAGAACAGAAAGTCACAATCTATAGAAAGACAGACTGTACTGGCAACGTGGCATCATTAAAATCATATCTCTCAATATACAGTCTCAATGTAAATGGGCTAAATGCTCCCATAAAATGCCACAGGGTTGCAGATTGGATAAAAAGTCATGGCCCATCCATTTGCTGTCTACAAGAGACTCATTTTAAACCTAAGGATTCATTCAGACTGAAAGTAAAGGTATGGAATACCATCTTTCACCCCAATGGACCTCAAAAGAAAGCTGGGGTAGCAATTCTCATATCAGACAGACCAGATTTTAAACTAAAGACTATACTTAGAGACACAGAAGGGCACTATATTATTCCTAAGGGATGGATCCAACAAGTGGATATGACAATTAAAATATGTATGCCCCCAACTGGGGCGCAGCAATATACACAAGCCAACTCTTAACCACAATAAAGAGACATATAGATAAAAATACGTTAATAGTTGGGGACGTCACCATTACGCTACCAGAAATAGAGCACCCATGCAGAAAATCGACAAAGAAACAAGGGCTTTGAATGCCATACTCGACGAGTTGGACCTCATAGATATATATAGAACACTATACCCCAGAACCAAAGAATACTCATTCTATTCTAGTGCCCATGGAACATTTTCAAAAATAGACCGTGTTCTGGGTCACAAAAGAGGTCTCAACTGATACCAAAAGACTGAAATTATTCCCTGCATATTCTCAGACCACAACGGTTTGAAATTGGAACTCAACCACAAGGAAAGACTTGGAAGAAACCCAAACACTTGGAGACTAAGAACCATCCTGCTCAGGAACGATTCGATAAACCAGGAAATCAAAAATCAATTTAAACAATTTATGGAGACCAACGAGAATGAAGACACAATGGTCCACAACCTGTGGGACACTGCAAAGGCAGTCCTAAGGGGAAACACATAGCATCCAAGCCTCACTCAAAAGAATAGAAATATCTAAAATGCAGTTTTATATTCTCACCTCATTATGCTGAAATAGCAACAGAAGGGCAGGCATAATCCACGCAGGAGGAAGCAGTTGACAAAGATTAGAGAAGAAATCAATGAATTGGAAACCAGGAGTACAGTAGAGCAGATCAACAGAACTAGAAGTTGGTTCTTTGAGAGACTTAATAAAATTTACAGACCACTGGCAAGACTCATCCAAAAGAATAGAGAAAGGACCCAAGTTAATAAAATTATGAGTGAAAAAGGAGAGGTCACAACCAACACCAATGAAATTGGAAGGATTATTTGAAACTTTCATCAACACCTATATGCCAATAAATTATGCAATCTGGAAGAGATGGAGGACTTCCTGGAAACCTATAAACGACCAAGACTGAAACATGAAGAAATTGATTTTTTAAATAGGATAATTAATTATGAAGTAACTGAAACAGTGATAAACAACCTTCCAAAAAACAAAACTACAGGCCCGGATGGTTTTCCTGGGGAATGCTACCAAACATTCAAAGAAGAAATAATACCTATTCTCCTAAAGCTATTTCAAAAAACAGAAACAGGAGGAAAGCTACCAAATTCATTCTATGAGGCGAATATTACCTTGATCACCAAACCAGGCAAAGACCACATCAAAATGGAGAATTACAGACCAATTTCCCTAATGACCATGTACGCCAAAATCCTCAACAAGATTCTGGCTAATAGAATCCAACAGTACATTAAAAGGATTATCCATCATGACCAAGCGGCATTCATAACTGGGATGCAAGGGTGGTTCAACATTCGCAAATCTATCAGTGTCTTAGATTTTATCCAGAAAGAAATTTTCAAAAATCATATGATTCTCTCAATAGATGGAGAAAAATGATTTGACAAAATACAGCATCCTTTCCTGATTAAAACACTTCAGAGTGTAGGGATAGAGGGTACATTCCTCAATCTCATAAATACCATCTATGAAAACACTACAGCAAATATAATTCTCAATGGGGAAAAGCTAGAAGCTTTTCCCTTAAGATCAGGAACATGACAAGGATGCTCTCTCTTGCCACTATTATTCAACATAGTACTAGAAGTCCTTGCAACAGCAATCAGGCAACAAAAAGGGATAAAATATATCCAAATCGGCAAAGATGGCAAAATGTCTCTCTTCACAGATGACATGATACTCTATATGGAAAACCCAAAGGAATCCACTCCCAAACTATTAGAAGTTATAGAACAATTCAGTTAGTCACGGGATACAAAATTAATGTTCAGAAATCAGTTGCATTTCTATACACGAATAACGAGACTGAAGAAAGAGAAATTAGGGAATCCATCCCATTTACAATAACACCAAAAACCATGCGTTACCTTGGAATTAACTTAACCAGAGACGTAAAGGACCTATATGCTAGAAACTATAGATCACTTTTGAAAGATATTGAGGAAGACATAAAAAGATGGAAAAATATTCCATGCTCATGGATTGGAAGAATTAACATAGTTAAAATGTCCATACTACCCAGAGCAATCTACACTTTCAATGCTATCCCGATCAAAATACCGAGGACATTTTTCAAAGAACTGGAACAAATAGTCCTTAAATTTGTATGGAACCAGAAAAGGCCCCGAATCTCCAAGGAACTGTTGAAAAGGAAAAACAAAGNCGTCCACAATAGCTAAATCATGGAAAGAACCGAGAAGCCCTTCAACAGATGACTGGATTAAGAAGTTGTGGTCCATATCTACAATGGAATATTACTCAGCTATCAGAAAGAACGAGTTCTCAACATTTGCTGCAACATGGACGGCACTGGAGGAGATAATGCTATGTGAAATAAGTCAAGCAGAGAAAGACAATTATCATATGAATTCTCTCATCTATGGAACATAAGAACTAAGAAGATCAGTAGGGGAAGAAAGGGATAAAGAAAGGGGGGAATCAGAAGGGGGAATGAAGCATGAGAGATTATGGACTCTGAGAAACAAACTTAGGGCTTCAGAGGGGAGGGGGGTGGGGAAATGGGATAGACTGGTGATAGGTAGTAAGAAGGGCACATATTGCATGGTACACTGGGTTTTATACTCAACTAATGAACCATATAACTTTACATCAGAAACCAGGGATGTACTGTATGGTGACTAACATAATAAAAACATTTAAAAAAAACTGTTTTCATAGATAAGTTTCTCTTTGCAGGAAATCTGAAAGAATCAATAACAACAACAAAAAAACACTATCCTGGAACTCATAAGTGATTATAGCAAGGTTACATGATGCAAGATTCATATATAAAAGTCAACTGCTTTCTTAATACTAACAAATGAACAATTGGAATTTGAAATTAAAAACAAAATACTATTTACATTAGCACCTCAAAAAATGAAATACTTCAGCATAAATCTAACAAAATGTGTACAAGTTCAATATGAGAAAAACTACAAAACTCTGATAAAAGGAACCAGAGAACTAAACAAATGGAGAGCTATTCCATGTTTATGGACAGAAAGATTCAATATTGTTAAGACATCAGTTCTTTTTGATCTACAGATTCAATATACCCTCCATCAAAATCCTAGCAGATGAATTCATGGGCATCAACAAACTATTCTCAAGTTTATATGGGGAGGCAAAAGATTCAGAATAGCCAACACAATATTCAAGAAGAACAAACTCAGAGGACTGCCTTTACCTGATTTCAAGACTTACCATAAAGCTACCATAATCAAGACAATGTGGTATTGGTGAAAGAAAAGACAAAACAGATCAATAAACCAGAGTATAGAGTCCAGAAACAGACCCAGAAAATACAGGCAACTGATCTTTGACAGAGGAGCAAAAAGCAATTCAATGGAAAAAGGACAGTCTTTTTCAACAAATAGTGCTGGAACAACTGGGTTTCCACATGCAAAAACAAAACAAAACAAAAAAATTAATCTAGACACAGATCTTAGACCCTTCACAAAAATTAACTCAAAATGAATCATAGACCTAAATGTGAAATGCAAAACTATAAAACTCCTGGATAATATAGGAGAAAATGCTGATAGCAATGACTTTTTAGATATAATACCAAAGGCATGATTTACAAAAGAAAACAGTAATAAGCTGGACTTCTGTAAAAGTTCTGTTATGCAAGAGACACTGTCAGGAGAACGAAAAGATAAGCCACAAACTGGGAGAAAAAGACATCTGATAAAAGTCTGTTATCCAAAGTATATAAAGAACTCTTAAAATTCAACAATAAGAAAATGAACAACTTGATTTTTTAAATGGGCTAAAGATACCAATAGACACCTCGCCAAAGCAGACATACAGATGGCAAATAAGCACTTTCAAAGATCCTCAGCATCATACATCATTAGGGAATTGCAAATTAAAGCCATAGTGAGATGCCACTATATACCTATTAGAGTGGCTAAAATTCAAAACACTGTCAGCATCAAATGTTGATGAGGATGTAGAGACACATACTCTCATGGGCTGCTGGTGGGGATGCAAAATGGTACAGCCAGTTGAAGAACGATGTGGCAATTTCTTACAAAACTAAACACACTCTTAGCATATGATACAGCAATTGTGCTCCTTGGTATATACTCTAACGAGCTGAAAACTTATGTCTACACAAAAATCTGCCCATGAGTGTTTACAGCAGCTTTATTCCTAACTGCCAAAACTTGGAAGCAACCAAGATGTACTTTAGTAGCTGAATGAATAAACTGTGGTACATCCATACAATGGAATATAATTCAATACCAAAAAGAAATGAGCTAATATTAAGCCATGACAAGACATGGAAGAAACTTAAATGCACATTACTAAGTAAAAGAAGTCAATCTGGGAAGTCTACATACTGTATGATTTCAAGTATATGACATTCTGGAAAAGACAAAACTATGGAGACAGTAAAAATATCAGTTGTTGCCAGGGATTGGTGAGGAGACAGGGATAAACAGGTAGAACACAGAGGATCTTTAAGTCAGTAAGCTATTCTGTATGATACTACAATGGCCCCTACATGTCATTACACATTTGTCAAGACCCACAGAACTACAACACCAAGAGTAAATCCTAAGGTAAACTATGGACTTTGGGTGATTCAATAATATGTCAGCTTTGGTTCATGGGTTATAACAAATGTAGCTATTCGGTGCTGGATGTTGATGGCTGGGGAGGTTATATGTGTGAGGGAGAAAGAGGTAGATGGAAACTGTGTAACCTCCACTCCATTTTGCTATAAATCTAAATCTGCTCTAAAAAAAAGTCTATTAAAAAGAGAGAGAGAGAGAAAGAGATGAGTAAAGCGGTGGGTCCTGGAGAATCCTCTGAGACTCAAGAGTCAGTCACAACTGAAGTGTATAGTCCATCTGTTATTACTGCCTAGAGAGGGGCAGGGCTGGAGAGACATTAAAGGCACTGACCAGACTCCAAAATTACATGACATGAAAAGAGACTCTTGGATTTAGAGTCAGATGACTTAGTCTACCACTGCACAGCTGTGACCTTGATGTGACCTCCAGTTTCTTTGTTCTCATAACCATGATTATGAAGATCGCGTGAATTGGTAGGTGTGAAAGTCTTCAGTAATAGAAATCACATTCTTGTGGAAGATTGAAACCACAAACAGGTACAGTGCAGAGATGGGTGAAACAACCCACATCTGCCAAGAAAAGGGCCGAAAATGCCCTGTGGGAAAGGATATTGGGAGAAAGAGTTAGCTAGTTCTAATGAGTGATTACTTACGGAGAAGTTGGGGAGAGGAAGAAGGCAGTAGTGATCTTAGGATTTCTTTTTGGCGGTACAGAAAAAATAAAAGGGGAAGGATGTCCTTCAGAAACAGGACAAGTTAGGAGAGACAAGCAGTCTTTCATGGAAAGTGGTGAGTTAGATTTATAAGGGCCAAATTTTAGTCTCCAAGTGGAAACATCCAGTGAATAATCTAATATGTGTGACAGAGACTCAGAAAGAGAATGAGGCCAGAGACACAGAGGTAGAAGCCGTCTGCTTTGAAGGCTGATAGGTGAAGACACAGGGCACCAGTGAGACCTGGAGTCACTGGATAGAGAGAGACAAGCAAAGGGCGGGGAACCAACACCCCGATGGCAAACTCTGCCTGAAGGGCTCAGTTTCCTAGATTGCTGGTGGGCTGTTAAAACCAAGTTACCAGACATCCATCACTCCAAGTTCTGCCCTTTAAATCTTCCTCCTCCAATTTAAACCTGAGGTAATTAATCAAATGAGACAACACTCTCAGAGATTTGTTCTTTTCTATACTAACCATCTCTTGTCTCTAGGCCCTTCTCCAAAGTCTTCACTGAATAGTTTAAGAAGCCTGTTGGAGTTTTTACTAGCTGTCTCCTTCAGTAAATATCTGCCAAGGAAAGCCTTCAAGTGTGGGATATCTAACAAACTGGACACTTAAAGCAGTTATTGAAATAGGGCCTGTGGACATGACAGCTTGTGATAATGGCTCCAGAACTATTATTGGCAAACATTTCAAGCCTTTGCAAAAAAAATTTTTTTTTCTTTTTAATTCCTGGACCACTGACCTCATTAGCTCTGAGGCTCTCACCACTGTGTGAGCTCAATGCTGCTTCCCATTGTCAGAGTCAACAATAGCCTATCCTCTCTGGTCCAATTGTCTCTCAGTTTTTCTGTCACGAATACATTCACAATCCTTTACCTTTCAAGGACAAAGGATGTCCAAAATTTGGCCAGACAAATCCAGAGAAATTTGGATTTTCTTTCATTACTGATTCTTGTTCCTTAAAACTTTGATAATTTAAAGCCATTCTTTGAGCCAACAAGACTTTGGGGTTTTTATTTGGCTTGGTCTGGTTGGTCCCTATCCTGAGCAAATGAACAAATCAAGCCATTTCATCCACTTTCATTTCCCTGCGGCCAGGCTCACATCTATTACAAATATTTCTCAGTGCCAGCTGCCCTGCGTCTCCTGAGAGAAGGTAGATGGCATGGGATGGAGATGCTCAGAGGGACTGGAATCAAGCACTCTTGGCACCTAACAAGGCAACCACATGGGGACCTCAGTTCTCATCCACAGAGATAAATACCATTTCCCCATGTGTCCCCAGTGATATCGCCATACTTCCTCTAAAGAGTCCCAAAAAGAGGGTGAGAAGCATCATGTGAAATATGATCTTTATTTTAAGTGACTCAGAGCCCTTTTCCACTTTTCAAACATTGGCTCATTATCCAAGCACATTTAATAATTTCCTGTGTGGAGAGTTGTGCTAGGCATTTTACAAAGCTAATTAAACAGACATGATGCCTAACCTCTAGGCATTTATGATTTAAGGAAGACGAAGCCCGAGGAGAAAGAGGAGCTAATTCAGGACATAAAGGAAATTAAACGAGTACCACACCACCATGTAGATGAACTACACAGTAAATGTGACATTGGGCTCTACTGTCAGCAACAGGACCAGTCAGCCTGCCTGGGGACTCCTAAAGGTTCCAAAATAAGTTTATTAAAGTTCACTGTGACTATTATTTATCTGTTCAATCCTGTATACTCAGGAGCTTGCTAAGCCTAATGAAAGCAGATAACTGACAATACATTCTTCTCCTTCTATTCTGCAGAGAGAGTTCCCCAGAAGTAGATAGACACCTTCTAACGCAGGCCCCACACCTGCCTTGACTTATGTAAGCTTCAGTTCTGTATGTCTCTGCTTGCTTCGCTGTAGTCCTTTTTGATGAGTCTGACCTAGGGTCCATTCTGGCCTCTCTAGACTTCCTTCCTCGAATCATTTGCCTACTGCAAAGGCCAGTTTTCTCTACTTCATTCCCAGTAACTTACCCATTTCATCCAGTGAGGCACTAGCTGGGCATAGTAACTAAAGTCAGTGAAAGGGCCAGAGTCACCGGGGTTACTGCTTAATATCAGGAGTCCCAAGGTCCCCAGAGAACCAATAATTGTGTTTGGATGGAGTGGGCTTGGATAACTTTGCAAAGTAGGTTAGGAAAAAGAATACATTAGACCAGGGGCCTGACAGAGAGTTTAAAAGCAGAGGGTAAAGTTCTTGTTACTGCTTTGTAGGAAAGCAGAATTACATTTTTATTAAGGTGGTCAGTTCTGCTGTGAAAGTTTTGGTTACTTTATACTGGTAAACAGAGGGCAGTATCCAAAACTGCTGTTGGGAGTAAGCCAGCAGGGCCAGCAAAGACCTGGGATCTTCCATGGGGCCAAAGCACCAGGAAACCCCCGCAGTCATTGGTCTGCAGCCTACTCCAGTGCTACCTTCGCAGCAATACATTGTAGTCTGCATGGTCCCTTCAGATCCAGCTCTCTACTGCTTCTGCACCTGTGTGGCAAACAGGCATCTTTGACAAGGCTGGGAACCTCCTGGCAAGGTCCAGGCCCACTCCTGCCCTCTTAATCATGCCACCTTCTCAGGGGCTGCTGCAGAGCATAATGCAAGTCCCCGTTCTCTCTGGGACCTATGCTCAGATTCCACTAACTCATCCATCCTCTTTTTTGTAGCTTCTCAAAGGTCCAATGCCCTCAATGGTGTTGCTGACCTCCAGCATACCTTGCATACTTTCTCAATGGGTTCAGGCTTTTCAAAAACCCAGAAGGTGTGCATCTTGCAGGAAACCAGCTGTTGGCTCAGACACATAAACCATCCCTGAGTTAAGAAAGCCAAAAAGCTCTCTTGCTTGAAATGGGGAAAGGGGAAAATGTAGGAAGAAGAATTATTATTAAGAGGTAGACCGTGGCTGTAAGGCAGACACAAAAGCCAGGGGTCTAACTCTGCCCAAGGCAAAGATGAGGCCCAGAGATGGTTAAACAGAGAAATGATTTTAAGATGAATCTTCAAGTATATAAAACTTACATTTAATGTTCAAGAATATACATTTTGTAAATTGGGGAAAACCTGCATAAATCATTTTTTTTCCAATTCACAAATTAAACTCCAGGTGGTCCAAGAATGTAGCAAAAATCACATTTTTTAGCATGTGGTAGATTTCCTAGTGATGACAATAACAGCAGTGACAATTACAATGAAAACACAGAATGGCATGAACTAATAAAAATTTTCTGACATCCAAGTATATATATATTTTAGGTTTGCCTGGAGGGACTTGTGGAGATCAAGTTGGTCCCTACTTTCCACTAGCCTTATTCCCCATGCCTACTTGTAACATGCATAGGGACTGACATGAGTTTGAGTGATTGAGTGAAATCAGACACACTGAACTTCCCAGGTCCAGTAATTAATACCTTGTCAAATAGGAAGACAGTGGTGCACTCAAGGGGAAAAGCCCAGGAGTAATTATACAGTGGCCAGGTTAGGACTCGGTAAGTGACACTGACTTATTGGCCCTGAGCTTCTGACATTGCCTGTCAAGATCGATTTATAACAGGAATGACTCATATACCCTTCTCATTCTAAGATCAAGTGTACGTCCTCTGCTCAGGGGAGTCTAACTTTCTTTGGCAGACTGATGGAGTCAAAGTCTAATTAACATGATGATAAATCACATGGAAGCCACTGCCTATTACCTGATTCTCAGATAACCCATTCCATGTTCTACATTGCCATTTGCCTGGTCTCTGTGCCTTTTGAGAGGATCAATGCAAGGACTGCCCTGAATTAAATTACAGTGTTCCTTGGTGGAAGAAAAACAGAAATAAAAACCTGTGTCCTCTATAAAACAGAAAATAGGAAAGAAGGATAAAAGGAGAAAGGAGATATATATTGAGTCACTTTAAGATACAACTAGACTCTTCCTGTTACAGCACTGTGTGTGTTTTCACAAGTCTGCTGGATCCAACCAAAAAGTCAGGTCACCAGGTAGAATCTGCCTTGGACATAATGACTCAGGCTGGGAGTGCCTCGGGCTTGGCCAAAAAGGGATTATTTCCAATGTCTGCGGAACCTGTGGAGAGCCTGTGCCAGTGGTATATAAGCAACTGAATTCCAGTAAATGCTGCAAAAATTGAGAAAAGCAAAAGTTTGTGTGGCCAATCTGTACATCCTTGTTCTACCATGTCCAAGTTGACAGACCTGAGACCAGGTCCTTGACCTAAACCTCAGTTTCATCATCTCTAAAATAGGGAATTAAGTGGCATAATGTGTGTAAAGTCCTTACTACAATGCTTGGTAGATATCAGGTGCTTGGTGGTACCTTTTACAGAAATAAAAGACAGGAAGAAGAACTGGTCTGGGACAGAGAATGAGTTTGATTTTAGACTCTGCGAGCCCGAAGGTCCAGAAGCACTACCAGGTAAAAAGTTGGAAGTATGTCAAAACAATCCTGAAATCAGGCCATTTAAGAACTCTGCAACAGCCTCTAAATGTTCAAGAGAAAGGAAGAGTTGCATTCTCTCAATTTAAATCAAAACCTAGAAATGATTAAGCTTAGTGAGGAAGACAGAGATGAGCCAAAAGCTAAGCCTTTTGAACCCAAGAGTTAACCAAGTTGTGAATTCAAAAGAAAAGCTCTTGAGGAAATTAAAAGTGCTATTCCAGTGAACGCACAAATGTTAGCTATCTCCATCACTAGGACGAAGGGACTCAACAGAGGCAGAAATGAGAGAACAAGAGCCCACAGCTGGAAGCCAAGAGATATTGTCCAAAAGTTGCTCAAGTAGGAAGTTCAATGGTTTAAAATCTGAAACACATTTTTCATTATAATTTCTAGGGTCAGTGAGATTTATATCTTATATAAAGTTATGACTAATTTTATTTTTCAGAAATTTAGTTACACATCTGAAACTTTCATAAATTCCATAAACAAGGTGTTTATAATTCTAATTGGATGAAGTCATACTTCATATCCTGCTATTACAAATGTTATTTGTGACTCAATTTTACCGTGTTTTCTACAAAGCACTATATGCTTTTTTTTTTAAGAGTAAACAATTCAGTACTTTATAGAACAAAGTTGAGTTTATATAAAACAGCTCAGTCTTCAAATAGAGGATGAGACTACATTTAATTTTGGCCAGGTAGCAACTAGTCAGTGAATTACTTCCCAGAAGAAAATGGAGAAATAATGGAATAAAGTCTTATCATTAACATGGATTTTTGAAAATAGTGTCTAGTCAGTCAAGATCTCAGTAGTATCTCTCAATTAAAATAGTAATTTACATGTCTCTCTCTTTTTTAAATTGGGGTAAAATGTACATAAAACTTACCACCTTAGTTAGCCATTTTTAAGTATACAGTTCAGTAGTGTTACGTACACACACACTTTTTGCAAATCTATCTCCAAAACTCTTTTCATCTTGCAAAGCTGAAGCTTTAAATCCTTTAATCAACTCTCCATTCACGCTCCTGCTACTGCCTGGCAATTACCATTCTACTGTCTGTCCCTATGGTTTTGACTATTCTCGAGGTATCTCTCACAAGTGGAATCATACAGCATTTGTCTTTCTCTGACGGTCTTACTTAGTATAATATTCTCAAGGTTCGTCCATGTTAAAGCATGTGTCAAAATGTCCTTTTTTTAAAGCTGAAAAATATTCCATTGTATGTATATATCACATCTTGTTTATCCACTCATCTATCAACAGACACTTGAGTTGCTTCCATGTTTGGTGCATTATCAATAGTGCTGCTATGAACAGGGATGTACAAATATCTCTTTAAGGGGAGCCTGGGTGGCTAAGTTGGTTAAGCCTTTGGCTCAGGTCATGATCTCAGGGTCATGAGATCCAGGCCCATGTCAGGTGCCTGCTCAGCGCAGAGTTTGCTTGAGATTCTTTCCCACTCCCTCTCCCTCCCCCTCTGCTCCTTCCCCCACAACACACACACCTCTACCAAATAAATTAATTAAATCTTTGAAAAAAAAAGAGAGAGACTGCTTACAATTCTTTTGGTATATACCCAGAAGTGGAATTGCTGGATCATACGGTAATTTTATTTTTAATTTTTTCAGGAACCACTACACTGGTTTCCCTAGTCTGCCATGTCTCTTGCCTCATGCCCCTCCTCTGCAGTCCCGCTATCACCCTACTAGGTCGACCTCATTACCTTTCCCCTGCACAACTGCAAAACCTCCCAAACTCTTCTCCTGTTCCAATTCACTCTACATACTACTACCAGATTAATTTTCCTGTAAGTGAACTTTTGCTGCCGTTTCTCTGCTAAAACCAAAAACAAAAACAGAAACAGGAAACCCTTCAGTGGCCCTATTATCTGCCAGTTGAAGCACTAACTCTTTGACCAGATTTCAAGGGCAGTCAAAATATAACTTCAATCCATGCTCCCGTCAGACCCTGCCCCGGTGTGTCCTTCTCTCTGCTTTGCGTGTGCCATCTCCCCTCCTGTCCACATTTGGTCCACCTGCTGAAACATCCTCACCCCTTAGAAATGATTTCATTTGGCACTTGCACTGAGTAGTCAAAATGCCCCTACCAAATCTGAGTGTCTATCAGCCTATGATTCAGCTACGTAACTTCTATGCATCCATGTACCTGTCCCTGGAAACATTCACCATATTCGTAATTTCATATTCAAAGTCTTATTCTCCACTACACTAAAAACCTTAAGAACAGGGAAGGGATCTATTTCATTTGCTGCTACAACCCTGTAGGTTACATTGCTAGGCATATAAGAAACAGGGAAGAACTGATTGTTGTTCAATATTGAAGGCTTCATATTTTCCTAAATATGAATTTTGCTCTCCCTGTTGAAATTCCAAACTCTTAGAATTGAATCAAATTCATGAATGGGTCCTCTGGAGATGTTCTGAGGGATCTTTATTTAGGCCCTAAATTACCCAGTTTGGCTGTATTGGTCATACCAGAGATAATGGCTAAATATCTGCTTCTCTTGGGGCAATATAGTCAGACATCACTAGATTTCACATTGGACTTTCTGCAATTAGCTCCCTTTCCCTTAATTATAATCATTGTCTTCCACACGCTCTACGCTACTAAATAAATTATGATTATCTAATATTAAAAGGATCTCATGGAAATAGATTTGAGGAATATTATTCAGTAGGCAAAGCATTATTATCTCTGTGAGAAGTTTAAAACTTATCTCCTTTTTAATTGGTTTGTTTTATTATTCTTTTCCTGCTCTGTTGGACAGAATACAATAAAAAGAATCACTACTTTTGTCAGGGAGAGACAACATAAAAATAAGTTAAAATAGGAGACAACTCTACATGCATGGTGCAATTTTAAAGTAAAATTACAATACATAATAAAACTCAAAATGAGCTGCAGCTGTGGTTTGAGAATCTTAAATATATTATTGAAGAGAAAATTGACTAATAAACAATCTCCCACACACTAACAAATCAGTGTACATATGCAAATAAAATTAATCCATGCTATAAATGCTAAAAAGAAATCCATAAAACATATAGTAAGCTGCCATTTTTCCAGAAGAATTGGAGGAGAGAGCCGGAGGAGCTCCCATCCTATAGAGGGGAAGGAACAGGAGAGAAGGAAGAGATCAGTAAGCTAGGCAGAGGAAGGTGGAAGCAAAGCCAGGAAGTGGTATTAAGGGGAGCAACTAAGAGAAATCTAAAGGCCTGCCCAAGGTGAGCCCAGAGGGGAGAACAAAGGTAGTCACAAGAACACAGTTAGGAGAGAGGCGCAGGCCCCTGTGCTCCTGCACCCTGGAGGTTAGCACTGTGGGCTGGGAAGTCTACATTTCTCTAACTGTGTGCCTGCTCACATTTTACCAGCCCAGAAGCAATATCTTAAAGGAGGTGAACCAGGCTGTACCTGCCCGTCTCTTACCTCTTATTTGACTGTAAGCTCCTTGAGGCCAGAAACTGTGATTGACTCATAACTGTACACACTCCAATGTCAAGAACTTGAACACCATAAAGTGCCTAGTGTGCATTTAAAAAATTAAGAGATGTATGAGATACTACAATATCCTAGAGCCACAGCATTAATTCAGATTATTCTGTGCTCTATAACCGAGGTCTTCATGGATGCCAACTTGCTGGGATCATTCTGGTTAACATCTGTCCCAATATAGTCCCCCGCTTTCATTTTCAAAAGTACCCAGGTTTAGAAGATAAATTTTATGGTGACTCTAGGCATAACACAGTCTGAAAAGTGATTTCTAGAATTCCCTGTCAATTGTTTACTGGCTATTGTCTCTGATCAAAACAGAGAATAGACTGCAAATTCATATAGCAAATACCATGATTCTGGGCTATGAGTAAACAAATTTGGTTACCATTATTCTGACATTAGCAATTTTTTCTAGAAAAAATATTTTCTAAACTCAAGGAGTATTTATAGCTACATAATGATTTCTATAATCAATTTTTTCCAGTATGAATGTACAGCAGAAATGTTACTACCTTCAAGCTTCTGGGATATCAGTATAATGATTCATTAAATATAGGGCCACGCTATATTGAAAATTAGTTCTCTGTGTGTGTGTGAATGCACACACACGCACACACATTTTGATGCTCCCAGAAATATAAAAAAGACTTCGCAGCATGGTTGTCTTACTTGGCCATGACTCCACTGTAGGATTTGTTTAAAAAGATAAATAAGAGTTAAATTTTACTTTTTCCAAAAACAATTCTAAATTGCTTTTAAATGCATCTTACTCAGTGTGGCACTAGCCTCTGCCATGTCATTTGTAGGAGTTAGAAAAAGATCACCTCTCTGGATGGACCAAGTAGAAAAAGGGCCGTTTTCTCCCAGCTGAATCTGGATTTCATCTGTTTGCTCCTGCAAATGTGAGTCGCGGGCCTGACTGTAAAACTAATTTTTCCCACTTTACAAAATAGATACAGTTGCGTGAAGTTTGTGTGTAGAGTAAATCGCCATATTTTACATCCTATTATTATTAAAACTTTTCAAGGGTGTCCATCTGAGAGAAAAAAAGCAACCCTCACAGTGTGTGTGTGTGTGGGGGGGTGGTGGCAGGGAGATTCCACTTCGTAATGCAGAGAAGCTTCCAGAATCTCCAAGTTTAAAGAAATGTAACAAGCATTTGATAAGATCATAAATCTATAATTCAAATAAGTAAAAACCTATGAATTAAAAATAGCTAGAATGCTTTTATTTTCAGGATTGTATGCCAAAGACCAAAAGATTATGTGAACAGACCAAACTGAGCTTAAAAGTCTTTAGTTTTTAATTAAACCTCTAAAAAGCGACAACATGAAAACATGCTGTTCTCTTATATGGATCTCAGATCCAGCTTCTCCGCAGTGGTTGCAGGGAGGTGGTTAAAATAATAATCATGATGATGATGATGGTGATGAATATTAATAACTGACTGCAGGACTAAAGAAGAACAAAACCACAAGCGTGAGAGACTGATTCAGAACGTGGCAGAAAGCAGCAGATGAAAGACTGAGAGCCCCAAATCCATACAAGAGTCACAGCGGTAGTGGATCTCACTGGTCACCAAAAATCTATGGCTGAGAGGACCCCCAGATTCTGAAAGCATGCTTTGGTAAAAGGCAGCAAGCACTTCCCTGATTTACGACCCATGTAGGAGTGCATTTGTGTGCATCCAATACCTGGGTGAGGAGACATACTGGTAGCTTTCAATTTTACCTCATGCTATAATTGCAACATAAAAATAAAGCTGCCAGACGGCCTTTAGCATAGATGTTATCACTGCAGCTGTGCTGCGTAAACAGTATTTTCATGTACTCCGAACTGATCTGTCCATTCTTCATTTCCACTATCACAATGGCCACCAAATCTAAATGAAATAAATGCTTAAAATGATATTGTTTTATCAAATCCTGTGGTTTCCTAGAATAAGAGAAAACCATTCCCAATTTTTGGTGTGACCTTTTTACTGACTGACAAACCAAATAATTCCAACTGCACTTATCCGTGAGGAACTCAATCTAGAGAGTGCAGTCCATAAGGAAACATTGCTGGCTGAACTGGAAATAAATCACACCATTAACTGTCCTTATCATGGAATTTTCTTTTGATGCCAGACTCTTCCGTGTACGTTCAATCTGAGATTTATTTACTCAGAAGATTTTGAATGGATTTGTTTAAAAAAAAAATAGGCAGAGTGTTTATACTAGTAAGTCCCCATCGCCTTGCATTACAGATTCTTTTTACAGTTTAGTGTATCTTTCAGTTGACATTGACACTGCGAATAGATTCCACTTCCTTTGTTGTCTCTTTTCTTCATCCTAATACTTTGAGACCATATGATATGGTTAAATGTACCTTTCCTTTACCTCCATATCTGTCATTACTGGAAAGCCACTGTGCCAAAGCCTATTGATTTATATGTTCTCCCCAAAATACTTTAGTTACAATCATAAAACTTCAACTTAAAACTAAGCTCTCCCTTCAGTCCACGCAATACCTCAGGACCCAGTTTAGATGCTGGTTCTGTTCCTTGCAATGTTTGAGACACATTCTAGATGGTTTGGAGCCATTCCCTGTGAACCAGTTTCCATAATGACTGAAAAGAGCACATCCTCATAAACACTGGTACCAACAAATAAAGGAGATCAAGAGCTCCTTATCAGAGGTCAGGAAAGGGAAGTTATAGCACAAAAATACAATTAAGTACTAAAATAAATTTTTTCCGGGGGCACCTGGCTGGCTCAGTTGGTAGATCATGCAACTCCTGACCTTGGGGTCATGAGTTCAACCCCACATTGGGCGAAGAGATTACTTAACAAAAAAAAAAAAAAAAAGATTTAAAATAAATTTTCCTGGGAACCCTGTAGGCTCTATGAGGAGTCTTGGACAGAGAGTGGGGGCAAACACGTTAAAAGCAAAGGAAAGGAAACCGGAGTATAAGCAAACACTGCTCTGCACTTAGAATCTGCAAGTGTAGCCTGTCAGACCAAAGGCACCCATATTCTGGGTCTAGAGCAGCACCCGTTAGCCAGCAGACCCTCTGAAGCCAAATGCCTTCTTAACAAGAGAGACTGTTCAAACAAACTAGCAAAAGAAATAGTGTTATTTATAAGACATAATCTTGGCTTTTATCTTTTGGCTCAGGATGCTCTTTATATGTCAAAATAAGCGTGCAGAACCAAAATGCCACTCACTGAGTGCAAAGTCAATCTTTTAAATCTAATTTCATTTATAATAAAGTATATGTATTCAGTTGGTCACTAAACCGAAACCTCTTTAAGGAGCGTGATTAAGTGTTAATGATTGCTACTGTGTGTGCCAGATGAATGAATGAAGGCATGGGTGACCTTTTTCAAAAACTAGAATGATTGATTCATGATGGTGAAAAGCAAAAACTGATCATAAAATAGCACATTCACAAAGTGCATACTTTGTAATGACGCTGCATGAAGTTTCAACACAGTGTCCCTGCAACCACGCTGTGAGCACCAAGATTAACCTTGTTTCTCAGGTGAGATCATTAAGGTTCAAAAAGGTTAGGTTACCTGCCAATATCATATAGCCAGTTAGGGCAGAACCACAATTACAACTGAGGTCTGTCTGATGTCATATCCTGAGCCATAAGCCCCGCAAAAGTTTGAAGAGGTAAAAATAAGCCTTCTCCTCTGAAAAGTAATCATGCAAAGGATACTTAGAAAACTGGATGTTTTCATGACACTCCTCATCAACTATTATTTATTTATATTGAATCTACTTTCAAAAGGGATTTGAGGCAAATTCCTGAAGAGAGGATAGGATAGATATATAGATATATACATACACATGTGGATAAATGTGTAATTATATCAGCTTCTACAATGAACGGATGGGAAGCAAAGCTGATGAGAACAGAGGCTTTGATAGAGGGTGGTCATGGACAGCAAGTCACGACGAACACACAAACCTGTTTAGTGTTGATTTAATCCTCTTTTGCCCCACAACACAGCAAAGTGTGAAGTCATTAAAAGCTCAAGCTGGGCACCAATCCATTTGCATTCAAACTGTGCAGTTTCATGCAGTTTGTTAGCTTCTCCCAGTCTCAATTTCTTTGTCTTTAAAAAGGAAAGGACATTAGTTATAGTACTTTCCTCAAAGAGTTGTAAGTGAGAGAATCCTACAAATAAAGTTCCTTGCATAGTCCCAGCTTGTAGGCACTCAAAAGAAAAAAAGTTTTGGCAGCAGGAAATGTTAAGAACAAAATCATTGAGTAACAGCAAGAAAAGTTGATTCGACCGCTCCTATAATTTTCCCCCACCTCTTTCCTCAAAAGCAAATGTGAAAATCACAAAAGCTCAATCCAAGGAATGCTTCCTGATGTGAAATCTTACATTAGTGCTAAGAACCTATTAAAGCCACCAGAAGCAGGACGGCAAGGAAAGAAAAAAAGGTTCCTGCAATAGTAATGTCCGTGATGTCCATGGAGAGCTGAGGGATTTATGAGGTATTCCTTTGGAAGATGTTAGGAAAGATGATTAAAAATAACAACAAAGGATGACCAGATTCATTGGTTCCTGTGAGTAAAAGCCCCAGGCAGTTCTTGAGCCAATTAGAAAGGCTGAAACAGCCAGGTCAGCAGAGGGTCAGTTTATATCCAGAAGCCAATAAGTAGATAATAAATATATTGTTCCGGAGTTTCTTGGAGAATGTGGTTTATTAGTACGAGGATGAACAATCTTCAATGAAACCCAGGTTTATTGACAAACAAAAGGATCCCTGGGAGAAAAGGTCCATTTCCTCCCCGAAAGTCCCTGCATTTGTGTGATGGTTTTTTTTATTTTTCCTACCAGGAATGTTCTTCTAATGAATAACGTGGCATTTATTATCTCTCCAAGGCATGTGTTTAACAGGTGATCTGTTATCCCCCCTTTATTAGTCTCTTAATCATATTCTCTTGCTGTGGAGACTTTGGCATTGAACTATACTGGAAACCATTAAGTTTGTCTAAACATCACAGGCAGTGAGGTTAATTCCACGTCTAAAGATTGCTTTGCACAGCCTAAGACATGAATAGAACTAGAAGCATATTTGATGTCACTAACCTTAGAGACAGGGGCATCTAATACAATTCATTAAGTATAATTGAAATAGAAATCCTACAATGAGAACGTAACAAAGAACATTGTGTAAATTGACTTTTTGAAGTATATCCTTCCCTTGGTGCACATATTCAGCTCCCATTAATTTTAATGGACATAACTTGCTAATATATCAACTAAAAGATTTCACCTGCTTCTGTATAAAACTGGCTGCATAAAGAAAAAGGTGCCCATGAAGAAAAAGTAAGAATACTTGTAAAGATTGCTTGGATAATTGAATCCAAGAGCATTACAGATAATTAAATATAAGTTATTGCACTGAATAATAAAGGAGGAATTATTATGAAATGAAGCCAATTGTTGTTGCTGTTTTAAAAAGAAACCCCCTAGGAAAATAATGTTGAGGTCAAGTCGTGTGTGTCCTGGACTGCTTTCCCACTCAAAATCCAGTGCTCCAGTAGGAACTGTGAGATGAATGTAGAGATTATGTCTTATTCCCCAGCACTGTATACAAGGCATAAACCTGCCATACAAAAGGCACTCTGCAAATACTTGGCAAAATGAAATGGACTTTCTATGGTTTCCTAAATTCTCTTCCAACTTCCACACCTCTGGACTTCTACTCACATTGATCCCTCTGCCCCAATCTTCAATTGCTAAATTCCCAGCCAACTGATGAAGACCCCATCCAATGTCAGGAAATTTTTCTTGCTTTTCCCAAGTGAATGCTGATAGAGCAGTACAGTCCCAGAATCCCATTACACTCTTAAAACTTAATAAAGACCTCAAAGACGTTTTGTTTAAACTAATTATACTTATTAATATTTCTCATATTAGAAATTAAAACTAAAAATGTTTAAATGCCAATTCATTAAAGCTAACAATAATAAACTTATTACATTTTGGCATAAGTAACACATTTTTTGTGAAAAATAACTATTTCTCCCCAAATCATTAATAGATTGGCATTGCTTTACATCTTACAAATCTCTTTCATGTTTGGTTTAATAGAAGACAGACAGCTGGATTCTCATATCTGCTTTTGCAGTTAATATATTACAATAATTGTTTGATTGAAACATCTAAAGAAAAACTAGCCTCACATGATATGTAGTTGGAAAAGGGAGGAGTATTTTGGTAGCCTTTTCAGATATTGTGGATTTTTTTTCTTCATGCTCTACCAAATCTTTCAAAGGGTAAAAGTTTCTTAAATATTAGTTTCAATGTGGAATCTGAAACAATATTAACGAATTTTTCATACTGTTAAATTTTTGTTCTATTTTGCACCTAGAATAAAACTGTTTACCTGTGCATGATTTAACATTATTCATTCATCATTTGAAAACTACTGATTCATTGAGTTATGCAGAATTTCCAAATATTCAACTCCATAATATTTTTAAAAACCACATTAATATCACCACCAATCTTATCACAAAAGGCTTCAACTACTGAAAAACTATCAAACTCATGAAAAGTTTTCCAAAATTCCAATTTTCACTAGAAAATTTGAGTCTTATCATTGGCAACAAACACTGTCAAATTGTTTTGTTTGAGGTGACAGACTCACTTCATTGAATTTGAGAAAATGTCTACCAGATACCCATGTCTGAATAATCAGTTTGCCTGTCAATCATTCCTTCTGGTAAAATCATAGTACCATGAAAAAAAAAACCTGCTAACTTAGCTCACAACAAAAACAACTGTGCAAATATTTTTCCTGAGATGACCACTGTACTTCAATATTCCACAGAAACGCCCATTTCATCACACAGAATATTAAAAATACATGTATGCAAGGATCAAAATTTGATAAAATAATTTTGACTGCTTAGCCAAGGACATTCCTAGGTGAAACTCGCATTTTGTTTTATTGTGTGTGCAAATTAAGGAATATGATGACTTCCAGCACAACTGGGAGCCACTGTCTTGATTTCTGCACCAGGGTTTTTATCTGCCATTGCTTTTGTTCCAACATTACAAGCCATACAGTGAAAGAAGCAATACAATTTTAGGATTATTTTGAAATAATTTTAACCACACAGACCCCCTGAAAAGATCTTGGGGAACCCCAGGGGCCTGTGGCCAAACTTTGAGAACAACTGTACTAGAGTGAAACAAACCTGAATGCTGACCTTGAACCAATTACTTAACCATATCTGTAAAACAGGGATAACAAATCCTGACATATTGGGTTATTGTGAGAATGATATAATGTATGGAAAGCACCATATGCTACCCGTCATATATTCAGTACTGAACTAATCTTATTCTCTTGTCAGCTCCCCATACTTACTTTATATCAATGACTATATTTAGAACATGGCTTATGCTATCTTTTGTTTTATTTCCCTATTAGATAATAACTCCTTTCTGTACCTTACTCAAATTTTCTATCCTAGGTAGAGAGTCACTGGCCCCTTTGAGAATCTGATATACCTGTAAGGCCTCCCACCCCAGAAAAATGTACACACACACACACACACACACAATTTTGCATACAACTGCAAACTGAAAGACCCCTTGAGGTGGATCTCTGATTCCCCCAAGGAAGAATTTTTTTTTTTAAAGATTTTATTTATTTATTTGACAGAGACAGAGACAGCCAGCGAGAGAGGGAACACAAGCAGGGGGAGTGGGAGAGGAAGAAGCAGGCTCATAGCAAAGGAGCCTGATGTGGGGCTCGATCCCATAATGCCGGGATCACGCCCTGAGCCGAAGGCAGACGCCTAACCGCTGTGCCACCCAGGTGCCCCAGGAAGAATTTTTTTTAAGTTGATCCTTGAAACATGTGCTTCAAAATCAACCTAAACATTAAAATAATGACTCCTGGGGCGCCTGGATGGCTCAATCAGTTGAGCATCGACTCTCAGTTTTGGCTCAGGTCCTGATCTCATGGGTCAAGGGATCCAGACCTGCGGGTCAGGTTCCCCACTCAGCAGGGAGTCTACTTGAAGACTCTCTCCCTCTGCCCCTCCCCCACTCACGTGAAGGCACTTGCTTTCTCGCTCATAAATTAATATTTAAAAAAGAATAATAATAATAATAAAATAAAATAAAATAATGATTCCAGGGCCCCTCTCAGAACTACAAAATCTGTATCTCTAGTGGTCAAGCCAAGAACTTCATTTTAATAGCTCTCGAGGTGTTTCCTATAACCTTTCAAGTGGGATCTCCACTTAGCCTGGATTAAGAAACCCTACCTCATAGAAGCTACTATATGGCTGATACTCAATAAATATACATTAATCTGAATAGACACATACTTTGAAAGTCAATGAAATGGCTACAGGCTCACTGAAGTTTAAAGTGTACACAATCCCCGTAATTCCCAAACCCTCTCTGATCAGCACAATTGCTTGAGGGTTCTGTTTTTGTTTTGTTTTTGTTTTAAAACAAACATTTACTCAGGCTTTTCTTCTAGAGGTTATGATTAGGGAGGCATGGAGTGGGATCTGAATATTTAGAAGTTTTTTTAAGGGTTTCTTCTAGTGATTGCCATCATGAGGCCTTTTGTTAAGAATCACTTTGTGCTCCTCTGCAAAAAGCTTGCTTTGCTAAAAAACACAAGCAATACCTGTCTCTACAGGTTTATTTGATCTCAGACTTAGATATTTAATAAATCCAGATTTATTTTTGACAAACTTTTTTCATTGTCAAATTGTCTTCTTTGCATTTGTAAATCATCAGATCACTCAAGAGTAGTGGCTTTCAAATTTTACTGCGCTTTGTAAAAACATGGAGAACTTTTAAATATCCCGACAAGACCCCAACCCAATTAAATAACAATCTCTAGGCATCAGTATTTATTTAAAACTCTTTGAATGATTCCAACTTGCAGCCAAGTTTGAACACTGTTGATCCAGAACTTATGGTCAGAGTTATAAGAAATTAAAATGTGTTTCTTTTACTTCCTCCCATCAACGCTGGCCATAAAACAAAAAAAAACAACCCTCCTCCTGCTGTTTTGGATATAAAACAGAAAGAGAGAAGTTGAAGATTAGGAAAAAGAGGTGGGGGGTGAAGCCAGGAAAAAGTAGAGAGATCACTACTAATAGCTACTACTTTGTGAGTGTCTAGTATGTGCTCACAATTGTTTCTGAGCTACGTAAGACTATATTGCAATGCCTCTCTGCCTGCAAATACTTCAGTGTATGTTTCTTAAAAACAAGGGCTGCATACCTGTTAGAACGTCCAAAATCCAAAACACTGACAATACCAAATGCTAACGAGGATACACAGCAACAGAAACTTCTCTTGCTGGTGGTGGGAATGCAAAATGGTATCATCACTTTGGAAGACAGTTTCTTATAAAACCAAACCCACTCTTACCATACAACCCAGTAACTGTGCTACTTAGCATTTATCCAAAGGAGGTGAAAACTTACGTCCCTATAAAGCTCTGCTCACAGATGTTTATAGCAGTTTTATTTATAATTGCCAAATTTTGAAGCAACCAAGATATCCATCAGTATGTGAATGGATAAACTGTGGTACATCCAGACAATGGAATATTATTCAGCACTAAAAAGAAATGAGCTATCAAGCCATGAAAAGACAGAGAGGAACCTTAAATGCATATTAGTAAATGAAAGGAGTCAATCTGAAAAGGCTACCTACTGCACAATTCCAACTACATGACATTCTGGGAAAGGCAAAACTATGGAGCAAGAGAAAATAACAAGGGTTTCTAGGGGTTAGTGGGGAGGAAGGGCTGAATAAGCAGAGCACAGAGAATCTTTAGGGCGTGAAACTACTCTGTATGAGACTATACTGGTTGTGAATATATGTCATTATACATTTTCCAAACCCACAGAAGGCACAACACAAAGAGTGAACCCTAATGTAAACTCTAGACCTTGGGTGATAATGATGTCATTATCAGTTGTAACAAATGTACCACTCTGGTGGGGGATATGTTGATAATGGGGAAGACTACGCATGTGTAGGGATCTGGGGATATGGGAAATCACCGTAACTTCGGCTCAATTTTGCTGTGAACCTGAAACTGCTCTAAAGAATAAAGTCTATTAAAAGAAAAAAATTAAGTAGCAAAAACTTATTAAGTAGTTTCCTTCCATTTTCTGCTATGCCATCCATATCTCCAGCATACTGACTGTTTTCTTAGGTTGACCTCCACCCCTCCTCAGCTCAAGATGTTCAGCTCAGTTTCAAGTATTCTGTGAGGTGTTAAACACATCTTTTTTGGTCTCTCTTTAACAGTGAGGGGGAAAAAACCTTCTCAGAAGTGCTGCATAGATTTCCCTTCATGTCTCACTGGCCGGGCTTTGTTGTATGCATACATTTAAACCCAATTATTTATGAAAGAAAATGAGACCACTACAATTGGCTTAGATGAATCGTAAGTTACCTCTTGGTTGGAAAAGAGCCCACCATCCTTGAAGGAGGTACACCTAGGAGGAGGGTGAGGAAAAATCAGAATTTTGTTTTCGAAGGGGAATGGCTATTGATGAAATCTAAAGTGTTTGCCACCTTCAACTTTCTGCCCTGTTGAATCTTCCTCTGGAATCGTCCTCCTTTACTTGAAGAAAAGGGCACTTCAGAAACAAACTACAGCCAATAAATCAATAGATAAACATATAAAAAGAGAACATGGTGAGTCATTAATGGTACTAGTCACATAAGAAATTCTTTTCTGGGGCACCTGGGTGGCACAGCAGTTAAGCGTCTGCCTTCAGCTCAGGGCGTGATCCCGGCGTTATGGGATCGAGCCCCACATCAGGCTCCTCCACTTAGGAGCCTGCTTCTCCCTCTCCCACTCCCTCTGCTTGTGTTCCCTCTCTCGCTGGCTGTCTCTGTCAAATAAATAAATAAAATCTTAAAAAAAAAAATTCTTTTCTACCCCACATTTTAAAAGACTTTCTCAATGTTACTTTCAAGAGTATCATTACCATAAAAACCCTAATTATGCCAAATTAATGTTTAAAAATCAGGCCCTTTTTTAGTGGTTTGCATTTGCTTTTCTGATACAGAGAATAACACTTAAGATTTATTGAGTGACATCTGGTTAATTAAATGTCTATTTCCTCCTGCCTCTTAAAGGGATCATAACACAGAAAGACAACATTGGGAGAATAATTAAAGTGCAACCAAAGAGCAGGACTAACCTTGTAACTCACTATAATTAAAAATAAAACAGGAGCAGTATGCTGAGAGAATTGCCTGTCTTTATCAAGACACCTGTCTGTACATTTGAAACCTTATTCTGGAAGTCTCCATTTTGCTTTTCTCCATTTTTGTGTGCAAATGAAAATACCATTCTCCACAGAATTGCTTTGGCAAAAAATCTTTTTACATTCAGCCTTCGGGAACACTCACCTCTTACAAGACCAGAAGGTAGTGTCTACCTACCTCTATACAGGAGAAATGACCCCAAGTGTCCTCAGTAAAGGAGTGATAACAGGGGTCATCCAAGAGGGAGCAACTTGCCTGACAGCTGTCATTGGTGGGAGAGGGCAATAATCCCAAGGCCTTGGAACCCCTCAGACAGCTGAGAACAAGACTGCAGGTGCCAGCCTATAAAATGACCTCTCCAGAATAATAAACTAATAGGAGTTGCTAACGTAACACTTCCCCATATATTAATAAGCACATACTTGGGGTTTCATCTTTTTTTTTTATTTAAATGCCAGCTAGTTAACATACAGTGTCATATTAGTTTCAGTGTTTCATCTTTTTCTAAGGGAAGAAATTATCCATCCTTATCTTTCTAAAAAGGATATGGATCAAGTATCAGAGGAAATATACCCTAAATGTGTGTCCCAAAAACTTTATCTTAGAGAAAAGGGAAAAGTAGTTTTAAAGAGATTAGAGGGACCTCAGCCCTCATTCCCCACCAGAGGCTGTTACGCCTCTGTTCCAGGTGGCAGTGGAAGATCCACAGCTCAATGTGCTATGTTTGAGCGTTGATTCCAGCATTTTCCCCATATGTCGTACTAGCCACATCATTTAACCTCTCTTAGAATCATTTTCCTCATCATGAAAATGATCATGGTAATTGGGCCTGTTTATTGTGAGGATTAAATGAGATAACATACGCTTAGTAGCTGCCTGGTAGATATGGCGTCTATTATTTTCTGCCATTTAGTTAAGACTGTGACATAGTGTTATGGGCTCAATTTTGTCTCTCCAAATTCATACGTTGAACTTCCAATCTCCAATACTACCTCAGAATGTTAACTGTATTTGGAGACAGGGCCTTTACAGAAGTAATTATGGGGGCTTCTGGGTGGCGCAGTCAGTTAACTGTCGAACTCTTGCTTTCGGCTCAGGTCATGATCTCAGAGTTGTGAGATCAAGGCCTGAGTCAGGCTCTGAGCTAGGTATGGAGCCTGCTTAAGATTTTCTCTCCCTCTCCGTCTTCCCCTCCCTGCCGCCCCCACCCTTCTTCTCTCCCTCTCTAAAAAAATTTAATAAAAAACAAAGAAGTAATTATGGTCAAATGAGATAGGAATAGATCCTAATCCATGTCTGGTGCTCTTATATGAAAAGACAGAGACACCAGGGATGCACACGCACGGATTCAAGGCCATGGGGGGACAGGGAAAAGACAGCCATCCATAAGTCAAGGAGAGAGGCCTCAGGAGAAACCAACCCTGCCAACACCTTGATCTTAGACTTCCAGGCTCTAGAATTGTGAGAAAATAAATTTCCTTTATTTAAGCCACTTAGTCTGTGGTATTTTTATTACGGTATCCCTAGCAAACCAATATACAGAGTGTAGAAAAAAGTCTCAGATGCCATCTTCCATTACCAAAAAAAGTCATTTGATTTTTTTCTTTATATTAACATCCCAAGTAATGAAAAGAAACCTCCACAAGTCATCGACATTTGTGTCATTGTTTTGTTTTGTTTTGTTTTTTGTTTTGTTTTGTTTTGTTTTGCTTTGTAAGCGAACTGGGGTTAGCACTGGCCTGGAAATAAGCAGATGGCTCTAATCTGATCCTTTCAACAAGGCCCCACGGTTTCTGAACTGGCACTTAACTTCTCTGGACTAGAATTTTCTAAGAAAATTTGAGATAACCCAGATCATAAAGCTTTTAATATCTATGTCATTTACTGATAAAATGATAATTTACAGATATCTTTGGCAAAAAAGAAAGATCAACTCATTGAGACACCCTGAACTCAAATACTTTTTGTTTCTGACCACAACTATGCTTAAGCTTCTTCACGTCTTTAAATTCTGTGTATTCTTCAAAGCTCGTGTCTCACTCACTACCTCTGGGAAACATCCCCCAGTCTTCTCAAGTCAGGGCTCTGTGTTCTTTCTTCGAATTCCCATAGCACATTGCTTTTATTTCTCTAGCATCATCATGCCCTCCTTAGCATCACAGTTTCTTTTGTACTTGTCTTGACTCTCCCACACTCCCCACAGCGGAGAGCTACGCTCCTCACGAACTGCTTCTACCTAATATGTGATCATGAGTTCTCAGGAGCAGGAAGTGCTTTTACTCATGATATCTCTTCCAGCCCACAACATAGCACCCTCCACATAATGGGTACATGTTTAGAAATGGTTGAATCAAACTGGATGAAATTAAAATGAAAGAGAGGGTTTTTTAATGAAAATATCCTATGATGGGATTCATTGTATTGTTAATAAGTTTTTATGTCATTAAAACTTTATCTTTACCTTAAAGCTGAAACTATAACAGTATAACATACATTGGGATTAAGAGATATGATATCTTAATAGATTAAATATTAATAGAACATTTAAAAGAATCATTTTCTTTCAGAATTTCCAAGAAAATATTTTTTAAGTCTGACATTTGTCATGTTTGTAACTTCAGTTGAAATAATGGTTGTGCAAATATTTTATCAAAGGTAAATTATTACATAAACATATTTTGAAAGTATTTAGTATGGATATAACATAGAACATCATTTTCTTGACTTAGAACCATAAAACAGAGATTTCACTACTGAGGATAAAGAGATAAAACCTATTTTTGTACTTACCCAATTTGACAGATTCATGGCACATCAATAAGGAATATTTTATAATCTTCTCTTTTTTTAACAAAAATGAACCATACCTTGTAAAAGATTTAGTTTTTAATATCTGGAAAGGGCACATCAGTATTTTTATTTTTGTAATATTTTTGTGCTTCCTAAGGTGATGAGTGTACGATCAGTAATAGACACAATCACTCATTGTGAGAATTGCACTAACTCGAACAATTGCACCAGATTTATCTGGTCAGTTGGTTCTTAGTTATCCAAACTAATGTAACCAGTGAAGGCTGTTTGTTCCATTAAATCCTCCATATCAAGGAATGGAATAGGTTTGAATAGCAAATCAAAGTTTCAAGAACGTACCACAAACAAAACCTTTCTAAATTTCCCAACATGATTCCCTAGCTTCTCCCTTTAATCCACTTCATATACTTATATCTGATTTATTTAATAAGCCCAGGCAGAGTTTCCTTCTCTAAGCCTTTCTGCAGCAATGTTAGGGTTTTTAAGTACCTCTTCCCCACTTAAATAATGTGAGATGACAAGAACTAGACAGGAGATGTGTCCCCAGCAGAAATGAGTGTTGTTGACCTAAGGGGGATGGGGACACAGAAAGAACTAGAGATACCTATAAGACCCCTCTTGAAAGTTAACATTGCCACTGAAACTTCCCAATATGGATCACCAGCTAGAGCTGGATACTGACTTGCACGAAAGATTCAGTAATTACAGTAATAGGCCATGAGCTACATTTTTAATGAAAGTTTTGTAGAATTGTCTCCTACTGCCATAGCCCCACTTCATACTCCATGTTGTATCCAAATTTTATATTGATTGTGAACTTCAGAGGTCTTCTTTGGTCTTTTTCAATGGTTTCCTTACGTTAGTATTAGTCCTCCATCTCTCTGTAATAAAAGCAGCTTCACATTCCATCTGTGGTATAATTACAGCACCCAGAACAAGGCTCTCTCTGGAGAACATGATCAATTCTTCCAGAAGCACTGCAGGCCTTCCCAGAAGTACAATCATTATTTTACTTGCCTCCATCTAATGATATGGGAAATTTTTATATGTTTGCATTAGCATTTTTTCAGGAAAACTAGAAATTTATTTTACTCCAGAAATACAGTAAGTTGTTTCTGCATTCAGGCAACTCCTAATAGTTCACTACGCCCCAAACTTCTGTTATCTCATTTTATAATTCTATTCCCTAAATATCACTCACCTTGGTTTTTGTTACTCCCGAAGGGTAAAATTTCATTTGTACAACTTTACAAAATATCCTTGTATGATAAATCTTTTTTTGCAACCAAGTAATGAGTACAGCTAAAGCTTCCCAAGGGGTTTCTGTTGTATACCAAAAACAAAGTTTCTCCCTCTGATATGTTGAATGACCAAACTGTGTTTACCTGTTCAATAACATACCTTCAAAAATCCTCTAGACCTGATACCCCTAATTAGCATTCATAGTATCCCAGGTACGCACAGGTATGTTATCTGCTAATGCATACTTATCTATTTCAATGGATTAAGAAAACATGCTGAGAAATTTATTTTGTAGTGTGGCCAACTGTGCTTTACTGCCTACATAGTTATTTAAGAAAGAACTAAAAGTAACAGGTTTTCCTACCTGAGTTTGGGCCCCAAGATCTCTCATGAACCCGTGATATGTAGAGACTATGGATATAAGAAAATCTTATACTGGAATTGCACAAATGAGTAAACGTATGATGGGTGGTAGGATCTAGGTTTCTCACTACTGAGACATTACAAATAAACAAAGTAGAGGCTAGAGGCAGAAGGAACCATGTGGTGCTGGGTTAGAGTCAGAAACATCAGTATGAATTTATGTTTAGTTTAAAATACATACAGATAGATACAGAAATGCTTTTACACATGCCCTAGCTCTGCACATTAAGAGGGCCTAGAAACAATAACATTCCAGGAGCAATGAGCACATCCAATGCCCAGATCTTGGTTTCTAATACCTTCTCTAATAAAAGAAACCAGCGCTCCTTGGAGAAGTGACTGCTTCTAAGACTTGGACAGGGAATATAAAAGATAAGCCTAGAGAATCTTGCAATGCCAGAAAGTAAGGAAGTGCTCAATAAACAAATTGATGGGGGCACATCACAGGGACAGATGAGCCAAACTGAAAGTGTTCTCAAAGGCCAAAGCTGAAATAATTTAAGCAACAAAGTAAATAAGGTAGTAGTGAATTATAACCCACAGTATAAAATGCATATTTGTGAGCCTTTACTTACACAAATTACTGAATAAATAAATGGAGAGCAGGAAAAATCTTCAATGCAGAATAATTCCAAATAATTTATGTAGATACTACCCCCTCAAGGAAATAAGGTTTTAACTCCTCACACCTTGAGTGTGGACTGTACTTACTAACATGCTTTCAAATAAGAAAGCAGAGTGGGGGAGGGCTGTAAATTTACAGTAGAGAATGCTGCTAAACACTAGGTAAACCAGGTGATCAAGCTTAACGTCATCATTAACAAGTAGTATTGATAGCCTGTCCCCTTGATGTGATATAATGTGACGAGAAGGGCACTTACCTCTGTGGTATTATTTCTAAAATCTCATAACCCCAGGCTGACTAGGAGAAAACATCAGAAAACCCTAAATTGAGGGACTTCTATAAAATATCCAACCAGTACTCCTCAAAATTGTCCAAGTCATGAAAAACAAAATCTGAGAAACTGTCACAACCAAAAACAGCCTAAAGAGACATGATAACTAATGTAATGTGTTTTTTGTGGTAATGGGATCCTAGAGCAGAAAAAAAAAAGGACATTAAGGAAAAACTAGTTAAATTCAAATAAAATGTAGACTTCAGTTCATTGTAACGCACCAATGTTGGTTCCTTAGTTATGACAAATGTTCCATAGTAATGTAAAATGTTAATAACAGGGGAAACTGGTGAGGAGTACTCTCAATACTATCTTTGTAACTTTCCTGTAAATCAAAAACTATTCTAAAAGAAAAGCTTAATTTTCTTTAAATGTGAACGCAAGCTTCAATTGGTTTCCTAAAATAAGGAGCTCTGAATTAAAGTTGTTCTGTTCTAGGACAACCAATGCAATAGATCTTCTAATTATGAAAACATAAAGCAAGCGCACCTCTTTTGTTCTTAAAGAAGACCCACCTGTGGTGACAGCAGGTATTTTAGAGGGAAAAACTAAGCAGTCTGTTTGGTTAGGTAAACTGGCTGTATAGTAAGTTTGGCAGATTTATGAGTGTGCGGACTTTGTTTTTCACTTAAGAAAGCACATGCCTGAGTGGTTTAAATCATTGGGTGTTCTTGAGTGGCAATGAGAAGTGGAGCTGGAAAAGACCTCGGACGGACATGGAAGCAAATATTCACAGATCCCCTGCTAGATATTATGCCATGATAGACTGGACTAGCGCACGGTGTGGTCACTGTTTAGGAAATCTGCACCTACTTTTACAATACTTAATTTATACCTATCTGCATCAGTGGGAAGAAGCACCCCTCTTGCATTTTCATTCTCCAAGACCGAGCAAAATTGACCCCATCTTTATGTATGGGAGCTGAAAAATGAAAAAAAAAAAGCACCCAAAAAATCATGTTGATCAAAGTTAAATTTATTAGGTGGTCTTTTGGGGAACAGACAGTCAACGGTTTGATTATTTATTCTGAAGAAAACAGTTTTGACTAATGTGGCCTTTGATAATAATGTAGCCCCTGAATTCTAAATCATGAGTTACAAATTCAAATGTCTACTAGGTTCAAGTAGGTCTCATAAAAGCAGAAATCAAGTTTAGAATACCCTGTCTAAAAGTGGTAGCCCCTACTTTGTACCAATTGACTATTAACCTTATAGGAATATAGACCCAGTGTTAATGAAAACTTTTAAGACAAAGAAGAAAAGCCTTATTTTTGTGCAGAGGATCTCAACTTTTAAGTACAAGGAACCAATTAATATGATTTAATTGTGCCAAATTAAATGCAGCTGGAGGATGAATTTGGCCTGCAGGCCATCAATTTGTCACTTCTGGCAACTATGTTATTATAACTCCAGGTTTTGTTGTTATTGAACTTTTTCCAAGGCATTCGGATATACATTAAAGTAAATACATAGGTCTCCAGCCTAATGAAAGAAACAAACTTAGTGTGTTACAGAATGATGATGTTGAAGGGAAATAGGGACAGTCATTTCAGGACAATAGGGCAGGGGTGGGGGCAAATTCCTGACTTTAAAAGTTAGTAAATTCTAAAAGATGTTATCAATAAAGAAATTCTAGAATCTGTTTTGCTAAAAATTTTATTTCATTTAACAATTCTAGTAACAGGTTAGACTGTTTAGACCACCCAGCCCAACTGAGGGCATGGCTAAGTCACACAAGGTCAGATGCAGATACAGGGAGAGCTGGAAGCCTAGTGACAAGTTCAAGGACAATTAGCAAGTTCGCAGGTAAGTCCTAGGAAAGCCCAAAAGTAATCAGCAATGCCAACTACGGAGGGATGGATCTGATAGAGATGAATTGTGGCAGCAACTATGAGAGGCAGTGGCCATCTCAGGCAGGAATTAAACTTGATTATCATTACACAAACCAAGAGCCTAACATAACTTCCAACGTGCCTGCTCTAGCTCAAGTCCTCTCCATCAGTTTCTCTGCAAAATGGCTTTCGTTCTATCTCTCTGTCTTCTACTCTCCCACCCCTGCACTGCTTCTCCAGTAGTGCTTCCAGGGTCGGACCACTGACAGGGTAGTAGGAATGGTCTCCCTGAGTGCAGGCAATAAGGTGGACAAGTCTGTTGAGAGTTTAAAACGATAATAAAACTGACAAAAACTCAGCTGTTTTCAAATATGAGTCAGTGAGTCTAAACAATGTCAGTGACAAACTATTCCTCCCACCAAAAAAATCTTTTCTCACTGTAAGTTCTAAACAATTGTTGTGATGACTACTTTTTAATATTATATACATGAGCTTCAAATTAGCACATTTTTAGTTGCATATCCTTTAATAAAACATCTTTTACATGGAAATCAGTTCAGAGAGCTCCCAATTACACAGTTAGCACCCTGTGCTTATCTAGTGAGTAAGTCTGTCATGATCCAGTACTGTTCAACTCACTTCGGGAGCGGTTTGTATCTCCAACCCCATACCAACACACATTCTCGAATACAGGCAGTCCTTGCTTTGCAAGGCATTGTGGGACTAAAAATGACTACAATGCAAAAATCTTCATGATCACTGTAAGACAATCATCAAAATCAATGGAAAATGTAGGATTCCTCTATGACTGAAACTTTTTTGTTGAAACATTTAAAAAAATGCATTATAAATGAATAGTGAAATGAGAAAATAGTAAAGTCTTTATTTATTTAGTATACTATAATTCAAAACATTAGAAACATTGTGAATTAAAGGTGTTTTCTTTCTTTGTTAAAAAAAAAAACTTGGGGTGCCTGGGTGGCACAGCGGTTAAGCGTCTGCCTTCGGCTCAGGGCGTGATCCTGGCGTTATGGGATCGAGCCCCACTTCAGCCTCTTCTGCTATGAGCCTGCTTCTTCCTCTCCCACTCCCCCTGCTTGTGTTCCCTCTCTTGCTGGCTCTCTATCTCTGTCGAATAAATAAATAAAAATCTTTAAAAAAAAACACTTATCAAGAGTAGTCTGAATGGTGCTTGCCTTCTCCTTGTTCTAGAATTTATCATATGGAAGGAGCATTTGTTCTATGCTTTGACAAATTGTCATACTCCTTTCTAAGTTTGGATAAGCTTCCAATACTCTATCCTTTGCTTTTCTAATGTCATGAAATATCTCCAGGAGTTCCTTTAATGTGAAGTTTTTGCTGGCATCACTTCCTCAGGGACATCTTTATATTTTTCATTACAGCCACTTGCCTCATTAGCATCAGTAAATTCACCTTCATGGAGTTTCTTTGGCTGCATAACTAGAGTCTCAAATGAGACAGTGTCAACATTCACATGGTCAGCTTCTTCTTCCAGAACTCTGTTCAACTTAGATTTGAGTTTCACTTTTAGTATTATCACTTTTCTTTGTTGCGCTTTCACCTTTGATAGTCAATTTCCCCTTTCTGTTATTCATTTTTGTAAAATGTCATATGGATTATCACCGGGCAACAAGGACGTAACACAACTTTACGCTTTACTGTCTGTGCATAAACTGACCAACAGATGCACAGTGATCAATCACCAAAGATTTTTAAGGAAGTGTCTTAATTGGTTACTGACCATACTGCACATCTGTTATTTACATAGTGACTTGTGGACCAAAAATCTACCAGTATGAGTTTGTACTTTGTACAATTACTCACAGTTAATAAACTAAACTAGTAACTGAAATTTGAACCTTGATGTTGAGGGACTGGTGTTATTTAACTAAGTTGTGGTAACTGAAATTCATGTCCATCAGAACCATGCAAAGCAAGGACTGTCTATAATAGATTCACAATGATAGCACAGTGACTATAAAGATGAATAAAAAGAACTTGTGTTACTTCAGTTTTGTCATTCTGTGACAACTGATGTTTTGTGTTTAACCATTTCAAACAATGAAAAGAGTGCAAAAAAGTGTTGTTTGGTACATGTAAATTTTATCATATTCAAAATATTTTATTAGATTTGAATCTTCAAAACTGGAATTTACTCTTTTTAGATACTTAAGTTTTGAAAAACAAAGTACCAAAACATATGCACATTGCTATTACTGAAAACTACTTTGTCATATAGAGAAAGATGTGTTTTTTTAAAAAATGAGGCACTCTGTGTTCAAATATCCCAGGTACGCAACTGGATCTTTTGAAAAAGCAGATCTGATCTTCTAAAGGCCCTGATCAAAATTTTTCACTATCTCTTTATCACCTTTATCAGTAATTCTTAACCACTATCATCTGTGAAAGTTTTCAAAAACAGATTCCCTGGATGTATACACATAGATTGCAATGCAGATCTAGGTTAGAGCCTGGGAAACTGTACTCTTAAAACCCGTTGGTGATTCACCCAGGTGCTGATCTACTGACTCACATGTTAGGTTAAGTTCCTTTGCATGAAAAGTAAGGGCCCTTAAAATCTGGAGCCTACTTCTACAGACTGTCTCCTGCTACTGATTTTTTCCCCACATTTTACAACTTATAACTGCTTATAGATCCTGAATTAGCTAAGTATCTTTGTACATTCTGTTCCAATTCTCATGAACTGTTCTAGTCTCCCAATTCCATGCTTGGGTCCACTCGAAAACGTCATTCCTATTTAAGAGTTAACTCAAAGCTCAGGTATTTTAGGCACCACCCCTTCTGTATATCTCCACTGTAGCAATGACCTCACATACTACAGTAATTGAATAGTTCTGTGACAAACTTCTTGAAATAGGACATGTCTTTTTACATCCATGTATCTCCAGCATTCAACCCATTACCCAATTCTTTCATACCTAGGTGTATCTGGTAGGAACACTTTCCACTTCAAGTAACAGAAAGATGGCAGAGACTTAAAAAGAACAGAGATCTGTAATTCTTACATGAGGGAAGTGACGATTGGTGGGGATTCATCAGCTCAACCCCTTAAAGCTTGGCTTCTCTGTAATTCTCCAAGCCTTTCCCCCATACTTCTGGTCTCATGGTTGCAAGGTGATGACTGCAGCTCAAAATACCACAGCCACAGGAAGGAGGAGCACAAGGATTGTGCCATTTGTCTATGTACTCTTTAATTAGGAAAGCAAAATTTTCCAGAAATCCATCAGCCAACTTCCAGGGAGACCTCATTTGCCAGAACTAGGTCACATGACCAACACTAGCTACAAAGGAGACTGAGAAAGCAGATAGGATTGGTGTGGAACAGGATTAGTGTAATTTATAACTTTAGACTAATCATGACCCATGGTTTCAGATGGTACATCACTGGTCTGAATAAAATTACAGTTCTGTCAACAAAGAAGAGAAAGGAATGATATTGGGCATACACTATCAGTATCTGCCACAGTAGGTATTCTAAGATTGTTAAGTATAAATGAGAAAATAAATGTATGAAAGAATAAATGATTAACCTTCAAGATAAAGATAGGCAGATAATTCTGATAATTGATTAGAGTGGATAAGCCAAGGATACATACCAATGCAAAATGAGACAAGTAACAGAAAACTCAACTCCTACAATTTTAGGCAAAGACAAAACAAAGGACTTAATTTGTGTGTCTCTATGTAGCTTTCCTCATTGGCAGAGCACTAGACAACTCCAGGCTTACAAGCTTGCAGTTTCAAGTTCGAGGGGTGGGGGGAAAGAAAGCACCACAGAAGCCAGAGAAGGAAGGAATAAATTCATGGTCAGGCTGGTATTGCATGGCCATCCTGGCCCCAGCAGTTTCATCCATCACTCATGGACTGAGTCAGGGGACGGTGAAAAAAAATAAGGAGCTATTATCAGCAAAAGGAAGGACAGATGATCATCAGGCAAAAATAATACAACCCATCTCAAATGGAACTCAAAAAATAAGGACTGGACATTCTCAGAAGTGAGAATAAGAGATTAGCAAGGCAGATGTATGGGACCAGACAGGTCCCTGAGAGCCAACATGATTTCACTGTCACCACCCTCCAAGCATCACCTCCACACCATTTGTTAAAGGAACTTGGAAACTCATCTCAGTTTAACTTACCCTAGCTGATTAGATTTATAACCTAGCATTGAGAGGACAGGTTAATTCAATGCTTCTCAAACTTTCCCATCAAAATATCCCCAACAGCCATGGAGAGTGAGCACTCTGGAATTTGGGGGGTGGTGGAATAGGAGGCTAGCAGTATAATTTAGGGAAGTCTGCTAACTAAAGTCTGCAAAACTAAAATGTATTTCAAGTATTGTGCTTTTTCTTAAAAATGTCTATTAACTTTGAATTTTATTCCATAGAATATCCATGTAATTTTTTAAAATGTTTTCAATTACTAACCACATAAAATTTCCTCAAGTTGTTTTTTTTTTTTTCCAAAATCGAGACTTCTGAATGATATACCATTTTATTCACTTTCGTACACAGCCACTTACCTCTGGACTATATTTACTCCAGTTTAAAAGCAAGGGATTAAGTAAGCCTCACATATTATTTCTAACTCTATTATTCTCAGGGAGCTGTTTCTGGCCATGACATCATCTATTAAAACTCTCATTAGCAATAAATTTGAATGATAACTGCCATCTATTTAGTAACCAAAACATTCAAATCAGTTTTATATATTTGCTCATTTAACCCTCTAAATAATTCTGAAAAGCAAATATTATCATCCCCAAAAACATGAGGGAAGTAAAGGTCACAGAAGTTCACTAATTCCCCTCAAAGCTACACAGCCACATACCAGGACTGACACACAGAACTCTCTGGCTCTAAAACCCATGTCTCTTTCAACATGTCTCCTTTCTTCTGCTTTAATATTGCTTCTTTAAGCTCCAGCAATGTCAACTTCAACTATGAGACAATCCACAAATTCAAGCACAAAACAAAGTAACTAACGTCATTATCGCACACATGCTGAGTTCTCCAGGACCAGGGCAGTATGGAGAAAGGAGAGCAGGAGACCTGGGATCAGGAAGCCAAGTTCTCTTGTCAACCCTACCTGGAGCAAAGCCCCCTGGAGGGGCTTGGAAAAGTCTTCTCACCGGTCTGGACCTAAGCATCTTCACCTATGAAATGAGAGCTGGACTCGGTCACTTTTGCAGTCTTTTCCAACTCCGGCAAGCTATCATTTTAACATCAATTCCTCAGGATTCAGTTGCTTAAGTGGAGACTACGTCTCATATGGCTATTGAATGTAACATGCCCTCTAAAAGGAACCAGAAAGATCCAATTGGTGAATGCTAACTCCAACCTCAACTTCTGAGAAAGTAATGATGATGATGGTGATTGCTACTTATTTGTTACCACTCATGTCCCAGTGACTATTCTGAAAGTACTTTCTCATTTAACCTCTACAACAACCCCATGAAGTAAGCCTCACTATTATTCCTATTTTATAGATGAAGAAACTAATGCACACAAAGCTTAATTGCCCAAGATCAAATATATAATCTATGGCAAGTCTACAAGCAAACAGAGTCCATAGCCTGGCTCCAGATTATCATGAAAGACTACCTCCCTCCTCACCAGGCTGTTCTCATTGAGAAATCTGTACTTGAAAAGCTTCTTGGAGAAGAAGCTAAAATCTCATCACTAATGCTGTGCCATGGGTTAAATTTAAAATTCAGAGTGTTTTACCATGCCAGCAGAGGCATACCAGAGTTATGACAGTGTCCGTTTTGTCCAGTTGGCTTTACAAACCTTGGAGTCTGTGGAGGTTACAATGGTCGGTGGGGAGGGAAAGACTGCCCCAGTAGGAAGGAGTCTGACTGAGACCAAGAGGCAAACACCTCATACAGAAGGATTCACTGCATTACAACCATTTAAAAGCTGATGCTAAGACAGATTTACCATTATGATTTATCAACGCCAGTTAGACATGCATAATCATTAGCTCTCAAGCTGAAGTAGAAAATACTAAACTTACTTAACATTCTTCCTCTTGTGCTTCCCAAACTCAGTTGAACACATAATCATTTTTTTCATGGAGCCTCCTTTGGCACCGTTGTTCCACAGAACACATTTGGAAAATTCTGCTCAATGGCATACAGCAAGTTTTGGCCAGTGGACCACAAAAAAGGAACGAGTGCAATAAAGAGTTCTCAGCTCCTCATACTATCCATCCAGAGGGCCCTGCTGCCCCAGACAGCTGGAGCACACGAGAGAAGGCAGTTCCTCACTCTTCATCACTCCCACCAGGGACAGAACAGAAATGTCTCCGTCAAGATAGAAAAGTACTCACTACTTGTAATTGAGCATTTATTACAGGTAAGACACTATGAAAAGTACTTCACATACTTTAAATATTTGAGTTTGAGCATCTGTATCATTTATAGATGTATGAAAGATAACTTTTGGAGACAGAACACTTACTGGTAACCGATATAGTGCCAAGAAGAATTTTCTAAAGTAGAATTCGTTGATTAAAATTTGCAGGGAGGCAGTGAGGGATTGATATAAGGTAATGTCCTTAATATGTTCTGCTTAATAGAACTGCTGCAAACATCCTGCCCAGGAAAGGAACGTCCTATCATCAATTGTTATCTTTCCTCTTATTAGTAATTCCAGACTTCAAACATAGAACCCATTTTTTTTTTTTTTTGCTACTGAATTCTCCAAGAACCTCTATCAAGAAGGAAATTTTGATTAGATAAGTGAACATCAGATATTTCTTCAGTCCTTGGAAAAAACAATTACCAAAAAAGAGGGAAAATGAAAGACGGTTGCTTTAAGAAATGAACAAAGAAGGAAGATAGGCTCCCAGCCACAAGCCACACACTGAAAGAAATAGCTGGCTTCACAATGTTAATGCCATCACTGCAAATTAGTTTTCATATAAGTAATTAATCAATTTTTGTCACTTTCTGCAATACATGGTGAACATTCTGCGTGAGGTCCGTCCTTCACTGTACTACTCCAAGTTTAAAAGCCTGAGGCTTTTAGAACTTGCCTTTTGACATTGGCAAGTCCCTTTTTATAGACTAATTAACATGCCAAGAATTTCAAGCCAACAAAAGATACAATGGTATCCTTTTCCAGTTTTCAGGAACTTTTCCGTGCCCACTTCAAGCACCTTCTACACTTTGGCCCTCTCTGCTCGGATACCATCCATCTTAGTTGAGGGACTGGCTTTAAATTTCACCTTGTGTGCCATCCCTCCCAGGACCCGTGCTGAGGGGAAATAATGACATCACATTATGCAAGTTTCCTTTGGTAACCTCTCCTCCTAGAGTCTTTTTGTGGAATGAGCAGAAAAAGGAAACCCACACTCACTGAGATTAAATTTAAGTCTCTAAGCAAAAGGGCCACATAAGATGACAGGAAATGTAACAGATTTCAGCATGGACTCCTTTGGCACTCCAGTCCCCAAGAAATGCACACGCTGCCAGTCATATTGTCCACATAAGGATTTGAGGGATCTGGAATAATGGGTGCTGGCTTTAAATTATTATTGCTACTGAATGAGGAAACAGGAATTAGGGCCTAACAGAATGCACGCTTTTGATCTTCCTCACAGTAAAGCAGGGCAGGCAGAAGAGGTGAGGATTACTAATCAGAGAAAAGTGAAGGTAAACCACCAGCACACACTCTGTTTCTCTAACGTTACCCACCCTCCTTTCTTTGCCCAGAGACAATGTCCCTTTCCTCACTAGGGTGGTCCACCTTCTCAGTTGAGCTGTCCTCTGCTCCCCTGAAGGGCACACCCACGGCTTCAAAGCCAGCTACTAAATTAGCCAACCGTCTGTCCTTGTGGTTTGCCCAGGCAAATCTCCCAAGGCCACTTGTGTCAGATGGGAAGCTCTGGGATTACTCTGTACAAATGAATTCTAAAATCCTTCCTTCCTTCACAGCAATCTCACAGAGATTTATCTTGTCATAAAGAGGAACATGCAAATCTTTCTGCTGTCACTGAGGTACTCCAAGTGTGGCTGCCCTTACTGCACTTCTCAAAAACTAGACTCAGCACCAAAAATAAAATTTCAGTGATAATATGGGCTTTAACATGAAATGGGTGGAAATCCTTCAAAAGAATAATTTTAAAATGAACTGTGTGAACATGAATAAGTAAGCATTCAGTACCTGAAAGGAAAAAACTAAATGATGAATAAATATGGGAAAATAGGTTCAACCTCATTAATAATCAAAGGTGTGCTAAACAAAGCATTTTGTTTATCTAACCAGAAAGGATTTTTTAAGTTGTATATGCAGTGTCAGTGTTGGCTAGCAAGTGGAAAAACCTGCTGGTCATATATACACTACTGGTGGGAGTAGATTGATAAAAAAAACAATTTCCCAAATACAATTTGGAAATTTGTATTGAAAGCAAAAACCACATAATCTCTGACCCACCAATTCTACTTGGGACCCAAAGGATGTAATTAGTAGTATTCATAAAGATTTACATTTTCACAGTTGGTAATAAAACCTGGAAAAGTATTCAACAATAATGTAGTGATAAAATAGGGCTTAGTTACTCAGCAGAATGCTCTGTAGCCATGAATAAGAAGCTGGAGGAAGAGATTTGCAAACATGGAGAAAAGAGAATTATAAAACAACACACAAGACAGAATCCTATTTTTGTGGTTGTGGAAACACAGACATCTAGAAAAATGCCGGGAGAGGAGTCGATAGTAGTTACTTTGCAGTTCCGTGGGATGGAGTCAAGACTAGCAGAGGAGCATGTAGTTAAGGGGGAGGGTTGGAGACACACTTGGTGCATAGTCTAAACCTGCCACTGTGGGAACTGTGGCGACTTGCTTTAGATTCCTTATCTGTAAAATGGGGATAATGCTACTTCTTAGGGTTTGGGAAAGGATTAAATGCAAGGATGCTAGTAAAGTACATAGCACAATACCTGATGCAAATAAATACTAACTGATAAAATTGTAAATTTTTTATTTGCAATTTCCAATTTTCTACAATAGATATGTACTACTTTTATGATTTAAGTCATTGCAAAAAAACTATAAACAAATGTAGAATTCCAATCAATGATATACATGCTTAAGTAGTCAGGAGGGCAGTATACTGATATCCACAATTATTCTGAAATGCAGCAAAAAATAAGATGGATTGATGCCAGGTATACAAACGTTTATTATAAAATTCTTTCAGCCTTGATATATGCTTGAAAATGTTTATAATAAAATGTTGGGGAAAGGGTATTTCATTTGAAATTACCTTTTTGTTTATATACGTAAAGCATACTCATTTTTTAAAAATAATTAATTTACTTATTTGAGACAGAGAGAACACAAACAGGGGGAGTGGCAGAGAGAGAGGAAAAGCAGGCTCCCACCAAGCAGGGAACCCAATGTGGGGCTCGAGACCAGGACTCTGGGATCATGACCTGAGCTGAAGGCAGACACTTAACCAACTGAGCCACCCCGAAGCATACTCCAAACCGTACGCATTTTAACAGAGCATATGATAAAGATATATTTAAAGAAAAAATAGTCTCCCTAACACTCCTCACCAATTCCACTGTCCTCAAAAGGTATTTTTTGGTATCCTTCTATATCTTTATGCTTATAAATTTAAAGGATGGTTTTCATAAAATCATAGTGGTCACAGTACTTGGCAACCAGTATTTTTTACACTTAGAAAAGTAACTTTAATTTTAAAAACGAGGTCCACTCACTAATGAACCTGTAAGTCACAAATCAATTTTCTTTATAGATAAGATAGCAGTGAGAGCATAGCTTCTTCACATATTTGATTTGTAGTATTACTTAAAATTTTAGAAGACTTCATGGTAAGAAATATGAGACTTTGGTTTTTCAAATGAACAAACAAACAAAAAGCAGAATCAGACATATAACCACAGAGAACAGACTGATGGTTCCAGAGGGCAGAGGTGAGGGGGAATGGGCAAAATGGGTGAAGGGGAGTGGGAGATACAGGCTTCCAGTGACGGGATGAATAAATCACAGGAATAAAAGGCAAAACATAGGAATAAAAGGCATGTCTATATAATCCGTATCATACAGTTAATGATATTGTGATAGCGTTACGATGACAAATGGTAGCTATACTTGTGAGCACAGCATAATGTATGGAAAAGTTTAATCACTATGTTATACATCTGAAACTAATGTAACATTATGTGTCAAATATACTCAAATAAACTTTTTTAAAAAAATATACTTTGGTTTTTGAAATTCTTTATTTTTATATGAAAATACAACGTAACTAGGCGTCTGTGGGTCCCACTAACTAGCAAGGGCTTTATTCTCACTTCCTCTTGCTGGTCCTGAGCCCACTCACCTAGCCCTTGTCTTGGCAGTATTGCAACTGTTACACTTGAGGCTGTTTTTCTGGAGCCACCACTCCGGTCCAAGGTAGACAGAAAAACCTACCTGAGATTTACATGCCTCCGAATATGCATGACCACAATTTTTACTCACATTTGTAAACAGAACAGGAAGAAAATAAAACAATACAACAGCAGCAACAATTCCTTGCATAATGCATTGTTGTATCCACCCCAGAGAAGTAGGATGGATCCTACCCAAAATGCTGACATGTGGAGATTGATGATGCCACACACAGACCAAGAGGATTTCCAAGAAGCATGGAAGAGGGAATACAGCTGTCCACATTTTAATTTGCATTGTCCTGGGTTGGTAATTGTGGATAGACAAAATGGGATAGAAGTAAAGGATCCCTGGGGTAGCTGGTGGCTCAGTCAGTTGAGCATCTGACTCCTGATTCTGGCTCAGGTCATGATCTCAGGGTCGTGGGGATAGAGCAATGGGCTCTGCACTCAGCAGGGAGTCTGCTTGAGATTCTCTCCCTCTGCCCCTCCCCCACTCATGCAAGCTCTCGCTCTCAAAATAAATAAATCTTTAGAATTAAAGGACCCTTTGTCCAAACATAAGGGTCCCAGGGCCATTATTATTTAGCCAGATGCTCAAACCTAGATATGAGATGAGCACACACTGTAAACATATACATCAGAAACATGTAAAGAGGAAAAAGCAAACAGAGGTTAGTTTTGCTCATTAAGAATACTTCACTGAAATCACCAAAAATGCTGATGATTTGCCTGAAAATGTGTAAGAGAATCAGCATGCCATGATCCATGAAAAGAACCTATTCAGATTTTGATTGGAAGTGCTGCGAATCTGTGGATCCACTGGAGGAGAACTGATATCTCTTCAAATACTTCTTACCCATAGTTTCTCCCCCCCATTCATTCAGGTCTTCAAGTAATGTCTGCTTTATAGTTTTGAGTGTATATTAAATGTATATATCATTTTATAGTTTTCCAAAGAGATTTTGTCTTTTATGAGATTTATTCCTGTGTACTTATTTGATATTTTCTGATACTTTTCAGATATTTTCTAGGTATTTGTCGCTGGTGTAAAAAAATGCAGTTGACTTTTGTGTTAAAAAGAAAAAAAAAAACACCTTATATCCATCCACCATGTTCAACTCTATTATTTCTAATAAATTACCTGTAGATTCTTTTCGATTTTCTACAAAAAGGATCATAGCAACTGCTAATAAAGATATTGTTTATAAAAACACAGTAGCATAGGTGAGTTGCATAAAATATCTCTGGAAAAGCATAAAAGCAACTGTTAACACTGGTTGCTAACCTAGGGCCTTAAATAATCTTTTATGGGGGTGCCTGGGTGGCTCAGTCGGTAAGTGTCTGCCTTCAGCTCAGGTCATGATCCCAGGGTCCTGAGATCAAGTCCTGTGTTGGGCTCCCCGTTTAGCAGGGAATCTGCCTCTCCCTCTGCCCCTCCCCCCACTTGTGCTTGGGCTCTTTCTCTCTCTCTAAATAAAATCTTTAAAAAATAATAACATTCTTTTATACCTCACATCCCTTTTGAATTTTGAGCCATTTTACATATTCCCTGTTGCAAATAACTAAAATTTTTTTCAGAAACAATACAACCTTTAAGGCAGCTAAAATATGACTGAACAACTGGGTAAGTCACAGGCTCTCTGAGCCACAGTTTCCTATGTGCTAAGTGCCTTTGCCTGGACTAGATTCGAGATTGTAAACCAGATGTCCTTGAGTTAAATCCAACCAGCAGATTTGGGATGTCTGGCTCTCACAGTAGGGTTTTTGTTTTATTCAGGTGCCAACATTAAAAAACAGGTTTCAGTTAGAAGTTTAGACTTCCAACTGTCTTATAACATCTGTCTACCCCAGAGCAGAGCATTGACCTCCTTCCCACAGGCAGGGCATGGGCTCCCCAGGGTGCCAGAGTCCCACCCAGTGGGATTTCATCATTTCCATTCTCACCTGTCTGGGTCCTTGCGAGCATTTAACTTTGCAACTCCTTGAGAAGGGGTCCCTGGTCCCACCTTACTGTGGCATATTACTACATATACTCAGAGAAACCATACACTTAAAAGTGTGTGTGTCTGCATGTGTCTGTGTGTGTGAGAGAGTGAGCACCCTTTTCAGTTAGCTGGTAAGGTAAACACTTTTATTTAAGGAGACAGTAGTCAACTGGTAAATGACTGTTTTTTTTCAAAAGAGTAAAATTATTAATGACTGTCTTAATAAAGTGTTCAGTGAGATGGAAAATTACCTTATAATTCAGATTTGTAAAAAAGAAAAAATAGGCCTATTATTTTATCTATAATTGATCTGGTCTTGTTTATCAGCACCATTCACTGAGTTGCAGACAGTGAACAAATTGTTTGGTCCCACTCAATAATCTTAATCCAACAATTTTAAAATGTGTCCATAAGGAACTCAGACTTGGCTTATATAAATCAGGAAAATGAAGAACATTTGAGAGCTCTTTCCTCCTCTGCTCCCAAATAATGTCTGGGTGTGGGGAAAGGAGTGTGGCTCAGATCACCTCGTGGCCTTAGTCGGGGAGAGAGACCTGGCCCCCTGCCTAAATACTTCGCTAGAAGCTGGCTATAGAGGCTGCTGAGGGAGTTTGGCCTAGTCTAGCCTCCCTTGGCATTCTGTTTTCTGTTGCAAATGTCAGGGCCTGGCACTCTCATGCTCTGTTTGCTTTCAGCTAAGCAAAGCTCTATGACAGTTTAGAGCACAAGCTGATCAACGCCACGTTGGCTCTCACCAGTATGTCACCTCTAAGTCTAGACATGTTTTCCATTAGTCCCCTGTCTAAGGGTCATTCCACTGCCATTAATGATTCAGTTCACCTTGATATGGAAGCTCCATCTGGATAACTCTTCAGCCAGACTCTCAGCCACTTTCAGATCCCATCCACACACAGGGGAACTAGGAGACTAAATAAACTTAAACTCCAAGGTCTGGTTCTGCTGAGACAGCAAGATGTGCTTTGATGTATTTAGTATGTTACTGGGTGGGTGGCTGATCCTAGACTTTTTCAGGAACACAGATAGGGAAAACATATATGTTCTTCAAAATAGAATATATCCTGATTTTATACTATTCTCTTCTATTCAATTCTGATCTATATATTTGTACTTAATCTCACAAGTATGATAACTTTAGCTCTTTTCTCCTATGCCAAAAATCTCATTTCTCAATAACACCATACTATATACACAATATATGCATATCAGATTCAGAATAAAAATACCAAAATTACCACCAATAATACACTTACTGAAAATCGTTTAAAAATTTTTAAGTTCTTTTTGTCCTTAGGATGATATATTCTACTAGGATGCATGATCAAATTACTGAGTGTTATAGTTACTTGAATTCATCTCCATTATGCCACCACTCTATAAACAGGCTCATTTCCTTTCAATTATGAGAATGCTTTTCTACTATTTTACTTTAGAATTACATGAAATATTTGCATGGTTCCAAATCCAAATCTACAAACTAAAGTTGAATCAGAGAAGTCTAGTTTCTCTCTCCTTTACCTCTATTCTGTCTCTTCCCTCTGTGCCCCCTTTGTTATTTCACTTTTTGTCTTTCCATTTTTAATACAATATATTCATATCCCCAAAACATTCTTAAACAAAAGGGAGCATACTATTTTGTATGTACTTTAGGCTGAACATTTTAAATATATTCAGACATAGAATTTTAGATCAAGAAGTCACTTCACAGATTATACAGTCAAACACTAAATCCTTAAAAAGAAGAAACAGAATAGAGATTTGGAAAGGTTAAATTACTAGCTAATTGCTAGAGCTGGGACTCAAATTCACATCTCTTGACTCTCCATGTTGTGTTCTTTACTTGTAATGAACAGTTATAGACAGTCATAGTGGTTTCATCATAAATTGATAAATGATTTGAAGCAAAATTTAAAGAAACATGAACACCTAGATACAACCAGACAATTCATTTTACTCTCTTGGTTTTCTATTTGGCTTGACTCAAATTCTATCCCTTTAATAAATATGAGAGAACCAATTCACTCTATTTTCTTCTTACAGTGACCAGCATCTTCTGAAAATATGACTACCAACCGCTTTGTGCTTAGCCACTGTAACAGCAAAGTCCCCGTGCCTTTTCTGCTTTTTCTGATAAAAACTGTTTACTATCATGATTTTCCCTACTTAGCCCTAGCATTCTCCACCTAATGCCCTCATCACTCTAAGCCCTTGGGGAGTAATATGCATTTCCATTTTGGATTGCTTGGTACCCTCTGTGGAGGGGATTAGGCAAATGTTGAAGCCTTGTCATTGGTTTTATACTGCTTGAAAATAAAGTCTTGATCTTTGATAGTTTAGAGCACAGGCTGGTAAACACTGCCACCTGTTTTTATGCCGCCTGTGAACTATGAATGATTCTTATATGTAAAAATAGAAGTATTTGTTGAAACACAGCCATGCTCATTCATTTATGTATTATCTATGGCTCTTCCGCCCTATAATAGCAGAACTGAGTAGTTGCGACAAAGGAACAAAGGCCATGTGGCCCGAAAAGCCTAAAATATTTACAAACACTTTGCCAACACTTTACAAACATTTGTCAACCCCTTCTTTATAGGATTCTCCTTTCTGTTCCTCCTTTTATTTCATAATCTATATACAATCAATTCTCTTTGCCAATTCACTACCAGGATCACTCTCTTCTAGATATCAACTTCTTTCTAAGGAATCTGAGATTATCAAATTTTTGCAGAGCCCAGAGTAATAGTTTCAAAAGCTTTCTTCAGTTCAGCTAAGTTTCTTAATGGCCATATCCTGGGTTTTTACCCATTACATCATCCATCTTCATATCAGTATACTTTTATTAACAAATATAAGTTGAACTTTTAATATGTGCTCATTGTGTACATAAGGACCCCAGGTTTCCTTATTCTGTCCAGCAACAGTCTTCCCCATAACTCTCCTGCTACCACCTACCAGGAGATCACAACTATAGAACCAGCTCCTCCGTGCGGCTCCTCCCAACAGACAGCACGTGAGTGACCCACCCACAGCTAAACTGCCCACTATACCTGTTTATAACTCTCATGCTGATAGCTACAATGTTGCACGGATAGCAATTTTTTTTTTTTTTTGAGAGAGTGTGCGTGTGTGAGCACAGTGGGTGGGGGGGAGCAGAGGGAAAGGGAGAGGAGGAAAGAATCTCAAGCAGACTCTGCACTGACCACAGAGTCCCACACTGGCTGATCTCACCAGCCAGGCTGAGACCTTGACCTGAGCCAAAACCAAGAGTCGGATGCTTAACTAACTGAGCCACCCAGGCGGCCCTGGATAGTAAATTCTTTGCTGTGGCTTTGTATATCTGAGACAATTTTATTCTATCTTCACACTTAAATGACAGTTTAACTGGGTCAAGAATTGATGAAACTGAAAACAAAACAAAACAAAAAAACAAAAAACAGATATGAATCTGCAAGTAAGGAGGGAATATTTTCCCCCCAGAATTCTGAAGATTTTCTTTTAGTTTGCAGTGTTGTGAGAGACCTGATAACACTCTAATTCATAATCCTTCGTGTCTGCGTTTTCTCTCTGGAAGCTTTAAGAATTATATCTCTACCCCTGTTCTAAAACTTCACAATGATGGGCTCAATAGGAGTACAGTTTTCATTCATTGTGCTTGATACACGGTGGACCCTTTTAATCTGGAGACTCATATCCAAGGAAATTTTTCTTTTATTACTTTGAAAATGTCCTCTCCGTCACTGTCTAGGTTTTCTCTTTATGAAACTCCTTGGACCTCCTAGATTAAGCCTCTCTAAGTGTCTTAGCTTTTCTCCCTTCCTGTTCATGTCGTTATTGTTTTTTCTTCCTGGGAGCTTTCCTTGATTTCATCTTCCAAATCATGATGAGCACTTTTTAATTTCAAGTATCATTTTGAATTTTCAAGTGCTCTTTACTCTGACTATACTTGTTCTATAGCTTTACATTTTTATTTCGTTAAAGATATTAACTAAAGTTAATTTATAGTTTTTTGGTTTTTTTTTTTCAATTCCCTGCATTGCTTCTGTTACCTCTAAGTTTCTTAATTGCACGGCAGGGGGGTATGGTTCATGTTGGAGGCTTTCTTTAAATGTCTGGTCATATGTTCATAGTTAAAAACGAGACATTAAAACGCTGATCAGAAATGTTGCTCTATGAGCAGGGCTTGACAACTAGTGAACCTCATTGTAGGGCAATCAAGTGGGGATCTAGCTCTTCCCTTGAGACACCACCAAAATATCTTCATTTGTAGGTCTGGTCAGTTTCTGAGTTTCCTAGAAGAATCCTTTAATCCCTTCCCTGGGATAGGAGTCTGGCTGCTGGTATTCTCAAGTGAGGTGATAAAAGGCGGCTATAGGGGCCTCTTTATTATAAATGAAGAGTTTCTTGTAGTTCCTGTTTCCCATCCAGAATCAAATCACTGCCCCCTTCTGTGCTTGGTATCTGCAATTCCAAAAACTATTTCTGAAATTTCTCCAAGACATGGATCTCTCAACTCTTATTGGGATACAGGAAGCATAGTCACCTAATTCCTCAGAATGAAAGTGGGAACTGGGGTCCAGCTGCTCCTTAAACAAACAGACCTCTTGTTTTCAGCCTTCTGACTCTTCCATCCTGTGTGGTACCTGGTGTTTTCCATTTCTAAGAGCTCCTGGAATTTGGCAGGGTAAATCACCCAGCTTCTCACTGATAACCTCCCCAACGCCACATGCACCCCTTTAGATTCAACCTACCTTTAATCTGCTAAATGGTTGAACAGCCGCACGTCCACTTTCCATCTTCATATACTATAGTTTGGAGTTTCAGATATTTCCTGGCTGGATCAAAGATAAAGCTGAATACCTGTAATTTTGCTGCTGTTACCGTTCTTATTTTGCAGTGACTTCTGAGGAGAAATGGTCAGAGACACTGTTCCTTTTACATACCATCCTCTAACTGAGAGTGCATCAATAGTCTTAGTATAGGGAGATTCTTGTTTAAGTCAGAATAGAAAGTTATTCTTCTCCAATTAGAAACAGCCTGTTATATTTATTATATTTCTCAACATGAATTCTCACCTAAATGACTTATTTCCTTTGTTATGTGCCTAAGACATAGAAAGTCAGAAAAGCTATGGCAAGAAAGCAAAAAGGAAGCAGTTCTTTTGCTCTCTGACAGTTCGTTCAACAATCTGGGCTTTATATATTATCTCCATTAGATAAGAGAGAGAGAGAGAGAGACACTGAGATAGCATGTAAAGCCAAAATGCTGAAGGAGATTATGCTAAGAGAAACTATTATCTACATATAAGACTGGAGGCTTTCAACCCAAAGTCTTCTTTTTCTATTTTTTTCCCCAAAGTTTTCTTTATAGAACACTGAAGGGAAAAAAAAGGAAAATAATAAGGAAATCAAAATACTTAGTATTTAATGAGATAGATACCAAACTTTACCAAGCAGCTTATTCCTTCACAACATTTTTGATGTTATATTCCAAAAACAAAAGCAAAGAGATCTTCCCCTAGGTAAGCAAGAGCCTAATTGTTGCAAATGGGCTTCCATCCTTGCCCCCCCACCCCCGCCGATTCTTCTACCTGCAATCAAGTCCACGTCTCTCCTTATTTGGTTGCCATTCATCTGAACCTCCTCCCACTCTTCATTTGTCTGAAAATGTTCTCTCCTTGCAGTCCTGTTGGGAGGCAGAGCTCTCCCGCCACCCAGGCTCAGCCTGTCAGATTCTCACTTTCCCACGCCAACCTTGCAACCAGGGTGGCAGTCCCTGACCAAATCAGACACTCTGCTCCCGCTAGCAACATAAAGCAACAAGGATACTGGGAGGGAGGGAAAGCTCACTTCTGCCCTGGTAGCTGTGGCGGCAAGATCAGGTTCCCTGGCAGCAGCAGTATCAGCAGCATGAGGATGATGCCAGCCGGGTCCAGGCTGGCGACCTAAGTGCAGCACCTACCACTCTGCAGCTCTGGTGACAAGGGCCTCGTGGACATGGAGCCCGAGCCAGGTGCTCCAGACTCCTGCAATTCTCTCCATGACCCACTGTCCTTCTAATTCCCCTCCTGCTCAAGTCAGCTCTAAGACTGACTCATATATGCAGGTTTCATATTCTGATTATTGAAATAATTGTGAGACCTAAAGATGCAAATCTTGACCTATGAAATGACAACAAATACTGTAGACAGGTAGCTATTATCTATCTATATTAACACTATGGATAGGTAGATACTCCTTTTGTGCCCACAAATTTTTATTAGTTTGAATACTACAAGCCTGTTGTTTTTAGAGCGCTAAACCAAAAACACTTGCTAATATTCTTCTCATCTTGCAGATTTCAGGGACAAGACTCAAGGTTCTTGTTGGTTTCATTACAAGCTGGGACATATGAGAACCAAAATGAACAAGCCAGCTAGCCTTCCCCATCATCATAACTGCCTAGACCCACTCTTCACACAGCAATGTGCTTAGGACCTCCTCTGGGTCTATACGCCTGCCTTCAAAACGCACATTCAGGCAAGAGAAAGAACTAGCAGGGGAGGGAGGAAGGGGAACAAGGGGAAAGGGGAAGGAACGGTGAAGGAGAAGGGGAGCAAGAGCAAGAACTCACAGAGGTGGTTAATGTCTGTAAGAATCAGATTTGAGCACTCCTTTAAATTAGGCAATGCTAATGAGTGCTGGTGTCTTTTTTTTTTTTTTTTAAGCAGTATCAGGCGGTGGTTTTTAGTATCATCACTATAAATAAAGGCCATGTAAGCTTCAAGGAATCACAGGTAAATTCCTGAGAGAATTTTATTTTCTACTCAGGATTTAAATAAACAACTCAAAAAGATGACACAGGCAAGGGAAATTTTTTTTTCAGTAATAAACAAATGACTATTTTATAGGAGAAAATGTTAATAAATATTGAGAATTAATACAATGCAAAAAATACTTCTGAAGATAGTTCCCCATTAGCTGCCGAGGAGCATCTAGAGAGGAAGACGGCTTTGGCCCCACCCTCACCTAAGTTGACTCTCAGTGGGAGTTAGAAAAGTGGAAGAAGTATGTGAAACCAAGAAGATATGTAATATGATAAAAGGCAGAATGTGATAAACCAAAAGAGGTGTAGCAGAAAAATATTTTTCATGTGTTTTTCACTATCTCTATTTTTCATTCCCAATGAAATGTTCCACCCTGGGGCTCCCCACACACCGAGGATGAACTGCTCATCATTTTTAGGGAGAAGGTGGATCTGCCTAGAATAAAGTCACAGCCACACTATGACTTTCTTTTTTTTTTTTTAATTTAGAGGGTTTACAATAGACATGAAAACCCCTAGCTTTCAAATATAAGAGCTAGACACATGAAAGGCAAAGGATTTTCTCAGAAATCTCAAAGATGCGCTTTGAAACACCAACTAGCCAAGCACAGAAGACTAGATTGTAGAGTTTTAGCTGTAAACATGGAATAGGGAGATGGTAGGGAAAAGAAGAAGGATTTGAGGAAAGCCCATCCTGAGGCTGGAGGAGGAAACTGAGGAAAGGGAGGGAAGAGCCAGAGACTTGAGACGCTTCTGTCTTGGGTACTGGGGCTGAAAGCCTTGGGTGGGGAGGGAGGATGCAGAAACAGGTAGACTGATAATCCCAGGGTGCAGGATGCTTGAGCATCGCTTCCTGAAGGGACTCTTGGAGGAGACTGACCCAGTTCACTCCTTACTGAGTGAACTGGGCCATCCTGAGCCCCTGGAGTAGAATTAGTAGCAAGCTGTGTTTAGGCTGAGAGAGTCTGAGATAAACCCCACCCTCTACTCTAGAAAATAACTCAGAAAAATTTCTGGAGTCCTTTCAGAGGGGCATGGAAGGTATCTGAAAATGAAGAACCTCAGTGTGTGAAGGAGAGTCCTTGAGCCTACCTGAGAATGCTGCATCAGGGAGATGGGGGACTCTTAGCAGAGGCTGAAAGGCCAGGGACTATGGGGACAGCCACCCCAGTGGGAGTATTGTTGAGAGAGAAGACAGTAGGGAAACAATGACATACCAAGAGCACAGAGGAGCAACTCCAGCCAGAGATACCTCCCGAACAGACACAGCAGGATGTCAGAGAAGACCAACGAGGCACACCTGCCTCCCCCATGTCATGAGGCCCCTGAGCTTCCTTTCCAGAGGCTGGAAAGGAAAAGGGAGATACTTATAAGGGAACACCAACCCTGGTAGGAGGCGTGAACCTAAACTGACTGAATTTAAATTCTGACTTGACTAGTGAATGAGTATACTTGAAATGGTAAAAGCTGTAGCTGATGGGGGTGGATGATAATTTAGATTCATTGATAGGAAACCACGTACATTTCTACGTAAGACAGCGTGAACATGGGGCCCACAACACAAAGGTGCACACCAAGTCCTGTGAAGAAGCTAAGGGAAGGAGACATTGTATTATACTGAGGGGCAGAGGGATATCAGGCTGGTATTTTTAACAGGATTTTTTTAAGTGTGCCTTAGTGAATTCATGGGATTTTGAGAAGTAGAAACGAGGTGGAGGCATTCCAGATGGCAGAAAGAGGTTGATCAAAGCCTAGGAAATGGGAGGGTGGGAAATGTTCAGGAAAAAATGATGGTCCAATTCGGCTGGAACTTAAGTTCCTCTTTTAAAATTCCACACACGCTCTGCCAGAGCCCTGTGCTTTGTACCTCAATGACAGGAAGGGTTTTATAAATATCTACTGTATAAAATATATTCTGAGCTGAGTGATGCCTGGAAACACACCCATTCCTTAGAAGTCCTATTATCTCTGTATGTTTCCTGTCCCTTCCTGCAAATGTAGTAAACAGACTTGCCACCAAATGGTGCCTCTAGTGTGGAAATACTCTTCTTACTCTGAGCACAGCCTCTGCCTACAGAGAAGGGCTCTTTCATCAATATTTTGTCCTTTCTTCAGATGTTAGGAAAGCTTTCACCTTTCTGCCTGCCCCTATTCCTTGGATGGAGGCATGACTAACACAAGGAAGTTGGTGGTCCCCTGGGGTATGAGGTGAAATCTAGGCATTTTTGACAAATCTCCAAAGGTGATCCACATATGCAACCTTGACCTCCCTTTTTTCCTATCACTTTCCATGCCTCCCATTCCTTTGTAGCAATTTAGAATACTATATGATACATATTTGGTGGCAATAGCTACTTTGAATGAATGAGTGAATGGACACACTGATCTATTATTCAAACTTTAGCATACAGTGGAATCACCAGGAGGGCTTGTTAAAATACAGATTGCTGGTTTCCTGAAGACAAACTTGAAGAGTTTCTGATTTAGCATATCTGGGAGAGGGGTAGAGAATTTGCATTTCTAACAACTCTTACCCCGCCCCTCCCAGGTGATGCCAATACTGTTGGTAGCGGAGAGGGGTACACTTTGACACTACTGGTCTAGATCAATATGGAAATCCCCTGAATACTTCAACCATGACACAAAATAATTGGTATCTTTGAAGGTTTTGCCTACCATTTTCTTGGAAGCTTTTAGAAAAAGAGGTTTCCCTATGTTTACTTACATAAGTTAGAAAAGCAACTTAATAGCATAAATTATAGACATTGAAACTTGTTTCCGGAAGCTATGGAATTTTTATTAAGAATTCCAGGAATCAGAAACTTCTGAATAAGATGTGAATTATCATTTTCCATTCAAGGACTGATGTTTTAATGATGCAATAAGATTTTTAAAAAGCCATGACTTCTAATATTTTACCCTAAACTGGTCACTTTTAATATCACAACAAAGCAAACATCAGGCCACCCCTTCTGGAGTGATTGAGAATTGAATAAAGAGGAATGTGTTTCTGTACCTTATCTAGATGAAAATCTATTTTGAGAATCTAGGACTGTCCTATTATCTTTTTACCCTACAGGGAAAACAAAATAACACTTTTCACATTATGTCAAGCACCCATAAGAAGCCAAGTTTTTGCCTTGTTTTCCAGACCGTATGAAGAGTCCAGAATTGCTTAAGAAAATCTTACGCAAACATTTAAAGTTTTTTTACTTTTAAACACTAAGGTTTAATATTCACATTGGGCCATAGCTTTCTTTGGAAAGGTTATTCTTGAACTTTCCTCACCTGATTTTCCAATTCTGTTAGTAATATACACAAAGACACTCAGATTTTGCTGGATCACTATAAATAAAAAGGGTTTACTTTATAATGGTGCATATTCTGTTTACCATGTGGACTCCCACTAATCAAATTTAAATGGTCAAATGCCCTTGTTCCCTGAGAACCATTAAGTCCAATTAAACCTAACTGAATATATATTATAGAATTCAGAAAAACAATTTTTGAGTTACAAAAACATGGCTTTTTCTCTCTCCAAGCCAGAATACACATGAAATTCCCAATAAACTGTTGGACATAGTCTGAACTACACCCTCAAACTACCCACAAACCTGATTTTGATACAGTCCTACAGTAGACAGAAATGATGTTCTTAAGGTCAGAAAATATCATTTAGTCTGCAGAAGTGTCCACTGATCTGGCCTTTTTATTAATCTCACTCACTGAAGACTGATGCTTATTTAAGGTGACATAACTCCTTCCAGACACAAGACTTTGGCTTCAGATTTAGTTTCCTTGCTGTATTTTATAAGACATGAAAAATTAAATACTCCTATATGTAATTATTATTATTTGTAACTTCAGGTTGTATTTTGCATGCTAACTGCTCCCTGCTGTCCCAGTGTTCTATGAGTATATGTAATTTTATAATATACTCTAATTATACATTAGAGAATTTCCCATTTATCTCACAATGGGTTATTTTACCAAAATGCAGGCAAGCACCGATATTAAAGGCCTTCATAGCAATAGCAAAAACAGAGCTTGGTTAAAATCTCTTTTAGGAAGGGAAAATTAACTCTTTTTTTTCTTACATAATTTGGTAAAAATTCATGATTTGGTCGGCTGAGTGAATGGAGGAGGCTAGCAGAGGTGGTAGAGGTCAAGAGGGAGAATAGATAAAGAGCTCAGGTTTCAGAGTGGAGAGCATCAGAACAGACGAGGGTCAAGACAGATAAAGAAGATGTCGGCAAGTGAGCAACAGGAGCAAGAATAGCAGACTAGGGATGCAGATTCGGGAAGCAAGCGTGTAGGATGAGTGGGAGGACCAGGGAGTAAGGACACCAGGTGGGCATGCCGAAAAGGTACGGCGAACTTTATGCAGGGGTGAAACTGGCAGATCTATGTAGAGGGCAAGTAAAGAAAATTAGAGTCACAGCCATGGCTATAAGACTAATGGAGATGCAAGAGACTAAAGATGGAAGCAAAACAGACAATCCATTTTGACTAGCCTAATGAATCTTAATACCTTTGGCTGGAAACCTCCCATGACAGACCATTGCAGCCTCCAGAGCAGCTTGAAGAAACTGCCAGGGTGCAGATTAGTTGTTAACTGAATACACTGCTTGAGTTTTCTTTAGCCAGTTGTTTTCCATTGTATGGGTGAATGGTCAAAGGTGTGAATCTGAATTCCCCAAAAGTGAACAGGATGGAAAAAAACAAAACAAAACAAAAAACCACCTACGAACTCTATTTCTGTTACTAGTAGCAACCCTCCTTAAGGAGAATGAAAATTAATATTTCAAGAGATCCCATTAATAAATGTTTAGAACCATCTCAGGCATAAAATTTTAAATTCCTCAGGCAAACAACCAGGTTAGCTATAGAAAAATCCATAAGGCATCCCTGTAAGTCATATTCACCTGCTCTCTCCAGAAATGAATGAGTATTGAATTCAACACTTAAGTGACAGGCCCTCAACTAGGCAGCATATTAGATTTATATAATTTAAAATCTCTTTCAGGAAAGGAAAATTAATCCTTTTCTTTTTTTTTCTTTACATAATTTACATAATTTGGAAAATTCTGATTTGTCCAGGAGTATGAGCATCAGAATTTCTTGAAAGCTCCCCACATGACCATAACGGCTGAGAACTACTGCTACTAAAAAGAGAGCTCGATGATGAAAACACAACTCTAAGTGCCACAACATTTAAGTGTGTTCTAGGATGTAGCCAGGATTTCCCAGGACCTTGTACAACTTTGCTTTTACTTCTTCGTATAATAGAAGACATATGGTGACTTTGGCTAATAGCATAACATGGTTTACCTCCTGAGGTCACAACGACTCTTTTTCTTTCAAGAAAAAGGAACATGAGAACTCGTTACTCAATCATACCTCAGGAATATATCTGATAAGTTAAAAGTGTTTTGTGGACTACTATTGATGGGTGCTGTTCCTCCTCTGTTATGAGTTGTATAACCTGATTTAGCCTTTCAGTTTATGTATCCAATGCTTTGTTGTGACAAAAAGGGGGGAAATATCTGTATTTCTAATAGAGATCTAAAGCAATGGAATGTTTTAACCAAGGTTAATTGTTAAAAAGCATAGAAATGGTGTCACACCATTAGAAATAGAGAAATAGACATTACATCAAAAGAATGCTTTCTAAAAAGTCATATTGTGAAATGGAGATATACACAAGTTGTTGCAGATTCAAGAAAGTCATTTTGATGCAGTAACAATGTCTAATAAAAATTCAGAAGTCATTAATAAATAATAAAACAAGTTTATAAATAAGTGTGGCTGTAAACCCAACTGACTTTGAGGTCATATGTGCATATTAATTTATTGATCAACATTACCCTTGACCTACAAATTTAAATAGAAATAAGAATCCTGCCAAATGTTAGACTAAAAAAAATCTTAAGTCCTGGAAAATATTATAGGCATATAAGGAAAGTAGTAGCATAAAATTAGCATGAATATTACTCATCTTGACTCCTGAGTTAAATTTTCTCCACATCCCAACATTCTATACCAAAGGGAAGAAGTATTCAAACTTTTCTAAGGCACTAAAACCCCCTCTAATTAAAAAAAAAAAAAAAAAAGCGCCTTCCAAGGAAACATGATGTGTAAGAGCCTTGTCTAATTGAAATCAAGCTCTGAGCCCAAAGCTCCACACTCAACTTGCTGTTGGCCCCTTCGAGCCCTTGCCCATTGACCTGAAACCAGACTTTTACCCCCATTTCTTCTCTCATAGATTGAATTTTTTCCTATGAGGTTCTTTGGTTTGATAAAGCAAAGATCCACCAAATCTCCCTAGAATCCTAGGGAGGAAATAATTTAGATTTAATCTGGGACCCCTGCTACCTTAGATATTAAAAGAATATATTAATAATCATTTGGCAACAAGATTGGGATACTATTTAAGAGGAAAAGTGCTGAACAGCAGGCAGTAGAAATCAAATTTCAAGTATCTCAGTAAGTAATTCCACACTGAAATTTGAATGAACTCATTGTAAAAGGACTTATGCAGCAAACAAAGAAGGCAGTAAAGAAAGAGATATAACTCGGTGCCAGCCAGTGTGTTAGCCTGTTAACAAACACAAACTGACTTAATTCTCATTGCAAAAGCGGTTATTAACTCCTTAATAAGGAAGAGAAAACTGATACTTACAGAAATTGAACCACTCGCCCAAGTTCACACATCTAGTAAGTGGTAGAGCTGGAATCTGAACTGAGGAATATCTGACTTCCAAAGTCTATGCCCTTTTCTCTCACCACATTGGAAAACAGGGTGCCTACTAAGAATCATATTTTGAAATCTATTTTGAACTTAAAACCTTATAAAATTCAGTATGGCCTATCTACAATGAAGACAAATTATTAAACAAACACTTTTCACCAGTCACCCTGCTTCCTGGGATTCATATATTGACAATACTTCATTCAATTTTAAACTAAATAAATGAGAGAAAAAATCCAGTAGGGATCCAAACCTGGATATTCGGTGAAATTATCAAATATCTATTATCAACTCCAATAAGCATAGTGAAGGTATCACTAGCGTATGTCATAAAACATTTTACCTCGCCCTGAATATACTTTCAGAAGTCTAGTTATAGGATAGCTTTGGATCAGAAACCCCTAAAAAAGCTCTGCAGTAGCATTTCTTGGATGGACCAAATCTGGCATATAATGGCCAAAAAAAGCCCTAGCCAGTGAGTTTATATCACGAAAAGTCTAAGAAATTTAGAAAAGCTCCAGGTATAACCTAAAGACACAGTTTGAAAAAAGACAAAAAGGCCCACTATAGAATATCTGAAGTTCTGAGAAATTCCCATCTTTGCCCAAAAAGTTAAGTCAAGAGTCTGAGATCCTTATTAGATACCCAAGGTGACATGGTGAGGAAGTTATTTATATGCTTCTACAGTTAAAGATGTTTGGCCTGGAGACATAAACTTAGAAATCAAACACACATAGTATTGAAATGCTTGGATGAAGAATCACCTAGGCAGAAAAAAAAAAAAAAGCATCCTTACATTATTACAATCTTTGTGGATTGGGAAGAGGAGGATCTAAAAAAGAAATGGAATGAGTGGTGGACATGGCAGAAAAGGCAAGAGATGTTTCTCAAAGCCAGATGAAGAAAATGTTTCAAGAAAAGAGTAATTATGTAGGTCAAGAGCTCAAATGATGATTCCTTCCCATTCTCCCTAAACTTATTTCTTCCCAAGTATTCATTGGCTAAGTAAATGGCATCAACATTTACTCAAATACCACAAAACACTTGGAGTTACTCTTCCCTCTTTCACCCTCCACATCCAATCCACACAAGTAGTACTGACTTTAATACATGCCACACTTGATCACTTTTCATAGCCTACACTTCTCCATCCTAGTCCAAGCCACACCCATCTCTCCCCTGGACCACTACAATAGCATCTAGGATGGTTATGCTACTTTGTCTCCTGTTCCCTTATAGCTTACATTCATCATATGGCTGCCAGAATGATCATTCTAAGATGCAAAATAGGGTCATAACCTATAGACCAGAGGAGCTGTTGCTACAAGAAACGAAGGAATCGAATGTCTCCTGCGCCTTATAGCTCCTGATGGTAGTAAGGCAAGACAAGAAATGGACCCAGTGTGTTGGTAACAGCCTTCAAGATAAAACATTGGCCAGAATGCCTCCTAATTGGAGTAACAAACTGCTAAAGAGAAAATCTGAAGTTGTATTCTAAAAAAAAGTAATAAAACAGGAAAACAATGCAAAAAATGATATACCAATTGAGGGGCAAGAGGCTAAAATGTAGAGGGTATAAAGAGGAGCAGTGGGAGTGGGACGTATGAATTGGTGGACCAGACAGGCCTGCTCCACCAAAGCACCTACTCTACGAGTTATTCCCAGTCTTGTCCCTGATAAAGGCCAGCCCTGATGGCCATGCTTATTCCATGTGATTCTCCCAAGCAAGATGGTTGTTCCAGGGACCATGACGGTGGGAGTAGGTGGGAGGCAATCATATTCTTCTTCTAGAAATTTGTATTGGGATGCTGAGAACCTCAGACTGTTGGAAGATCAAGAGAAAGAAAGTGATAAAGTACTAGAAAGTCCATGAGCTGATGGCTGAGCTTTTTCTTGCTACGCCAGGGCCCGCTCTTCCTAAGAACTAGTTGTTCGGCATTCTCAGGACTTCCATGAGACTTCTCTGTAGCCTATTAATCACATTTTTTTTAAGTGAGTTAATGTGATGTCTTAATCCACTGAGGCTGCTATAGCAAAACACCACAGGGTAGATGGCTTACAAAAAACAGAAATTTACTTCTCAAAGTTCTGGACGTCGGAAGACCCAGATCAGGATGGCAGCACGATTGGGTCCTCTTCAGGTCAAGACTTCTCTCTGTGTTTTCACTAATTAAGGGGCTAGCAAGCTCTATGGGGTCTCTCTCATAACAGCACTAATCCCGTTCATGAGGGCTCCACCCTGATCACCTAATCACCTGTCCCACCTCCTAAGACCATTACAATGGGCATTAAGATTTCAACACTTGAATTCTGGGGGGATACAAACAGTATTCAGACTAAACAAAAACAGCTGTGGCTGAAGTGGGCAGGCTGGGTAGATTATAGAGATGGAATTCTAAGGCCTTTGAATGTTTTCCATGCTTCTAGCTTTCAACTGATACAGTCTGGGACAAACAGTTTCCTTTCTTTCCTCTTTTACACCAAGGGAGGCACCATGGTTTCGCATGAATCCATTGCTTTGGAATTTCCCTCACCTTTGGACTAAGCAGGACAAAGGTGTGGCCCTCAGTTGAGTCTACTCTTAACTGCTCAGGTTCACTCTACTTCTTTGGATGAAAGAGACTAAAGGCCAAGTCTTTAGATAGTGGAGAAGGGATCTGCAAAAAATATTTGCCTGGAGGCCTCTATACCTGGGAATCCCTACAACAAGTTATTTGCATGCCAAATTATACACAATGTGTTCAAATGCAATGGGTAGGTCTTGTCTCAATATCCAAGGCCAAGAGCATCTAAACATTAGGAGAAAGAACAAAGACCCAGCAAACTGAGTTCATTCAAAGTACATTCAAATAATAATAAGCATAAGTTAAAGCAAGAATTTTTGAGAAAAATATTAGAATATTACACTCTCTGTAAAAATCTTGAAACACTTAACAAAAATAATTCAAATGGCAAGGTACAAATCGAAAGCCTTTTAAGGCATGTTAGTGATAAAAGGCAAAGAGCCACCATCCCCAAAAGAAAGCCTGGTGTACATCAAAAAAGGATCAGCCTGCTTGGGCCAAGGAAAGACCACACAGGTGGTCAGAGATATTAAAGCACCCCATTTTTATTTTGATCTGGTTTCAACATTGCAAGACATAAACGCTTCCTTGTTGGCACATAAAATAAGAGATTTTGAGGCTGAAATCTTGATTTTTTTTTTTGTAAAGTCATTTGACATTCAAATGTCAGAGTTTTTATTTACATGGATATGAATTTAAGTATATTGTTTTTCTATTGCTGCTGTAACAAATCACTCCAAATTTAGTTGCTTACGACAACAAAGTTAGTATCTTACAGTTCTGTAGGCCGGAAGTCTAGTACACATCCCGGCGGAAATCAAGGTGTGACCAAAGCTTCATTCTTTTCTGGGGGTTCCGGGGGCGAATCTGTTTTGTCAACTCTTCTACCTTCTAGAGGCTGCCGGCATTCCTTAGCTCACAGCCTCTTCCTCCATTTTCAAAGCCAGCGACACCCCATTTCCTTGATCCTTTTTTAGAGATTGAGAGATTACATCTCTAGGAAAGGCTCTCTGATTTAAAGGACTAATATAATTAGACCAGGTTCACCTCCCCAACCTTAATCACAGCTGCAAAAGTCCCTTTTGCCATGCAGAGTAACACAGTGACAGGTTCCAGGGATGAGGTATAGACATCTTTGGGGGGCACCATCCCACCTACCACAGTAAAGAAAACTGGATCTTCAGAATGAGTTAAGCTCATATTTTCAAGTCTTCCAGATGTCATCACATGCTCAAGTCTTCTTCTCCCCAAATCAATGGGGCATCTCTCTTTCCCTTTGGGGGGTTCATAAATTCTGTGCTCTTTAATTTACTACAGAAGATGATGTCTTTAATTTACTACAACCTGTGCTCTCTAATTTACTACAGAAGATGATGTCTTCTTCCATCCACTGAACAAAAATTCACTCAGTATATCACTTGAGATATTTGTTATTCCTTGCACTCAATTAAAATATCATGATTTCACTTGTTTTATGTCCTTCATCTATACACACAACTGATATATCAGACACTCTCCCAGAGGCAAGTACTGTATATTTAACTCTCTTCAGATGATTTCCACACAGCACCATGGAGATTGAGGATTTTATTGATGCTTTTACCATTTAACAAGCATATGGCAAAACAAGCTTATATTTTATAGACAGAAAACAACAGATAAGTGGTTGTTTTAAGACAAGCTATCAAAACATGTCAAATTAGGTGAAGTTGGAGAAAAGAACTTTGCAAAGCAGGTCACTAAAAATTTCCTTCAAAAACCATTTTTTGGCATGTTTAAAATTCAATTTTCTACACACTTTTTTTTTTTCCAGAAACTCTTTTGCTACTTAAGATGAGGTTTCCCACTGATGAGCTACTTTCGTCCTCTTCTCAAGGTTGTCAGATCATAGACACCACAGGAGACCAGAGCTGGAAAGAAACTCTGAAATCTATATTCTGCACTTAATAGACAAGGAAACTGAGGCTTGGCAAGTATAAAGAACAAAACACGAGCATCACATTGGTTTTATGGGCAAAAAGACAGGCTTGAATTGCTAGTGAACATTATTCAGAATTAGGACCAAAAGGGAAAGATTCTCACACTCTCAGCCTTCCAACTAACAGCACTCTTATTCATAGTTTAACCTTGAGAATGGTAATGGCCACGAGCCAGTGGAGCGGAAGGCCAGAGGAGAGAAGGATGTCACTCACACTGATGGAGTGAGTGCCCCGCCAATAATCGGAACCTGCACACAGTCCCTTAAGCAACGATAGTTCAGCATGGTTTCCCCCAAAGAGTCTATTTTCATTAAACATTTTCAGCCACAGCTTGCTTGATTTTTAATAAATAGGCAAGTTGATAATCTTTCTTCTGAGAATTTTATATCTAGTATTAAAACGAATTTAAATCAGCATGCCATGTAATTGTACATTTTCACCAGAGTATAAAAACATGCAGTAGCAAATAGGTAACCTTCCACAGTCCTTACCTAACACTTACCTCTTCCTCACCCCTCTTCTCATATACGCATGCCACCTGGGAAGATGCCAGGCAGTGTTTTGTCATGATTCATTTAGGCCACGTACCTTTGGTCACTGAGAGAAATCTCTGTTCTCACACAGTCTCCTGCCTCAGATATCCTACAGCTGAAAACAATGGGAAAGTGAGAGAAAATATAAGGGCTCATTAGACAAACATAATATACCATCACATGTAATGATGAAAGTTTAATTTGGTTTTAATTTCAGGGACCTGCAAGGAAAGCTTCATACAGAATGTGCTCCCAGGTTCTCTCTATCCCACTGTCACCATCACAGTAAAAGGCTCCAGAAAGTGTTTATTAGTTTTTTTTTCCCCAGCTTTGTTGAGCTGTAATTGAGAAATAAAATTGTGTATAAAAGTATACAATGTGATGATGTGCTATACATACACAGTGTGAAAAGATTCCTCCCATCCAGTTAACACATATATCACCTCACATATTCACCCTCTTCGTGTGTGAGAACATTTAAGTATTACTCTCTTAGCAAATTTCAATTATTCAGTACAGTGTTATCAGTTATAGTCACCATGTTATGCATTAGAACCTCAGATCTCATTCATCTTATACCTCAAAGTCTGTACCCTTTAACCAACCTCCACCTATTTCACACATTCCCAGCTCACGACCCCACTTTTCAATTGTTTCCATGAGTTTTTTTAACTTTACATATATGTGATACCATGCAGTATTTGTCTTTCTCTGACTTATTTCACTTAGCATAATGTGCTCCAGGTTAATAAATGTTTCTGCAAATTATATGCTTTTCTTCTTTTTAAAGGTTGAATAATATTCCTGTGTGTGTGTGAAAGAAAGAGTGGGAGAGTGAGGGGGACAGAGAGAGAGAGAGAGAGATCTATTCATCCACTGATGGAAAATTAGGTTGTTCCCACCTCTTGGCTGCTGTGAATAATGCTACAATAAACATGGGAGTGTAGATATTTCACTTTAAGATAATAGGTTTGTTTCCTTTGGATATATTCAGAGAAGGGATTGCTGAATCATATGGAAGATCTGTTTTTATTTTCTTGGGAAACCCCCATACTGTTTTTCATAGTGGGAAAAAAATTCCACCAACAGTGTGCAATGGTTCTCTTTCCTCCTCATCCTTGCCAGCATTGATTATCTTTTTTTCCTTCATCCAATATTTTTCCTAATTTCATGTCTTTTATTCAAGTATAATTAACAGTGCTACATTAGCTTCAGGTATACAACATAATGATTTAAAAATTCTATACATTTCTCAATGCTCATCAAGATAAGCATACTCTTAATCCCCATCACCTGTTTCACCCATCCCACCCACCCACCTCCCCTCTGGCAACCATCAGTTTGTTCTCTGTATTTAAGAGAATGTTTTATGTCTCTTTTTCTTTCTTTTGTTTCTGAAATTCCACATATGAGTGAAATAAGTCAGTAGAGAAAGACACATACCATATGATTTCACTCATATGAGGAATCTCTTGTCTTTTGAGAATAGCTATTCTAACAGGTGCGAGGTGATATCTCACTGTAGGTTTGATCTGCAATTCCCTGGTGATTAGTGATGTTGAACATCTTTCCATGTACCTGTTGGTCAGCTGTAGGTTTTTCTTTGGGAAAATGTCTATTCGGGTCCTTTGCCTATTTTTAAAAAATATATTATTTATTTGAGAGAGAGAGAAAGTAAGTGAGAAAGAGAGCACAAGCAGGAGGAGGGACAGAAGGAGAGGGAGAAGCAGACTTCCCTGCTGAGCAGGGAGCCCAACTTGGGGCTTAATTCCAGGACTCTGGGATCATGACCTGAGCTAAAGGCAGGCACTTAACTGACTGAGCCACCCAGGCACCCCGTCCCATTTTTAATTGTTTTTTTTTCTGTTTTTGTATTAAGTAGTATGAATTCTTATATATTTTAGATATTATTAACCCCTTATCAGATATGTGGTCTGCAAATATTTTCTTACATTCCATGGGTTTCATATTGTTGATGGTTTCCTTTGCTGAGCTTTTAGTTTGATGTAGGCTCACTTGTTTATTTTTGCTTTTGTTGCCTTTGCTTTTGGTGTCAAATGCAAAAAAATCATTACCAAAACCAGTGTTGAAAAGCTTACCTATTAAGTTTTCTTCTAGGAGTTTTATGGGTTCAGGTCTTACATTCAATTTTTACATCCATTTTGGTGTGATTTTTGTGTATGGAAATATAGTAAGCATTCATTAAATTTTTGATGCATTAAAAAAACTAAGAAACAGCTTCTGTTCTAGGATTTTCGCTACTGCTTCTAGGAAGGTCCAGGAGCCCATCAAAGGCAAAATAACGGTGTGGCTGGGAAGGGCATATAAAAGTTCTGGTCACCAGAAATAGAACTAGAAATAGAGTATCAAGTGATGGACAGGCCCAAGTGAGAAAGAGAAGGTCTGTGGCCCCATGCTCTGCTGCCTAACTGCTTACTAAGGCCACTGTATACAACTTTCTATCTGCTAAGATTCTGGACTCCTCTCTTCTAGGCCCTCGGAATCTTTTTGATCCCCTGGAATTAATTTATTATTCACTGATTTCATCTAGTCCAATACCCCTCTTTCAACTCTACCTGGTTCTTCCCTCAGGCAATGTCAGACCACTCCTTGCTGGCATGAACCTGTCTCCACACAAAAAGGATGCTGACATCACGAAAAGGAATAGAAGAGAGTAAAAGAGCCAAGGAAAAAAAGACAACAAAGGAATAGTCCTAAGGATAAGAAAAGTAACACAACATATAACCTGCAAGGGATGTGTTGTGAAAGGGTGAAGGGCAGACTTCCAAGAGATGTAAGTGGTGAAAAGCAAATGCTTTGGAGACAGAGTGCTAGATTTTAATCCAGCTCTGCTGTTTACCAACTGGGTTAATTTGGACAAATTACTTTATCTTTCTGGATCCTAGCTTCAACAGATAAATAATACCACTTACCCTCATAGCAGTCTGTGGAGACTAAATAGATTAATACACTTTAATACTTAGCATATAGTTTGCACTCAAAGTTGGTTAATATCATGAAAGTAATATCAATTGAATCCTTGACCCTTTTATAAATGTCTTAAATATATGTAAAAAGTCTTAACATGTGCATCTATAAGTGCCAAGTTAGTGCCGTTATTCTTTCCAAGAAACAAAAAAAGTATCGTCTCGGGAAAAGAATATAAGAAAGGGGCCTGTGTAGGCCCTTCATTCACGGTAACACATATTCCTCCCTGGAGGGAGTTTGACAGATTATGACATACAGTTGCTGTCAGGAGTGAAAAACAACCTTGTAGTAAAACAGTTTTTAATTTGTGTTTTTGAAAAATTGGGACTATGCTTTAAAATTCTTTGAAATTAGTCACTGGTGAGTATATAATTACAAGAACACAGTGCTTTCCCTTTCCTCCGTGGCAGCAACCCCTCAAAACAGAGCAAGCAGACCAGTTCTTCATGCTGCAGATGGAGCCTCATCCTCGAATCCACAAGCTGAGAAGGCTTCCCCTCAGTGGAGCCATTCCTGTCCCAGTAAAGGAATCATAGCTGTGGCTCCCCCAGGAGCAGTCCATGCCTTTTCTCCTTTATCCAATCCATGCCCCTGGATCACGACAATGAGCATAATTTGGTATTGAAAAGAATCTGGTATAATGGACAGAGATTAATCACGGTTGGGTTTTAGATTTTTTCAAAGTTGATGTCAAAATCTATAACAAGAAAAAAACAGATGATGAGCTCCTGGGAAAGGTAGTTCTCACTGAGTGGAGCACAGGAATCTCAAATGAGACCTGGAAGCCTCAGATGGTGAGAATGCCAAGAAGATTGTTAATTCATGAAAGAAAATACAAAATCCTGTCAGAAAAGCCAGCCCACCAAGAGCACAAAGAAAGAATGAGTGATGAAGGAAGAGGGCAGAGTCTCCAAGACTCTAGTATAGGCTGTGTGCCCAGAAAGTCTAGTTCAGGGGAATGCCCTTGGTAGATGTAAGCGACCTCTGGAGCCAGGTGGCTGAACAATCTTAACCTGGAACCAAATAGAGAAGGGAGCTTACTTGTTACATAAGCAGAAGAGCTAAGAGAGAGTAGTGCCTGAGCTCTGGGTAGACTGGATTGTTCTTATTTACCCTTCATCCATTCCTGCCTTCTTTCTTCCTAACAGTCTTGATTTTCTTCCATGGATTTTCTCTTCCTCTATACAGCCTCAGAGAAGGCTGACCCCATCTCCAGTTCTTAGGGTAAGTCTTAGCTATCTAAAAGAAATCTCATCCTCCTTTCCAGAGGTTGATAAACTGTCATATGACCCACTGATACCAGAGAGAGGCTTCCTGGAGCTTCTGTAAAAGTTCTTCCTCACCTTCTGGAAGATATTCTGGACATTCCTCAAAAACTGTTCCTTGTGATGCAAGGCCCTGAACTGCTGCCAACCTGGGAATGAATTCAGTACACTAAGAAGAGAAAAGCTAAAAAATACAAAAACCAGAAGCAGGGGCCATGACATTAAGTTACTTAGAAGCCGTCCTACCTAGGATTTCCAGTTTCACAAGCCAGTAAAATCCTCATTATGGTTGAAGTCAGTTTGACTTCGATGCTTTTGTCATATGTAGCTAGAATACCCTGGAAAAGGAGGAGGAAGAGGGGGAGGAGGAGGACAAGGATGAGGAGGAGGAGAAATTAAAATCTTCAGCTATAGGTTAGACTCAGAAAAATTATTACAAATTGCAAAAAATCAATAGTTTAGCTCATGTCTAGGTGACTTTGAAAGCCTATCTTTTCCCACTTTCATGTCGTGTTGCTTCTCTACAGTGTATAGCAGACAAGAGCACACTCTTAATTTCCTGCCTGAGTAGGATGTGCACTGGATCGCCACATCAACTGGTATAATAGCTTTGCTTGAGAAACAAACTGGGACTCAGTCTTGAAAGGAGAAACGCAGATCCAGTGGAGGTGGTAGGAGCAGAAACTGTTGGCCTTCCTATTGTTCTGTGGCTTCCCTGGGTTATGTTTCATCACAGTGCAAATTCTTGCAGTAATCGGAAGGAAACTGCTAGCAACTCCTATTCTCAAGGGTTTAGCCGAAATAAGTTGATGGAAAAAATAAAATGCTACCAGTTGAGTCAAATACATAGAGAAATTTAGAACACTTTTCTAAAAAGAGCAAGAAAAGCTATACCCTTTATCTTCGTTTGTTTTGATTTTCCTACCCTTTAAGGCAAGCAAAATAAGGCATTATTTTCCCCTTTAAGTCAACAGAAATTCAGTATGAACATGACTTATATTCAAAGTGCTTCTTCTTGGAAAATGTTTTATTAAAGGCATAGATACTTAATCAAAGAACACTTTGTAACCCAACAGAACACTGTCTTGTCAGAAATGCAGTTGCCCTGGGACGCCTGGGTGGCTCAGTCGTTAAGCATCTGCCTTCGGCTCAGGGCGCGATCCCAGAGTCCTGGGATGGAGCCCCACGTCAGGCTCCTCTGCTGGGAACCTGCTTCTTCCTCTCCCACTCCCCCTGCCTGTGTTCCCTCTCGCTGGCTGTCTCTCTCTCTGTCAAATAAATAAATAAAATCTCTATAAAAAAAAAAAAGAAAGAAATGTAGTTGCCCAAGATGGAATTAGCATAAGTAATATAGTTACCTAAGATAGCATAGTTAGAAAGAAGCACAAACATCTCTTCTAGAGTACAGATTCCTCCCTGCCCCATCTCAGAAGGGCATCTCCTCCTTACAAGGCAACAGCAGATGAAGATTCTGAGCCCTCTGGCTCCTGATAAGGAAGAGAGCAATGAGGAAGTAGGAGGAAGGGAGAGCGCTTCTGCCACGGCCATGATGGATATCCCACCAGTTCCCAGTAATAGAGGGTCTGCATGTCACCACATGGCTCAAGATTTCTGCAAAGGCTATAACAAGGGGTAGGTGAAGTCACATGAGAACTATTATCATATACCACAATTACCTTGCCACTCCTTCCATGATACTCATCTGGAAATGCCTAAACCTGATTACACTCAACTATTTTTCTACTCTGCATTTGCATTTAAACAGTTGTCTGGTCTCTTTGAACTTGTGGTCACAAATCTCCAGTGGGCCCCAGCACCACCTGGCAATCCTGCTCTATTTCCCCTATGCAATTCATTTTCTTATTCTCCCAATTATTCACTTTCCTCTCCTTAGGTGTCCAACACTCTCTACCTTCCTTATTCTCAACCAACAACTTTGCTTCTTCTTTCAATGAGAAAAATAGATGCAAACAGAAGAGAATTCCGTATCTTCTCATTATCAAATTTACCAATTTTTCATATATATCTATGTTCTTATTCTTATCCAGCCAATCCCTCCCCATGTACACTGGATATCACCCCGTCTCATCTGCTCTTAATTATGAAAGAGCCAAAAGGGGTTGGTGAGACTCTTGAAAATACGTGCAAAATGTCCTGTGAATAAGTATTTTTTTCTGTTTCTGAAGAAACATCCATAGTTTTCATAAAAATCTCAGAGGGAGTCAAAACATTTAACCCCACTATGAGCTAATAATAATATTAATAGCAACGTGTATTGAACCTTCAATATACGCCTAGTACTAGCATGAAAGAGCGAATTTAATTCTCAATGCAATCTTACAATAAAAGTAAGTACTGAGATACCTGTACCACAGCTGGGCAAACTGATGCTCAGATGCTTGGAGAGTTTATATAACAAGATCAGGTTTTAACAGATAGAATTGCAGGGTTCCAATTTGAGCCCAGAGAGATGCTCAAGACAATCACACTAATATTACCTCTATGTTGTCTGGGAGGACTGGCCACCAGGGGACAGAGAATTTACAATTATCTTTTCCTTTTCCACATCTTTTATCTGGAGAACTAATATAAAAAAAAATACAAATTTTCTTAAAGAAAATGCTATTTTACAATCAAAATTATTCCAATAAACCACAAGGCAGGTGAAGGTGAATGCATTTACTTCGTAAGTAATTTAAATGATATATTGCTTTCTACATTGTGCATCATTTTTTAATAAACTATTATGAAATATTATGCAAATTTAAAGTTATCAGCCTTCTGTAAATAACAAAAAGAACTTTAAATATTTAATCAGTGATTTATAACAGCTCAAGTGATCGAAGAAGGTAATTTAGCTTGTTCCTTGCACTCTATATATTTGGACAATTAAAAAATTGCTTGGCTTATGTTTAAAATGCCAAAATATGAGTCACTGTGACACATCCTCACTTGTTATACCTTGATTGCTATTTCACCCTCGCTTTTTTTATAATAATTTTTTATTATGTTAGTCACCATACAGTATAGCCTTAGTTTTTGATGTAATGTTCCATGATTCATTATTTGCATATAACACCCAGTGCACCATGAAATACGTGCCCTCCTTACTACCCATCACTGGCCTATCACCCTCACTTCTTTATGCCTGCAGGCCAAGGAACAGGTGCTCAAAACACTCAAATGCCCTACCTTAAAGCTCAAAATAAAACCAAATATTCTTCTGAAAACAAAACTGCCAAGACGTAGTCACCTATCCATTACTTCATATTGCCTGGGCTTCATTTCCTTATTTGCAAAAGTCATAAGCAACATGCCCAACTATTTGGAACAGACAGAAGCACTCTCTTGAGCTTCTACATTTGCCAGAATACAAAGACAAAATCTATAACAAGTCCCATCTTGTCAGGTAGGAGGTAAGTTCCTGGCTATAAAATGGCGAGAGAGGAATTTACCCAGGAAAACCAATCCAAGAAAAAATGTCACCTCTCACCCCATGTTTCTTCTGCAGACAGGTTTATATATCCAGGAAACACATGACCAGGAATCCGTAGGATAGATGTTCTTTAGACTCTAGCCACCACTTACATTAACACCTAAAAAGTGCAGTCTACCTCCAAATTTCTCAAACCTTCCAATAAATTCCCTTACCCCTTACAATGCTTGCTCCAGCTATACTGAGCTCCGCCATTCTGCAAAACCATTCTCTGTTAACACTAGCCTTGTTGCCATTGCCTGGAACACCCTCCCCTTCCTCCCTCTCCCCCTTTATTTGCCCAATTCTTCATCCTTCAAACCTCACCTCGGGGATGATTTCCTTGAGCACCCCCACCCCAACTCTGGAATAGGTGACATTCTATGGCTCCGTTAGTGCCCTGTTTACTCTTAGCTTAGCAACAAAGTCTGTTGTTATGGTCTACTGTCTGTCCCTCTTGCTAGATGCTACCATCCTTGGGATGAAGAACAGTATCTACCCTTAAAACTTTCATCTTTTATCATAGCCCAGTGCCTCAATTAGAATAAATGATAAATAAAAATTACTTATTGAAGGAATTAACAACCATCCTCATTTATCATATCCTCTATTTAGAGCTACATGCCTGTAGATGCATGTAGAAAAGATGCATGTATAGAAGTGTGTAGTACAGAGGGGAAAAAAAGAAAACAGCCTTACCCCCAACATATGAAAATACATATTCATTACAAGGATCATTTCCCTCTTCATCTTTATTTCCATTCCTCCTACACTGCCACCTCCCTGATTTTTACAATATGCCCTCCTCCTTTCTCATCATTTTATTTTTGCCATATCCTCTACTGCCAACTCCTGATCATTCTCAACTTGCCTTCTTCTCCACTATCTTCTAATGGCAACCTTAATCTGATTTGAATAGTTGTCTAATTCTATTTGGATGTCAAAACAACATGGAAGTAAATGTATAAATAAATGTGGTACACAATACATTGCATTCATTGATTTGTACCTTAAATACATACTGTTAACAAGATATGTTTTCTAGGTATGAGCAGTGTATCTCGACAACCACTGCATGTCAAAAGATCAATGAAAGACTTCTGGCTAACATGGAGGAAATAGATTTATGATTGAACCCGAAACAAACACATACACACACACAACAGCTGCAGAAAATACATGAAGCAACAGTTTAAGACAGTGGCCATCAGGCAATGAAGGCCAGTAATCCCTGAAAGATAGGAAACAAATGAGGTAATCCCTATGATTGCCCAGTTTACAGCCTTGAGAGAAGTTCCAGGCTTTGGCACAGGGAAAAGGAACCTGGGTGGAGCCTAGGTAGACTCTAGTGTCTAAAAGACAGAGCTTGGAGTCTAAGCAGACAAAGGAGGGCAGAGTTTGCAGAATAAGAATACCAGAGAGGAGAAAGCTTCACACAGAAGTCTAAAATCTCGAAGTCTGAGAATGGATTGGTTCCTGCATTTGTGAAAACTACCAGAAAAAAGAGCCACTTGAAAGAATGAGAAGAAATAGTATCTCAGCACTTACGGAGGACCAGGAATAGTGTCTATTCCCACCAGTTAAATTGGAAAACATTGTAACTCACAAGGAATTGGTAGAATACTTAGAAGGTATTGCCTCCGGGTGGAAAAATACTACTACTAAACTAAATACAAAACTGGTGCTGCCTCACAAATATTAAAGGCAAGACCTGAAAGGATCCAACTGTTACCAAGTAAGCTAACTGCACCCCCAGAACAAAACTCAAGAATAGTTACAGGAAATTAAAAATATCTAGCACCCAAAAAAGTAAAATTCATCATGTATGGCATCTAATCAAAAATCACAAGGCATGAAAAACAACAGAAAAATATAATGCACAATGAATACTAGATAAATCAAATGAAACTAACACAGAACTGACACAGATATTAAAACTAGAACATTAAATAATTTTTATAATAAAAAAGAACATTAAAACAATTTTTATAACAGCATTCCTCATGCTTAAAAAGTTATGTAGAGACATGGAAGACATAAAAGAAGACATCAGTGATGCACTGGTCTTCCATTGCTAGGGAACAAAGTACCCCAATTTTGATAGCTTAAAACAACACTTATTTATTAGTACAGTTTTATAGGTCAGAAGTCCAGGAGGGGGGCACCTTGGTGGCTCAGTCGTTAAGCATCTGTCTTTGGCTCAGGGCGTGATCCCGGGGTCCTGGGATCAAGCCCCGCATCGGGCTCCTCCGCTGGGGGCCTGCATCTTCCTCTCCCACTCCCCCTGCTTGTGTTCCCTCTCTCGCTGGCTGTCTCTCTCTCTGTCAAATAAATAAATAAAATCTTTAAAAAAAAAAAAAAAAGAAGTCGTCGAGGAGGGACTGGCTAGAATAGATGATTAGGGTCTCATATGCTGAAAATATGCTACTGGCTTGTCTAGGACTCTTATCTCGAGGCTCTGAAGAAGAATTCAATTTCAAGATCACTCAGGTTGTCAGCAAAGTCAAGTTTCTTGTGGCTATAAGGCTAAGATCGCCATTTTCTTGCTGTGAACCAAAGGCTACTAGGAGTCTAGAGGTCACTCTCAGATCTTTTTTCTATGGATCCCCTATCTTCAAGCCAGCAACAGTGTACTCAGTCCTTCATGTGCTTCATATGTCTCTGGCTTCTTCTGATATCATCCTGAAGAACTCACTCACTTTAAAGACTTATATAATTACATAGGCCCACCCAGAGAGTCTCCCTTTTGATTAACTCAAAGTCAACTGACTAGTAACTTTGACTACCTCTGAAAAATTCCTTTTGTTATGTAGCACTACATAACTGGGAGCCTGATATCATATTCTCAGTTCTGGGGATTAAGCAAAAACTATCAGGGGGCCATTTTAGAATTCTTCCTATCACAGGTGAGATGAAAAATACACTAGGACTAAAGGAATATTAGACATTTTAGACGAAAAGATTAGTGAACTTGGAGACACAGTAATAGAAAATACCCAAAACGAAACAGAGAAAAAGATACAATAATAAAAAACCAAAATGAAGCATCAGTAAGCTCTGGGAACAACTTCAAAGGAGGTGGAAAATACTTAAAGGAACAATTGTTCAGAATTTTCCAAAATTAATAAAAACTGTAAATCCACAGTAGCAAGAAGATCAATAAATCCCAAGCACAAGAAATTTGAAGAAACTACACCAAGGCATATGTCAAATTGCTCACAACCAGTGATGAAGAGAAAATCTTAAAAGCAGGCAGAGGAAAAATATACATTTACAGAGACAGATAAAAGAGAGAGCAAAATTCTCATTAGAAACAATGCAAATGGAAAGACAAATATAGCAACATCTTTAAAAATGGGTGGAGAGTGATGTACAGTCAACCTAGAATGGTATACTCAACAAAAATTACTTCAAAAACTATGGCAATTGTACCCAGATGAAGTGGTAAAGAAGTTTAGGGTACAGATTACAGTAAGCACAGTGATGTTGGGATTGAAAAAGTGGCTGTAGGACTACTGACTTCAGAGCCCTGCAATATCTGCTCAGTCCACACCGGCTGGATAGGTCACGTACCACTGCTTCTTTCCCCCACTTCAACCAGTTCTGAATTATGCTCTCCTACATGTGCATCTGAGTGGCAGAATTTAAACTGCATCCACAAGCTTAACTGTAAGAGTTTAGAAAACCCTACTAGCCTTCCGGCTTTTGTACAGTGGAGATGCAGTGGATTGAAACTTCCAGTCTTTCTGTGAATAAAGCCTATTAGCTTCCCTTCATAGCTATAGTTCAAAGGGTAGAGTTCTTTGTTGTTGTTGTTTTTTAGATGGGTTGGGAAGAAGCAGAGTGGGAGAGAGAATCTTAAGCAGGTTCCATGCCCAGCACGGAGCCCAAGGCAGGGCTCAATCTCACAACCCTGAGATCATGACCTGAGCCAAAATCAAGAGTCAGATAATTAACCAACTGAACCACCCAAGTGCCCCTAAATGGCAGACTTCTAATTAAGCAAACATCTAGGGGCAGACTGAATACTCTCCAGAGACCAGGGAGGCTGGCAAACACCATCTTCACACTCATGCCCCACCCTGCACATTACCAGTTTCTCCAAGAAAAGAACTTGTGCGCATATCTGGTGTCCCATCTTTTGTGGTTGCTTCCCAGAGGACACATTCCTTGATAGCCTGGCTCTGACGGCCAGTGGCGCTTCTGTTCATGCGTTCAATGGGACAGTAGCAAACGAACAGACAGTTTCTCAACTGACCATCACTCCTGGTCTCCACATAGAGGGAACAGACAGAAGTTCTTATCTCCCAGTCTTCCGCTGAAAGAGATGTATTTCCATACTCTAAAAGCTGATGGCTGGGGGTTCACCTTCCAATCAGCCTGAACCTCGGTGCTGACTGAGGTCTTCCCCTCTAGGACCTGGACAGGTTTTGGCATACTCTCAACTACTGAGAGCTATTAAAAATAAAATAGGCTGCTTGGACAATGACAAAGATTTGAGAGACAACCAAGAGCTAGGACAGGGTTGAACAGTAAGATTCATCTCCTATACGAGAACACTCCTTCAAGATGAGGAGAAGTGGTTGTTTCATCTGATGCATAGAAACCAACATAGAAAATAGAAGAAGAGGGGCGCCTGGGTGGCACAGCGGTTAAGCGTCTGCCTTCGGCTCAGGGCGTGATCCCGGTGTTATGGGATCGAGCCACGTCAGGCTCCTCCGCTGCGAGCCTGCTTCTTCCTCTCCCACTCCCCCTGCTTGCGTTCCCTCTCTCGCTGGCTGTCTCTATCTCTGTCAAATAAATAAATAAAATCTTTAAAAAAAAAAAAAAAGAAAATAGAAGAAGAAAGAAGAAGAAGGGGAGGAGGAGGAGGACGACGACGACAAGGAGGAAGAGGAGGAAACAGAGAGAGAAGGAATATGTTACGAAAGAAAGAACAAGAATGAAATCTCAGAAAAAGACCTTAATGAAATACAAATAAGTGATTTATCTGATAAAGAGTTCAAAATAACGGTCACAAAGATGATCACTGAAGTCATGCAATTCATTCAAGCAATGCATGAATAAAGTGAGAATTTCAACAAAGAGACAGAAAATATTTAAAAAGCACCAAACAGAAATACAAAGCTGGAAATTGCAATAACTAAACTAAAAACTTTAATAGAAGAGTTAAATAATAGACTATATGAAAAAGTAAAAAGGATCAGCAAACTCAAAGGGCAGTGGAATTTATTCAATTAAAGGAGCAGAAAAAAAGACTGAAGACAGCTTAAGTGACTAATGAGGCAACATCACATGGACGGATAGTTGTACTCTAAGGATCCCAAAAGAAGAGAAAACAAAAGTGGCAGAATGATTTTTTTTTTAAGATTTTCTTTCCTTCCTTCTCTCTTTTTTCTTCTCTTTTCCTTCTTTCTTTTTCCTCTCTTTCTTTCTCTTTCTTCGAGAGCGGGAGAGGGAGAGCACAAGCAGGAGGAGGGAGAAGGATAAGCAGACTCCACACTGAGCATGGAACCCAACACGAGGCTTATCTCACAACCCTGAGATCATGACCTTAGATGAAATCAAGAGTCAGATGCTTAACCAACTGAGCCAGCCAGGTGCCCCTTGAAAGAAATAATGGCCCAAAACCTCCCTAACCTTAGGAAGAAAACAGGCATCCAGATCTAGTATGCCCATTGAGTTCCCCGAAAGATAAACCCAAGGAGTCCCATGCCAAGACACATTATACTTAAATTGTCAAAAGCTAAAGACAAGGAGAGACTCTTAAAAGCAGCACAAGAAAAACAACTTGTTATATACAAGGGAATCCTATTAAGACTACAGGCGGTTTTTTCAGCAGAAACTGCAGGCCAGAGGGAGAGCCACAGTATATTCAAAATACTGGGGAAGCAGCCAAACAAGCAAAGCTATCCTTCAGAATTGAAGGAGAGCCAAAGAGTCTTTCAGAGAAGCAAAAGCTAAAGGAATTCATCATCATTAGACAGGCCTTACAAGAAATGTTAAAGGGTCTTCTTTAAGCTGAAACAAAAGGCTACTAATTTGTAACAGGAAAACATGTGAAAGTGTAAGTCTCACTGGTAAATGTAAACATATAGTAAAATTCAGAATAATATGTTATAAAGATGGTAGGTTAATCATTTATAAAGCTAGTATAAAAGTTAAAAAAAAGTAGTAAAAATAAATATAACTATAATAATTTGTTAATGGAATAAACAAGCTAAAAAGAAGTTGAGAAATCAAAAACATAAAACTTGGTAGGGGAGTGAAAATGTAGAGCTTTACAATTCATTCAAACTTAAGTTGTCATCAACTTAAAATAGACTGTTATAAATATAAGTTGTTATATGTAAGCTTCACAGTAACCACAAGCAAACACCTATAGTAGATACACAAAAGATAAAAAGAATCTAAGCACACTACTACATAAAATCACCAAATCACAAACGAGGAGAGCCAGAGAAGACAGTAATGGAGGGGAGCCACAAAACAACCAGAAAAGAATTAACAAAATGACAATAACACCCGTCTATAATTACCTCAAATGTAAATGGGCTAAATTCTCCAATCAAAAGACAGAATGGCTAAATGGATAAGAGTATAAGACCCAACTATATGCTGCCTACAACAGACTCACTTCAGACATAAGGACACAGACTAAAGAGTCTGTGAAGATATGGAAAAAGATATTCCATGCAAATGGAAATCAAAAGAAAGCTTGAGTAGCTATATTTACATTGGACAAGTAGATTTTAAGACAAAGACTATAAGAGACAAAGAAGGTCATTGTATTATGATAAAGGTGTCAATCAAACAAGAGGATTTAACATCTATAAATACTTATGCATCCAACATAGGAGCAGCTAAATATATAAAGCAAATACTAACACAACTAAAGGAAGAAAGAGATAGCAATACAATGATAGTAGGGGACTTTAATACCCCAGATAGATTATGCGGATAAAAGAGCAATAAGGAAACACTGGCCTTAAACAACATGTTAGACCAAATGGACTTAACAGACATTTACAGAACATTCCATCCAAGACCCTGAGATCATGACCTGAGCCCAAATCAGGAGTAGGCCACTCGGCAAACTGAGCCACCCAAGCATGCCCAGCCACCTGGGTTTTTAACTTAATGGGAGAATCTGGGGGAGAAAGTAAACAAAATATCATAATAATGCTATTGATAAGAGTTTGCTTATATGTACTAACATGTTGATGAAATAAAAGAAGCTCTTCATATACTGAAAAGGGATTGCATGTGTGTAAAAATGAAAAAAAAAGTATCCCTTAGAAAAACTGATTCAGATGTGAAAAATTGGGACTACAAATAAAGTTTCAAAAGAAGAGAATGTCAAGAAGAACATATAAGCTGCTCTTGACTAAGGGAAGAAAAAGATCAGAAATATAGTTTTCCTTTCATGATAGTTTCGGAACAGGGTTTTGTTTGCAAGAAAATCTGAAAACAAAGGGAAAAGCATTTCAAAGTGACAAAAATTTTCCCAGCCATGTCATAGAGTAGAGTGATCCCATTGATAGCAATAGGTTTTTGGAGACAAGAATTCATCTGAAGCTAATAAATCTACTACTTTATTTCTGCTAAATTCCTTTGTCTTGAGCTGTTTCAATGCTGTTGACGCATTGTTCAATTACACCTAAAAAACAATTGTTAATGTGAAAAATTAATGATGTTTATAAAACTGTGTTGATATACACTGAGATAAGATCTTTTATAAAAATGGAATAGCTTACTAAACATTTCTTATCAGTACATTTATTCAAAAAGTGCAAAGGTCTAATTCATCTTAATGGTGCTAAGGCAATATTAACCTGATTGTCTACATAATGTTAACTTGATGGTAGACTTTTTTTCTATTTCAACTTTTAATTTTAAAATACTTTTCCAGGGGCGCCGGGGTGGCACAGCGGTTAAGCGTCTGCCTTCGGCTCAGGGCGTGATCCTGGCGTTATGGGATCGAGTCCCACATCAGGCTCCTCTGCTATTAGCCTGCTTCTTTCCTCTCCCATTCCCCCTGCTTGTGTTCCCTCTCTCGCTGGCTGTCTCTATCTCTGTCAAAATAAATAAATAAAATCTTTAAAAAAAAAAAAAAGACTTTAAAAAAAAAAACTTTTCCAGTTTTACTGATATAATTGACATGTAATTATAGTACTTTATGACATAATGTTTTGATATATGTTATAGTGTGAAATGATCACAATAAGTTAACATCTATTACCTTGCAGTTACAAGATTTTTTCTTGTGATGAGAACGTTTAAGATTTTCTCTTTTAGCAACTTTCAAATATGTAACATGGTATTGCTAATTATACTCACCATGCCATACATTACCTCCTCTGGGGTCTCTTTTCTATGGCTACCAATCCCATTCATGAAGAATTCACACTGGTGACCTAATCAGTTACCCCAAAGCCCCGCCCCCTAATGCCATCAGGAATTAAGATTTCAACATATGAAATGTTGAAATACGACAAAAGTTAGCAATTTCCAGTGCTAGAACTGACAGAAGTTACAGATTTCCAGAATAGGGAGTCCAGGGAAGAATCCAGAATGACTACCTAGTTTCATTGAAATTGATTGAAGTTACAGATTTCCAGAATAGGGAGTCCAGGGAAGAATCCAGAATGACTACCTAGTTTCATTGAAATTGATTTTGGCCACTGAATTAGAGTAAAATAGTTTCTGGTGGGAAGCTGAAGTGTTAAGTTTGGGAATTTTACAAATTTAATTCACCTGTTGTACATGTGACTAGCAACCTGAAACACGGGTCTGAAGTTGGGTCTAAATTGGCAGAGAATTGGATATATATCAGAGAAGTCTTCACCAAACAGAAAAAGATTTAAAAATAGCTGGTACAGTAAAAACTGTCCAGAAAAAAGTATGGACAAAAGGCAGCCCTTGATGATTACATACAGAGGGGCAATTAGACAAGGGAACTATAAAAATGTATTGGAGTCATCAAGAAGTAGGGGGCCCAAAGACAGTGATTTGAAACCCTGGAACCCAAAGAAGGAACCATTTCAACCTAAAGGGGAAGGATGGTGTGATGGTTAGTTTTACGTGTCAACTTGAATGGGCTAGGGGATGCCCAGATAATTGGTAAAACATTATTTCTGGGTGTGTCTGTGAGGATGTTTCTGGAAGAGATTAGCATTTGAATTGGTAGACTGAGTAAAGAAGACTGTGATCTCTAACTCCAGTGAGTATCATCTTAGCAAATCATTGAGGTCTGAATAGAGCAAAAAAGAGGAGGAAGGGGGAATTTGCTCTCTTTGCTGGAGCTGGGACATCCATCTCCTCTGCCATCAGACACGGGAGGTCCTGGTTTTCAGGCCCCTGACCTAGGCTGAATCACACCATGGAATTTCCTAGTCCTCTAGCTTACTGTCAGCAGATTATAGAGCCTCACTGCCTCTGTGATGCATGAACCAATTCCTGTAATAAGTTTCCATATATCTATATATATCCATAAATCTATATAGATATAGATATATATATATCTTACTGGTTTTGTTTCACTGAAGAACGCTGACTAGTACAGGGGATCTTCTGAGCAAAATGGGGGGTTGTTGGAGAAGTTTGTGAATCTCTCATCTCTCCAAATCCTTTCACAAAATAATGTAATATAACAGAAAGGGGTGGGGAGAGGCAGAGAGAGAAAGAAGAGAGGAAGAGAGAGAGAACCTCTATGAAAAGGAATCCTCAAAAAATGAATGGGGCTGAGGGGCAGGTCTCTCTCCTCTCCCCTCCAGCCCCTGGTGTTTCTTGGTGTCAGGAAAGCAGCAGAGGACATCTGACAGGACTGAATTGGGAAACGGGAAGCAGCCCACCAAGGGTTCATACCCAGAGGGAGGAATCACACTTCCAGGGGGGATCCTGGGACACCACACTAACCTGCAGGGGCTCTGAGGGCTCTTACTAGGAGTGTGTGCAGAAAGCCTCCAGAGACCTGGAGGGGTTGTGGGAAGACAGGACAGGGAGCAAGAAAGGAGTGATCTGAGCAATCACAATCAAGGCCCTCAGAGCCTTGAACAATACTGAGATTATGGGCACCAACCCCCGACATATTCGAAAATCCCCATATAAGTTTTGTCCCCCCCAAAAAAAATTTTACTAAAAGTTTACCGTTGACTGAAAGCCTTACCAAAACCAGAAATAGTTGATTAACATATATCTTGTATGTTATATGTATTATATACTATATTTTTACAATAAAGTGAGCTAGAGAAAAGAAAATGTTAAGAAAATTGTAAGGAAAATACACTTACAGTACCGTATTGAAAAAATCCATATACAAGTAGACCCATGCGGTTCAAACCCACGTTGTTCAAGGGTCAACTATACTGGGATAATTACCTCATACCAGAAAAAAAACAACATATGGTCACAAAGGACCTGACAACTGTAATCTAGCATTTCAAAATGAGATACAATAAACTTTAAAGACCAGAGAAGCTCTGAAAGAACAGCATAGCACTCACAAGTGGTACATCTAGAACACGGAAAAATATGAAAACAGAGCCGACAGAGCTCATAGGCTGCCAAACAGAAGGGAAAGGACATAGAAATGGCAGGTAGGGACACTGGAGACAAATGCCATAGACATCACCATTTACAACCTGGCTCTCACTCAGAGAATAAATAAGGGCTAAGTCTCTAGCCAGTTAAACCTCTGTAACTCTGTCTCTGGACTTGCCCCTCCCTACCTTTGCTCGCCCCCACCACAGCAGTTTGTACCCTCTTCTGTTTCACCCCTTGGGTTTTCCTTCTTAGTCTCATATACGCTTTCCCTAACACTCTCTGAGCCAGGCCCCATGAATGTGGCTCATACCGTTACTGATACCTACGGGGCCTGTGGTGTTCACACTCCCCAAGGACTCAAAAGTCTTGACCCTGACATCCTCGTTGTTCCCTCAAAACCCTCCACCTCACCCCAAGCAATAAGTCAGACTTTGACTTCAGAAGTCACACCTGGCACCTGGTGACAGTTTCTCTTGGCAGTCATCAGATAAGTATAAATGAGACCTGGATTATGTTAATTTCCTAGCAGATGATGTGGTTTTAAAAATGGGGGTAGAAAAACACCCTTTCGTGTATATGGAGCTGATTTTAAGTCAACAATAACTGGAATAATTGAGGTCCAAATATAGTGTGTAACAGACTTAGCTGTTTGTGCTGTTACATTAACAACAGCCAGAGGGTGGTGGCATTATGAAGCTCCAAGTACACCAGTAATTCCAGAAGGAAGCATTCTCTGCCTGAGATTTCTTCTCTCTGTTCACTGTACAGCCTCCCAGCAGCCTGGCTTTCCTAAGGCAGAATACTTTGCAGTCAAAAATGTAGTACTCTGCTAAAAAGGCCAAGAGAATGGGAAAAAAACGTGTTTCCGCAAGCAAGGCATAATGCCACCATCCTTTCAAAGTAAGAAGCATCTTTGATTTTATAAACCAGATTGTGGAAATCTCTATTCCCCTACCCCTTTCTGCTCTATCCTTTATTTTAAACTTTCATCATGAATTTCTCTCTTAGTTAGGGATATTAAAACCACCTTGACACCTGGAAAGCTATGGTGATTTAGTGAGCACATAAATCTGAGCTTAGTATCTAAACCAAGAGTTTCTAAAGACTTACGGATTTTACTCCAAAGATGACAGCACATCCTCTCAAACGGCTCCCTGCCACCCCATAGATGAGAGCCTGGCCTTGGAGGATTAAAGTTGATGATGACGAGCTTCCAACTTTGCTCATAAAAATCTAAGTACAGTTCGGGTAACATGATCCAACACTGATAAAATAAGATGGCATTTCTGATCCCATTGCTGCGACTGAGCAAGATGCTCAAGGTACTCAGTATGCAGGCTGCAAGAGACCATGCTGCAGATGTAATGTATACGCAAGGAGAAGCCCACTGATTTTAATTTAGTGGAATAAATAATTGCAAGAATGGCATCAAAAACCAAACCCAGACCATGGCTCAGTTAATTGAGGAGGGGAACAAGTGCAATTGGGATGGTTTATATAGCTCATTTTCTATATAAACAAATTTTGATGTGTGAGAATGTCAGTGCTGGCAGACTGTTTCTATAGTAATATCCTAATAGCTTGGAGACCTCCTGGGGAAATTATTTCTCTCTCTGCTCTATCTGGTGGTATGTGAAACCAATCACGTCCAAAATAAAACACTGAGAACAGCACAAAATGTAAGCGTGGAGAGAAGAAATGTGTTATATGGCTATCTTCTGATCCTAAGGAAGAACTAGAAAATTGAGCCTGTTTTTAGCCACAACTTTTGTCCAATGATTTAAGCAGAAGATGGGGGAGAGGGTATCCTTCCTTATTTCTATTGTTCGTGAATTTGAGAAAAAGACAAATACTCCCAATAACAGAGAGCAGAGAACTGTGACAGGTGAATGATTACCAAAGGCACTTTTCCTCTCTTTGCCTCCCCTTCTAGGTTAGAGACGGAGGCATTTTTGTTTGCTCAGAAGCTCTTTTTATAAAGTTCAATAATTATTTTAAGGAGAATAGCCTCTAAATCTAATATAAATTAATGCAAACATTATTAATATATATAACATTCCCCATTGTCACTTAAATTAACTGAATTCGTTTTAGATCATTCCATTTAATTAAATCAGAGCACTGCTAGCAACAAAGCTTCTCCCAAAATAAGTATGGTGAGGGCAATTACTCTGTTCTACTGTAAGTGTTGCAGGTGAAAAACAGGGGGAACGCCCCTTCACCAAAAGACTGTTTATTTTCTGTTTAAATTTAATTAAAGCCAATTCCTATCTCCAACTGCCCTGAGACACCTAGAATTTCCAGAATAACCCTACTATTGTGTGCTACACCAAGAGACAGTGCAGGATTGGGGTAGAGGTGAGGCACTGTCTTCTTTTAAATAAGAATTAGGCAATGTTTCCTGTTTTTCCAATAACCTAGTGAATGAAAAGATGTTCTCGCTCAGACTGTCTCACTGTGAGATTATAGCAGGAACACGTGAGGCTCTGATGTACATGATTTAGTCAATAGTAGGTATAATGCAAGCTCTGTATCTAATGGTATGACTACAAGCCACACGCAATATGGAAAACAATGCAAAATTGCTAATTACTCTGAAAATGAAAACACAGTCTTTATCAATGGCAGGAAAGACTCGGTTCTGTCTGGGAGGGACCAGAGGAGGAGGAAATGAAGGGACCACTTCACCAACACTGCACATTTTTTTGTCCTAAACAGACTACACATGAATACATTAACAGCATGGGAGTAGGCTAGCAATGTCATTATCCACAGGAGTGTAGAAAATGTGTGAAAACTGTTCAAGTCACTCAGAAAATTCGGGTTAGTACAAGATTACAAACAGCTCTTCCCTCTCCTTACACGCAGCACATGAGCATCTTTGCACTAATTATCAAGACCTAGAAATACAGTCCTAGTATCAAGTACAGCCTATAAATATGGACTCAAAACAGGATTCAAAGGAATCAGTTTAGCCTGGCACCATATAGAAAACCTGGCTAGTACCTCCTTGTACTTAAGCTATGAGATGAGAAATTCAAACTAAATAGATTTTTAAAAATCCCTAAATGAAAGCCTATATCCCTTTCTTTGGGAAAGGCAACAAAATAAGCCATTGACTTTTTTTTTTTAATCTCTAACTTAGCCAGCATCCAAAGTGCGGTACAATGCAGGATATTTATCCTACCACCCTTTGCACAAATACAGATTTCCATAAAATCAATTAATCTCAGGGGTAGAAGGGGCTTTGGAGGTCATGAAGCCCAATCACCTACCGAGTTGCTACCACAGCCAGAAGATTATCTAGCCGTGTTCAAAAACCTCCATTTGGGGAGCTTACCACTGTTTGAGGCAGCCTCTCCCACGGAGGAAGAGCAGAAGTCATTAGAATGTTCTAATATGGGGCTGAAATCTGCCTCCTGGTAATTTCCACCCACTGGTCCTAGTTTTATCCTCTGAAGCATTTCAGGGTATAACCCCTCATCATCACCATGACAACTCTGCAAATATTTGAGGGCAATGAGAGCTTTCTTCACCCAAGCTACACATTCCCAGTTTCCACACCCCTTCATTTAGAGATAGACTTTTCATTCCCCTCAGGATGCTATCCTTGAAACTATATCCTACTTGGTCAATGTCCACGTTAAGATATACAGACCAGAATGTGATACAGTAACAGATTTGGGCCTGGGTGCAAAGACTTCTGCCCCTTTCCAGGAACACACATTTTCTTACATAAGGATAAAAGTTTTGTTCAGTCACTCTCCCTAGTAATGCCTGTTACTAGAAACATCAGTGGTAGTACTCAATCTTGACATCTCCAAAATAGAAATTCTTCCTAGAAAACATTACAAGATTGACTTCAGTTCAATAAATGGTTTCAAGCACTCATGACAAAGAAGGTTTTATGTAGGGGACATAAAGATACAAAATCATAAAAATCATAAAAAATATACCAAAGATTAATAGTTACAGAGGAAGAGGAAACCATTTCCTTGGAGAAGTTGGGGAAGGCTGAATGGAGAGCCTAGGAAGAGACAGGAGTTGAGGGTCTTTCTGAAGGATGGGTGAGATTTTAATGAGCTGTGTAACATGTGGAGAGAGTGAGTTTCAAGATAGAATAGACAACTGAACAGCAAGGACTAAAGAAAAGGCTATGATGCTACCCGGAAAATAACACCTCAGTGAGACTGATGCATAAGGCAAGAAGGGAAGGAATGGGATACAAAGCTTTGAAATCCATTTGAAGCAGCTGGACTTTGTTTAAATGCTTACCAATTATGCTAAACATTTAAATCTGGCAAATCATGTAGTCATGGCTGATGATTCCTTTACTCAGTATAGGAATCCCTAAGATATTCATTTCCATATTCTTACTATATTCAAATGGGATTTGGCCACACAAAAACCACAGATACATGCCTGTTAGAATGGCCATCATTAAAAAGACAAGAGATAAAAATGCTGGTGAGGATATGGAGAAAAGGCAACTCTGGGGCACTGTTGGTGGGAATGTTAATTAGTACAGACACTATGGAAAACAGTATGAAGGTCCCTCAAAATATTAAAAATAGATCTAACATATAATCCAGCAATTTCACTTCTGGGAATATATCCAAAGGAAATGAAAACACTAATTCAAAAAGATATCTGCACCCCCAAGTTCACAGTAACATTATTTATAACAGCCAAGACATGGGAACAATCTATGTGCCTATCAATGGATGAACAGATAAAGAAGTTGTGATACACACACACACACACACAAATATTATTTCACCATTAAAAAAAGGAAGTCCTGCCATTTGCAACAACAGGGATGGAACTCAAGGGCATTCTGCTAAGTAAAATAAGTCAGAGAAAGATAAATGATGAATCATCTCTTAAGTGTGGAATTTAAAGACAAAAGCAAAAGCAAAAATTTCTTTAAAACAATCAAACTCATAGGAAAAGAGATCAGACTTCTGGTTATCTAAGACAGAGGGCTGAAGGGAGGGAGAATTGGAAGAAGGTGGTCAAAAGATACAAAGCTCCAGTGATGAGATAAATATGGTGACCACAGCTAACACTGCTGAAGGATACACAGGGATGTTGTTAAGAGAGTAAATCCTAAGAGTTCTCACCACAGGGAGAAATTTCTTTCTTTGTTTTCCTTCTCCTTTTACTGTATCTGTATGAGAGGAAGGATGCTAAGTAAACTTACTGCAGTAATCATTTTACAATTTCTATAAGTCAAACCATTATGCTGTATACCTTAAACTTATACAATGATATATGTCAATTATGTCTCAATAAAATCGGGAAAAAACAGAGATCTATTATATGCACATATTTTGCAAACACAAAAACAGCTAACAATTGTACTTTACGTTGTATTACTCGTACGCCAGGCACTATACACCAAATGCTTCACACAAATGAACTCACCGGACACTTAGAATGTTCACTTGAAGTAGGAACTATTATTTTCTCCTTCTCTAGAAGAAGAAACTGAGGCACAGAGAGGTTAAGAAACTTATCCAAGATCACAAAGCTAGTGAGTGGGAAGAGTAAAGATTTGAACCTAAAGCCTGGCTCCAGGGCTAATTTGCTACACCCTGCTACCTCTCATGTTACGTAAGTGGTTATTTATTCTAACAATCTGCTTATAACCTTACTAATTCAGGTTTTTAAAAGCTGTTTTTAGCTTTCAGAACGAGCTGAAGCAATTTCTCAGTTTATATCTGTTCATCTTCTGGAACTCTAATGCTATTGTGAATACTGATTAAGGGGCTCAGTTAGCCTGCGGAGTCCCATGAACTCTGAATCATCATAGAAAACGAGTCATTCCTCCATGGCTAACTGAAGGGAAATGTGCCTGTGGTTAAAATACGTCTACAGATCATACCCAGTTCCCCTCATACCTCCTCTAAAGCAGATTCCATAATTAAGGGTAGGCTAATCTCTTCAAGCTGCCACTCTCTCCCCACTTCCAGGACAGTTCACAGCTGAACAACTCTGACGGATAAAAACGTAACCTGCTGTTAAAATCCCCAGGAAAGAAAATTCCACAGCCTCCCCCAAGGTAACAAATCCCCTTGCCTGACCACTTGGAGCCATGCCTATTCATCAAATGAGAAAGTTTATTTACATACTTCCAATGAAACTGCTTTCTCTTGATTTCCTCAGGGGCCCTCCAGTCCCTGAAAACCTGCTTTGTTCAGTGGCAGCTGGTGCTGTTTCAGATTCTAGGATCACTTAATTGGGTCATGACTTGTTTTCTAGTCCTATCTCCTCTGCCACCAAGGAAACTTGCTGAGGTTAACAGACTGAACAGAGGTGACATAAGGGACCCCTAGAGGGAGGTGTTCTTATCCTTGACCAAAGAGCTGGGCACATATGCAGGTCCAACATGCAGCAGCCCAGGGAGGCCTGCCCTCTCTCAGTAAATTCTACACTTTCCTCTTCATGTCAGCTGACCTTTCCTCTCTGATAGTCTGACTCATATTTTGGGGGGCTCGCTTACATTTCAAGTCCTCAGAAACGTTCAGGGCTAGGCTACATTGGGTAGGAGAGTCCCAAAGTCTGCAATTTTCAAGAAACTTCAAACTCTGTAATAATTAGGAATTAATTTAACCAATGAGGTAAAAGATCCGTACTCTGAAAACTATAAGGTATTGATGAGAGAAATTGATGACAATACAAATAAATGAAAATATATTCTGTGCTCATGGATTGAAAGAAGTAATATTGTTAAAATGTCCAAAATACAGAAAGCAAACTATAGATTCAATGCAATCCCTATCCAAATACCAATTGTATTTTTCACAGAACTAGAACAAATATTCCCCAAATTTGTATGGAACCACAAAAGACCCCCGAATAGCCAAAGCAATCTTGCAAAGAAGAACTAACTATATTTCAAACTATAAAGGTATAGTAATCAAAACAGGATGGCACTGGCAAAAAAACAGACATACAGATCAACAGAACAGGATAGAGAGCCCAGAAATAAGCCCACACTTAAATGGTCAATTAATCTATGACAAAGGAAGCAAGAATATGCAATGGGAAAGACAGTCTCTTCAACAAATAGCACTGGGAAAACTGGACATCTACAGGCAGAATGAAACTGGACCACTTTCTTACACCATAAAAAGAAATAAACTCAAAATGGATTAAAGACTTAAGTGTAAGACCTGAAACCATAAAAATCCTAGAAGAAAACAGCAGTAAGCTCTTTGACAACAGTCTTAGCAATATCTTTTTTGGATGGGTCTCCTCAGGCAAGGACAACAAAAGCAAAAACAAACAAACGGGACTATGTCAAACTAAAAAGCTTTTTCCTAGCAAAGAAAAGCATTAACAAAATGAAAAGGCAACCTAATAACTGAAAGAAGATACTTGCAGATGATATATCCGATATGGAGTTGATATCCAAAATATACAAAGAATTCATACAACTCAATCATAACAAAAACTACCCAATTAAAAAATGAACAGAGAAACTGAATAGACATTTTTAAAAAATACAGATGGCCAACAGGCACATGAAAAAAAATAATCAATATCACTAATCAGGGAGTTACAAATCAAAACCACAATGAGATACCACCTTATACCTGTAAAAATGACTATTATCAAAAATATAAGATATAATAAATGATGGTGAAGATGTGGAGAAAAGGGAAACCTTGTGTACTATTGGTGGAAATGTAAAGCTGTGTGGCCACTATGAAAAACAATATGGAGGTTCCTCAAAAAATTAAAAGTAGAATTATCATAAGATCCAGTAATTCCACTTCTGGGTATTGATCCAAAGAAAATGAAAACACTAATTCAAAAAGACATATGCACCCCTATATTTATTGCAGATTATTTACAATAGCCAAGATATGCAAGCAACCCAAGCAACCATGGATAGATGAATGGATAAAGAAGAAGTGATATACATATACAGTGGATTATTACTCAGCCATAAAAAAGAATGAAATCTTGCCATTTGCAACAACGTGGGTAGACCTAGTACACTAAATGAAGAGAGAGAAAGACAATACTGTACGATTTCTCTTATACATAGTGTCTAAAAAACAAAACAAGTGGAAAAACAAAACAGAAATAGACTCATAGATACAAAGAACAAACTGCTGGTTCTGAAATAGGTGAAGGGGATTAAGAGGTACAAATTTCCAGTTATAAAATAAATAAGTCACAGGGATGCGATTTATAGCATAAGAAATATAGTCAGTAATATTGTAATAACTTTGTATAGTGATAAATGGTAACTAGATTTAACAAGGTTATCATTTCATGATATATAAAAATATTGAATCAATGTTATACACCTGAAACTAACATAATATTGTATGCCAATTATAATTCAATAAAGAAATAAAAATAAAGCATCTCTGGCTATGAAAAAAATATTCTTATAATAAACATTCTTGCACAGACCCTCAGGGCAATAGCTAGGCCCCCCTCTCCCTCCCAGCCAGCAAAGATAGAAGCATAAGACACAATCACCTTCACTTCATTTCATACTTTTATTCACATATTATCTTGATATTGCTAAATCTTGGACACAATTATCCCAACATTAATCACTCTACTCTGAACATGAGAGTCTCAAACCGCCAGCCTCTCCTGACTGTAGCAGCCCCTAGCTGAGGTAATAGGATGCTTTCACTCCTCTACTCGTCATTCATTTATTCAACCAACACTTATCAAGCATCTTCCAAGTTGCCCCAAATACTGCACTACGTGCTTGGGGGCACAAAGATGAACAAGTCACTGCCCATACCTTTCAGGAGCTCATAGTCTAGTGGGATAGACTGATATAAACCAAATCACTGATTTAGAGGGTGATAAGTACTATCTGTTGTGATGTGTTTATATGCTATGGTAATATACAGCAGGAAGTAAATAAGTACCTGGAGAAGTTGGAAGATGCAAAAGTTAAGCTGAGCCTTAAAAATGAATAGGAATATGCATGGAAGAAAGAATAGAATGTTCTTGTCAAAGAGAGTGCCTTGGACAAGACACTAATATATAAAAATGTATGCCATGTTCAGAGTCAGGAGGGTGGGTCTACCATGGTAAGTAAGCCCAAAGGGAGAAGGAGAGGGTGGGAGAGTAACTTGAAAGACAGGTTGTGACTAAACTGGGAAAGCCTTGCCAAGGACTCTGATTTCATTCAGTGGGCCACAGGTTTCCAGAAGGCGCAGGAGTTTTCTCCTTGTTTTAGAAAAATCTCTCCAATATGGAAAAAGGTATAAAGGACATGAGTACTGGAAACAATGGTTAGTTAGGGGGTCATTCTAACGATCCAGATGCCATTCCCGTGTTCTCCCCATTACCAATGAGGAGGAGACTGTGAGGGAACATGGCAGCTGCTGTCAGAGATTGGAAGGCATGTCCTGAGGGAGAGGGCTCAGTGCTCTTCTCCAAAGTCCCTGAAAGTAGGATGAAGCTCCATGGAAGAGTAAGATCTCACCTAGATAGAAGGGACCAGCAAGGTTTGGCACTGAGGATGGAAAGTGCTTACAAATGGTGCAATGCTACAGAATTAGAAGGAATGGGTGTTCTATTTCATGTTTCTCTTAAATCCATTTAGAAGCCCATATTATGCAAAGGACATATAAAAAGATTCCCAAAGGACCATCCACTATGATCCTACTGCTGTGTATGAGAAATACATTATATCTTCAAATTTTTTGGCTAAGGGATAGCATGGATATTTGTGGCTAATATAAAATATTGCTGAAAGTTACTCAAGAAGGATCCAGCAACGTGAATATTTACTAAACCCCCTTTGTATGCTGGGGCCATGGCCACAGCTAAGATCAGCTTTTCTTTTGAAGGTTCTATTTCTAGCTTGCCAGAATAGCTACCTTTATGGATCACCTGCTCAGCACCAGACTTTATACTAGCTGCCTTATTATATAATCTGAATCTGCACAAACACCACATGAAGCAGATATCATTGTTCCTATTTTGCAGATACTGAAATGGAAGCACAGAGGGGGGAACTTAACCTGGAGTGATTGTGCTGGAAGGTGACAGAGATGAGATTGGGTCTCAAAGCCATTCACCTCTCAAGTCTTACGTGTTGCCTTGGGCTGCCTTGGGGAGGGCGGGCAAGCTCCGAGAAGGGCTCTGACCTGGAACACAGAAGCTGGCGCTGGAGCTAGGAAAGATATCAGATGCAGGGCATGGCCCTGGGCAGCCATATTTGTTTAATACACTTTTTCTAAGTGAAGCCATTTTCAATTCAGTATTTTTCCAACCATTTTTTCAGTATAGAAAGAGGAATGGGTCACAGACCCTGGGAGACCAAAGTGACTCACCTTCTAGCTCTGCCTCTTGCTTTGAAGGAATAACCTAGGTCAGCATCCCCCAAAGTGTGTTTGGGGAAACTCGAGGTGCCCAAAAAGCCATGTTTTAAGTAAAACACTTGTCTAGTTTTATATAACTTGACAGTGTGAAAACTCATTTGATCACAGAGCCTTTTTCCCATACAACACCTGGCACCCTGCAGATTGACAGTTCAGAGAACACATGGTGACAGAAGCTAAGGACCCCTCTTCCCAACCCCCCATCTCCTCCAAGGCAATCCCAGAGTTTAGGTGTGGATTAGCCTTTGGACCAGAGTCTTCTGCAGGCAGTGTGGGTGTGAAGAAATAGAAAGTGCCGTGTACCGATGACTGCTTGGGTGAGTCATTAACTCCTTTGAGCCTCAGTTTCCTTATCTAGGAAATGGAGGAAATATAATGTTGTCTTAGGGAGTGATGAAACAATGTACCGAATGGGTTTCATTTAACTGTCTGACACTTAATAAGACTCAGGGAATGTTAGCTATTACTTTTTAAAATCATATTAAATGCTGGAGGTGACATTACATGAGACTTGTGAAAATACTTTATAAACTCAATAATACTATATAAATGTCAATTCTTCGTTGTTGTTGTTATTACAAGACACTTCGTAGTCTCTGTAAAATGCTGCAGTTAAGTCTTTTGAGTGCACAGAAATATTCTGTGGCTGAAGATTGATTACTCTGCTTGTTAAGGCTTCATTACTCATGTGGCCCTGACCTGCAATGAAAAAAAGAACAAAAATCTTCCTTTTCCCCCCTCTATAGATGGAAATTACTTTTCAAGAGGCCACTTCCTTTTGGCATGAGAAGCCAAGCAAAGAAAGCACTTGAGGAGGGGGTGTTTGTAATCAATAAAGTATAAGGAACTAAAGAACATTTAAGCAGATAAGAAAGTTTTAATATAGCAATCTGCAAGGATCTTTAGAGGCTTTTGGTTTGAGCCATCAATTTTTAGCTAACTGACCATACACTGGAATTTCAAGTAGCATCAAGAAACTAGAGGTACTGGAAAATAATCCATTGAGCTTCTAGATGCAGCTCACGAGCCCTTGCCTGCTTCTACGTCCTATGCAAGCAGGAGCTTTGTGAATGTTTCCTTCTCCACAGGTCTTGTTTATTCATCTGGACTTTCAGTAAAGTAGGTGAGACTCTTAGCTTAAGCTGTTGGAACCCAGCAGGGTATTCACCTGGAAGAGTTCAGTATCCTTCCCAAAAAGTTTAAGGGCACCTACACCAAGGTGCCCAGAGTATGCTGGAAGAAATTGTCCCAACATACTGTAGATGTGTGTGCTCACCTGACTGTGGGCACTTGATATGTGACATCACCCAGTCCACAGATGCTCCATCCCCTTGTCCTCCCTCAGTTGGGGGGGAGAGGGCATGAACACAGAGAGGAGAGCCCCTGCTCTATTCCTGCAGCTCCCAGGTCTCTCCTCTCTCATTTCCTGTCCTCTCTACTTCCCTCCACTTTCCTCACTCACTTTCTCTCTTTCCCCAAAAGAAATCCCTTACCTATGACAATGCTTTCCAGTTTACAAGATAATTTTACAGTTGCCCCTAACACATGGGCTTGCAAGTTCAGAGAAAGGAGTCTGTGTTTGAATCCATCTCAGACACTCACTGATTACGTGCCCTTGGGAAAGGCTGGCTAACTTCTTCAAGATAGGTCAGATAAGAATACCTAACTTCAAAGAACTGTTGGGAAGATAAAATGATCCAATGTATGAGAACATTTTCCACTGTGACTAGCGTGGAGAGAGTACTCGTTAAGTAACAGCTATTTGTATCAGAGTTAGGAACTAATGGCACCATTTTACATAAGAGAAATGTGAGGCATAGAGGGAGGGTGACATTGCCAAAGCCATCCAGTTATCAGGACACAGAACTAGACTTTGAATCCAGAGCACTCAACTCCCTGGACATTTTTTTACCAACCCAAGAAATGTATTTCTCAGTAACACACAGAACGATTCTATGAGATTTGTTTTATTTTCTGGCTCTGGAGGCCAAGACCTGATATGATATGATTCCCACCATCCTACAGTGGCCAGGAAATTGTGGTCTGACTTGGACAATCTATAGCTTTACACAGGGATATATGTACATATGTATATATGCATACATTTATGTGTAATATGTAAACTATAAATGTCTTTTGTCCAAAAATATTATAGATAGGTTAGGTATGGAAAATCTGCAGTGACATTCAGGGAACGTTCAAGAATAAAGCAGAGGCCATCCAATGACACGAGAGGAGAAAACACATTCAGCTTCCAACTTTGTTACAGCAATGCTGATTCAGTGTTTTCACTTCTTCAAAGAAATATTTGCAGTAGCTCTTACATTTAACAAGCTAGATTGAGCTTAGTGTTTTATAAATACAAAATAAGAATACAATTTTTTTAAAAGCAAGAACACACAATAAAACCACATAGTGCTGAGAAAGCATCATAATTTGGTACAATATATTTGATGTATAAGAAAAGAACTTTCCTGGGCACAGTTTGGATGGTTATTATCTTAGAACTCGAGAAAATACACATTAAATATAAGACATTATCAAATATAATCATGTCAAGAAATCAGAAAACTTTACTAGAACCTAAATAAACACTTGTAAATGAAATTTACTTTTTATTACAACCTGCTTGCAAACTGAATGGGCAATTTTTTTCAGATTAAAATCTGTAGCATTTTAAAAATGCATTTTATTAATACTAGAGCCATTGGAAAACCCTCAGAATGTTGGGGTGCGGGGTACAAGTAATTTCCTTCATCCTCTGGAACAGCTCCAGGAGTTCTTCAACCTGGGTGTCCTTATACTCTGACTTCCCAAAGTTGCCCTGGCTTGTTACAGGAAGGATAGGAAAATCCGGGAAATGCAAAGGCATTTTCATGGAATCACTGTAAAAATGAGTCATTTTGCCCACAGTAGCATTTTATTGCCTATAATAAATATACTTTCAGTATTTAGTATTAAAGATACTTCTCTTTAAAAAGAAATTAAGACTTTACATTGCTTTAGGTTTGTAGCAAATTAAAGGAAAGGTATAGAGATTTTCCCACACACCCTCTACTCCCATGCATGCACAGCTTCCCCCATTATCAACCTCTCCCACCCCAGAGTGGTACATTTGTCATAATCAATGAATCTACAATGACACATCATTATCACCTAAAGCCCACAGTTTACATTACAGTTAAATCTGGGTGTTATACATTCTATGGGTTTGGACAAATGTACGTGCTCTGCCTCCCCCTCCCCAACCCCTGGCAACCACTGACAGTTTTATGGTCTCCATAACCTAGCCTTTTCCAGAATGTCATATAATTGGAATTATATTTAATCACGAACAGTGCAAATAATATGGAAGTAGGATATAATGCCTAAACTCTCAGAGTTTTAGGGTCTAAGACCCAAATCATGTTATAGAAGAAAGCTCCAAGAAGATGGGTTTAAATCTTGGCCCTACCACTTACAGAGTCATGTGCTTTTGCACAAAACATTTATCCTTCATGAGCGTTTGTTTCCTCAATTATGTTATAGGGATAATAATATATACCTCAAATGTGCTTTGGGGAATGGGCAAGTTAATGTGCAAAAAAAAAAATCCTCCATGGGGCTACATATACAATAAAAAAGAGTTCTGCAATTGTTGGTTGAGTCTGAATATGAATTGAACCTGAAGCTAGATATATCCAGTCCCCAAAAGTCAACTATATGTGGCTTCTAAGTCTCTTGCTGCCCCCACCCCACCCCAAATCCCTGGAGAAGAATTCAGAGAATCGTGAGTTTTCAATGCATCAGACTGATCTTTCCTTCAGAAAATCTCAAAATTCTTAGACACCACTTTACTCTCAGAAAGAATCACACATTTTCTTTGAAAGTGCCAGTTTTCAAACAGGAGGGGGTTTTATTTATTTTATTTTGTTTTGAGGTGGACAATCTTTAATAACTGTGTTGAAGCGCAACAATCTCTATAAAATCAGTAGAATCTCTAAGTATTTAATGGGGAAGGTGTGTGAGTTTGGAACAGGGGAGGGTCTGGCCTTGAGCCAGCTGCCTTCTCTCCACCAACCTCTTCCACAACCCCCAAGCCCCCAGAAAAGTCCCAGAAATCCCTGGGACAGTTTGAAAGTTTCTGTTCTCCAGGGACAAATAAGACTTCTCATTCCAAGGTAGGAAAGCTGCCAGGAATATCTGGCTACAACATCAATTTTAAATACCAATAAGGCCACCATCTATGGAGAAGTCACAACTAAACAGAGATCTACCCTCTCATTTCATTTCAAATTCTTGTGATCTTTAAGACTATTTTGGGTCAGTTAGTTAATAAAGGCTTAAGGTGGGATTCATTTTAACCTAACTTATGAACCCATCCCTAGTATTAGTTTGGTAGTGAATGAGACAAATGGAAGTCACATGGGGTATTTCTGATTTGGGTATAAGAGAGCAAAACTGCAAGATTCAGTATTCTGCAGGTTCAAAATCATCTAATGCTTAGCACATATTTGCAGACATCTTACAAAAAAAATATAAAGATAGATACAATCCATTTGGGTCTAAATTGAGCAAAGTAGGCATAGTGATATGAAAGTGTTATAGACGAGGCCTTGCCCTGGAGTCAAGTTTACTTTAATCTCCCAAGCGGAAGGAATAAAGAAAGTACTGTGCTTTAATTTGGGGGCTATTTATACACCTTAGTAATTACAGATGTGAAAGCAATGTCTTTGTAAGAAAGTTCTGGCTAAAACCATAGTTTTAAGGATCTGGATAATAGCTTTCCAGTAGCTATTTGTATTTCTCTCCAGATTGACTATCAGTGGTATCTTTACTTACAGAAATGTGTCCCACACAGCTAAATCTAAGATTATTATATTTCAGAAAAGAGAAAGACTCTCTTTATTTGGTTGGAAACAGAAAGTTATCTGTATTAATTCTCTGTAGCCACAAAGATTTTCCCCAGTACCACACTTAACAATTAAACCATTTTAACTATTGAGTGGAAGTGACCATATAGCACTTTGCAAGTTAAGCTCTTGTCTTAAATAATACATACTACTATTATCACTCATAAATTCATTTCCATGCAAACCCTATTTATAAAAGGCAAGTGTTAATAGCACACAAGCTGCACTACTTCCTACGGAGAGTTGTATCCATTAATACAGCTTGCTTCAATCTCTTAGAAAATGGGCCTTTTTAAACCAGTGAGCAGCTTCTAATCCAGTAAATTCAAATCTATCTGTATTTATTACACTCTGCTCTTTTTTTGCCCTTTCCATCTTAAACCTTAAAAAGGTTTACTTAGTCCTAGACTCTGTGTTTGCTCTTGGAGCAATGCAAGAAAAATTTCCTGAAAGAATCATGTTTTCCTCGTTGTGAACCACGGAGAAACAGAACGTGTGGGGCTGTGAGACGCTGAGGAGGCTAGCTTGGAAACACAACCTGCTGCTCAGCCTTATGGCTGAAGATATGAAAGTGCCAATATTCTAGTCTGAACGGGTAGCTGAGTTTCATAAATATCCATGCTGCTGTGTGATTAGCCACAGAAAGAAGAAACTGTGAGTCACTGAAATGCAAGCAAATTAAAACAAACAAATAAACAAAACCCAGAAAAAAACAAAACTGTGATTCATTGCAGTATTCAGGGAAAAAATGCTGTGTCATTGCCAGTGGCCACAGATTACACTCCAATGGTAGCTGGAAAGCTCAGTATTTCCTAAGCCAGGGCGCAGATTCAAGATGGAAAACTGAGCATATGCGTCATGTATCCGTCCTCGTCTTGTGTCCTATTGAAATGGGAGAAAAGCGATTCGTTTTTTATTGAAACTATCACAATGTTGGCAAGAAAGGAATCAAGCAGAAGAACAGAAAGTCCAAGGGAACCAGGAAGAGAGAAAGCAAATATGATCAAATGAACAAAGGGAACAGGGTAGGGAAAACAGCACTTCAAAACTACAGTGCTCAATGAAACCTCAAGATTAAGGTCAACTAAGACAAAAAGCAGGAACGGAACCTGGAGCTCATCAAGGTAATTAACAAAGAGCTGAATGCCAGTTGAGCCAAAGAGCCCTTTCCAATTTCTGGAGTTAAAAGGACTGACATTTGTTGAGGGCTTAAAAAAACCAGGTACTCATTGAATCTTTACAACAACTCTCTGAAGCAGGTATTATTATTATCCTTATTTGTTAAATAAAGAAACTTAGGCACAGAGAAGTTGAGCAACTTACTTACAGTCACTTGGCTATTAAGTGATAGAATCCAAACCCAGGAACAGTTTGGCTCCAGAAAAGATGTTTCTAATAGCCATCTGTAGTATACTGCCACAGAAGGCCACCTGAAAACTGCTCCTTTATGAAATTGAGGAGCTTCAAATTCAGGATGGCAGACTGAACACCACCTGTTAGCCTTACCTTTCCAGACCATCCCCAGAAATAATAGCCACAAAAAATTTTTAGTATTCATTTCTACAATGAAAAGCAAGGAACACCTTCATAGGACCAGAAACTTTGAGGACTCATGAAAGACAGAAGTCAAAGGGATCAAAGAAAGAAACCACAAACCAAAACACTTGAAAAAAAGGACTAAAGAGAAAAGAGGAAGGAGGCCTAGGGTGTTTGAAGCCCAGACTTGGCAGTTACTGGGGAGAGAAATAAGCGTGGGGGCAGCTGAGGCGACAAGCGCCCCACTCTGCCCTCAGGCTGTGCGGCTGAGCCATAAAAATGCTGGCCCCGTGAAAACTAGGACTGCAGCACTTGGGTCCTGGACACACGACAAAGCCCTGGGTAAAAGGAGGAAAAACTGGTATCCACTGTCCTCTGGATATAAGCATGTCTACCTGTCCTCCAGTCACCAACCCTCTCCCAAAGGCAGGCTTCATGGACAGGCTAACAGGGAGGCTCCAATCTGAAGAAGAATGCAACACCATGAGACACCAGTATTTGATGGAGAACATCATCACACCTAACAAACTGAAGCACCTGTACCCTGAGGAAACAGAGCAAACAGAATAAACCTTTAGGATAGGAGAAAAATAATGTCCTCAAAGTCAAAACAGTGAATATGACATTAAATCAAGTGTAGGTCTTAACAACTAGAAATTTTATCCCTTAAATCAAAAAAGAAACTCAATAGCTATGCTAAATAGCAAAATGGACAATTAAAAGCAAATTAATGAGCTAGATGATCAGAATGAGGAATTCTTCCACAACTCAAGAGACTGAATGCACAACAAAAAAAAGTTAAGAGGCTCAGAGGTTAGACCCAGGTGTTTCAATATTTATCTAATTATAATCTCAGAAAGGAGATTATATAGTATTGAAGTGAAGAAATATTCAAGGCAATAATGGAAGACAATTTTCAACAACTGAAGACAGGTATCTCCAAGATGGGAGGACCCACTAAGTGCCAAACAGGATGAATAAAAAAAGACACATTGTAGTGTATACTCAAACTTCAAAGATAGAGACAAAAATCCCAATTGTTTCACAGAGGAAAAATATCCTGATTCTAAATAAAGAAACAAGTATCACACTGACATAGGTCTTCTCTTCATCCACAGTACATGCAAAAATATCTTCTTGGGGCGATCTCTTAAAAATTCATATGGGAGGGGTCACCTGGGTGGCTCAGTTGGTTAAGCATCCAACCCTTGATTTTGGCTCAGGTCATGATCTCAGGGTCATGAGATGGAGCCCCGTGTCAGGCTCTGCACTGGGCATGGAGCTTGCTTGAGATTCTCTCTGTCCCTCTGTCCCTCCCCACCACTCCTACTCACTCTCTCTCTTTCAAAAAAAAAAAAAAATTCATGTGCGAAAATTAACCTAGGATTATATGTCCAGCAAGTTATCATTCAAGAGTGAATCAAAACAAAGACATCTTTGAACGTACAAGGAATCAGAAATTTTTTTGAATACTATATAACATATTAAACATAATGATATAAATAAAATAATATGTCAAGCATATAAATATTTCTGACAATCTGGAACTAAAATCTCAGATACTCTCAACATGGAAAGTAGCTGGGAGGAAGCAAAGTAGGAAATATAAGCATTCTAAGGTTCTTATCTTTTTTGGAGAAATTACATAGATACTGACTTTAAAATATTGCTAGAAAAATGTTCATTGCTATTAAATTTTTAAGACCAACCACCAGAAATTAGAAATATAATATAAAGATTGTAAAATTTCCAAACCTTAGGATGGAGGTAGAATGCAACAGAAAAATGATCTATCCAAGAAAGAGCAAATAGAGGGAAAAAAGTTTTTAAATGAATGGACACTAGAAAACAAAAAAGATAACATGTAGAATAAATCCTAGCATATCACTAATTGTAATAAATATGAATGAGTTAAAAATCTTTAAAATAGAAAAATATTAATGAGGGTAAAAAGAACATGAAGAAAAATTATAACAAAATTTTGGGGAGCTGGAAACAGAAAGATAAATGGTTATTGATTTAGGGTACCTGAACTATACAGAATTTCTTGACTGGAGTAAAAGAGATACAGCTGAGGGAAGAGTTACCATACAAAAAATGGAGAAGTAAGTGAAAGTCTAGGTAGGTATTTATTGAATCTTGAGACCCAATGCCCTATTCCCACCTGGATCCCAAAATGTTTTCAGTGATGTGTTTTCCCTTCAGACAGAACACCAGGAGAGTTTCTCTAAGAAATAAGACAACCCAAAAGAACAGACCAAAGGATACTGACATCAAGAATTCCCCAATTAAACTGCCTGGTCAATATCCCTGCTGGAAAACCGATGGTCAATAGCCCCAACTATGTTCACAAAGCTTCCCATCAGCTTTTTAGTGCCGCATTCTTAAATAAATACAGAACCAAGGATCTACAGAGAGAGAGAGAGAGAGAGAGAGAGAGAGAAAGCATAATAAGAAAGATCAAAGCTATGTCCAGAATAAAGAAAGTTGGAGGAGACAGTCTGTTTTAAAGAAAACTTTCAGGGGCGCCTGGGTGGCACAGCAGTTGGGCGTCTGCCTTCGGCTCAGGGCATGATCCCGGCATTATGGGATCGAGCCCCACATCGGGCTCCTCCGCTGTGAGCCTGCTTCTTCCTCTCCCACTCCCCCTGCTTGTGTTCCCTCTCTCGCTGGCTGTCTCTATCTCTGTCAAATAAATAAATAAAATCTTTAAAAAAAAAAAAAAGAAAGAAACTTTCAAAAATACTATCTTTAATATTCTAAGAGAAATAAAAGACAATATCATAGCCATAAAATAAGATTAGGATGCTTTTAATAAGAAGCATGCAGAGCAAAAACATCCTTAAAATTAGATACATGAAGAATAAATATTAAAACACTGGGAACAAAGAGAAAAATCCTAAAAACTTTCAGAAGCTAAAAATAGGTGGTGTGCACCAAAAGAATCAAAATTGTAGCAGACTTCTCAATGTCAAAACTGGAAACTTGAAAATGGAACACTGCCTTCAAAAACTGAGGGAAATGGAATCCAACACAGAATTTATTTTAAATCCAGTTAATCATCAGTCAAATAAGAGGGTAGAAGAAAGATGTTTTCAGAAATGTAAGATGTCAAAACTTATATCCCATGCACTGTTTCTAAGAAAGCTGCAGGAAGAAGCATTCCTCCAAACTGAGCAAATCAAATAAGAAATAAAATGTGAGATTCTGAACAGGGCATTCAACCCAAATGCAGTGAGGAAATTCCCAAAATGATGGTGAAAGGAGACCCAGGATGATAGCTATGCAATAAGCCTGGAAAGAAACAGGTCCAAATTATAGAAGTTCAGAAATTTCCAATGAGAATTCTCCAAAAAAGACAAAATTGCTCACATACCACATGTGCTCAAATATACATATCAAAAGAATATTTAAGAATTAGCAGAAAGTGTAGGTATAAATCAATTATAAATATGTTTTTAAAACTCACATTAAAAAAAGCTTTCCAAGACGATGGCATTCTTGCAAACATGGTGAATGTTCCTAAAACTCGCCAGACTTTCTGCAAGAAGTATGGCAAGCACCAACCCCACAAAGTGACACAGTACAGGAAAGGCAAAGATTCCCTTTATGCCCAGGGAAAGCGGCATTATGACAGGAAGCAGGATGGCAGACTAAACCAATTTTCTGGAAAAAGACTAAAACTACAAAGAAGATCGTGCTGAGGCTTGAATGTGTCCAGCCCAGCTGCAGGTCTAAGAGAATGCTGGCTATTAAGAGATGCAAGCATTTTGAACTGGAAGGAGATAAGAAGAGAAAGGGCCAACTGATCCAGGTCTAAGCTTCATATTTTGTTATATTATGAAGACAATAAAAAAAAATCACAAAAAATAAATTAATGACTGTAGGGAAAGCAAAAAGATGTGCAAGATAGCTGTGAATAAAGTTTACATGGTCGTAATCATAAAAAATGTTAATATTGACCTAATCAAAATTCTAAGTTCATCAGAAAGATGGGTAGAATGGAAGACTGCTTGGGGGAACTGATAAAAGAACGATATATCTTCAATTTCCACTATAGAAGATCAATAGATAATGCCCAAAACTTAAAAAAAAAAAAAAGAAAAGAAAAGAAAACAACCAAAAGTGACAGTAAGACATGTTATTTAATAAGCTTTTTTAGAGCGATTTGATTCAATCGTCAAATAGCAACAACAACTTGGAATCATGAACTACTTTGCTAAAACAAGACTCTCACCTACCTACAAAGAAATGAGAACAAAACTGGCAATAGGCTTCTTATCAACAACACTGAATTCTAGAGTACCAAACTGCACACCTTCCAAGGCCCAAGGAAAAATAATTTTCAAGCTGGAATTTTATACCTATCTGAATTATCAAATACTGTAAGAACAAAATAAAATATTTTCAGTTCTGTATGGATTTGAAAAGTTAACATTCATACATCCCATATGAAAGCTATTTATCTAGAAAAAACTTAAGCAAAACAGAAAAGGAATGCAAGAAAGAATATGAAATGAGATACAAGGAACCACGGAAACTGAGTATTACCTACAAGAAGCCAAGAAAACTCAAGACGCAAATCCATGTTCTTTGGCAAGTGGGATATATTTTTTCCCAGTAGGCAGAGTTCAGAGACGCAGTATTTTAGTTCTATAACTGTGTTATTTTTATTTTGGTTTAAATTTTTAGAAACAATCTGCAGACAAATCAGGGAATGCTGAATTACAGAAATTATATTGTAAATAGTTATAGACTTTGGCCATGAAAAATAAGAAGAAATAAGCACAGGAAATTGAAGGGATTGTGGTTAAGGAACCATAAGTATAAAGTTCCTCATCTTTCACAGTGAAGAATTAAAAGGTGCCATCTAAATTGTGAATCGTGGATCATAAATATTTTATTTAAATTATAAAGGAAAGCCCCAAAAGATATAAAATAAACGCAGTTGAAAGTACCAGTACTCCCTTTGAGAAATGGACTTTGGAGTAGGGAGAGATGACAGCTATTATTTTCATTTTATATATTTTTTCCTTTTTATTTGAATACTTTTACTATGCTGCTATGTGTCCCCCAAAATTTATGTTGAAATCCTAATCCCTACAGGTGATGGTAAAAAGTGGGGCCTTTTGGAGGTGATAGGTCATCAGGGTAGAACCCTCACGGGTGGGATCTGTGCTCTTATAAAAAGATCCCCCTAGGTTCCCAAACCCCTTCCACCACATGAGGACTCAGCAAGAAGTGGCAACTGGAAGAGGGCCCTTACTTGATCATATTGGCACCCAGTCCTCAGACTTCCAGCCTCCAGAACTGTGAGAAATAAATTTCTGTTGTTTGTAAGTTACCCAGTCTGTGGTATTTTGTTATAGCAGCCTGATCTATGCCTAGATAAAACTTTCATTTTTATAAAAGGCTAGCTTAAAATGAGGAAAATAAAATGAGGGTGGGCCCTCACCAATAGGGAATTGATACTACCATCCAATAGATAGTAATGTATCCATGCAGGAATCCTGGTGGACACTGGAGGACACATGCTGGAATGACAGAAGGGGAGCTCAAGGCCCTCACAGAAGAATGTCTACAGTTCATTGAAATGGTTTTTATTCACTTATTCAGTCAATATTAAACAAGGGACCATTACGAGCTTGAACTGTGTTAAGCACTAGACACACATTGGAGAATAACAGTTCTTCAGGAGCGCACAATCTGGTGGAGAAGATAATAAATAAATAAACATAGAAATAAGCATATAGTTACATTAGGACTTCTGGACAGAGACTGAGTCCTAAGAAAAAGCCTTTAGGTTGCAGAAAACAAATATGTAACATGATCAGTTTTATGTTAAAATATTATATGAATATAAAAGTATGCATTATGGACATAAGTTGATGCATGCCTTAGAAAGAGGGTTGAAAAGCTGTACACCAAAAGTCAGAATCAGGAGCAGCAGGTGAAGGAAATGAAAGATTTCCATTTTTCCTTCCTACATTTGTTTCAGACAAGTATTAATTTTGCAATTTTTATATTTTAAAAACTAAAAATAACACAAATTTATAGTAAAACTAATGAAAACTAGTCAAGAGAATGGATAATTGAGCAAAATGCTATTCATCACTTCTGGAAGAAAAAAATTAAAACGTTTTCCCCATGTGATAGTTGTTAGCACTATATTCCTATAAAAAGGAAGAATGCCATTATTTATTATAATTTATTAATTATATTTATTATTAATGAATATATTAGCAAGCCCTTAGCCAAAGATACTTTCTAGAGTGTTAATTTATAGTCCTTTAAAAAATATTGAATTATCCAAGCATTCATTCTCACTTTTGTATCGTAAGCCTCTTATGTTTTAATTAAGATAATTTTTTTTTAGCTCAACTACAGCTCAGTATTTTGCAAGTCTTTAAAATCTAATAACTCAATCCACTTATACTCAACAAATTTTTGACAAGAGTCTGGGTGACGGGACCTTTGCTAGGACCTAAGAGACACAAAAATGAGTAAGACGGGGCGCCTGGGTGGCACAGCGGTTAAGCGTCTGCCTTCGGCTCAGGGCGTGATCCCAGCGTTATGGGATCGAGCCCCACATCAGGCTCTTCTGCTATGAGCCTGCTTCTTCCTCTCCCATTCCCCCTGCTTGTGTTCCCTCTCTCGCTAGCTGTCTCTATCTCTGTCAAATAAATAAATAAAACCTTTAAAAAAAAAAAAAGAGTAAGACAGAAAAGCAGCTCCCAGGAAGTCACAGGGCAGTCTCAGTGTCTATATAAGGATCTCACCCATCCCTTGAGAGCCACAGAAATCTTTTGCAGCTAGCCTGTGGTTCTCATCTTCTCATTTCCTTAGTTATTAGGCTCTTTTTCAAGGTAGCCAGGAGTTGTGTGGCCCTTTTGGTTAATAGCCCTTGGTTTGAAATGGGACACTGAGGCATTAAACATGGTTTCAATATCTGATACTGTGCTCTTTTCTTGTGTGTGATATCAACAACCAAAATTCGAGTGATGCTGTGCCCAGAACCTGACTGTAACCCCCCTGGTGTGTGCCAATGGTAAAGGTGTAGCGGCTGCATTCCCAGCTGGATTTGTACCTGCACCAGCTCTGTGTTGGGGGGAGTATTGGCTCTACCTCCGGAAGGCTTCATTTTGCATTGATTTGAATTCAGCTGCAGGTCTCTATCATAAAGTGACCAAAAGCAGGTTTAATTGCTCTTTCGTGGTTTACTATCGCCAGAGACCAAAAATAGCCAGCACCCCCAGTGTTTGCATCTTTTTATGACACTTTCTACCGTTCATTAGTTTATACACTCACATGCCCATCCTCCCCTCTGGTATGTGAGTTCTGTGAGGGCAGGAGACATGTCTCATTGTTTTGTGTCTACTCGGTTCTGCATAAAATGTCTAGAAATAAAATTTTGATTGGTAAGTGTTTAATGACTTTTTTAAATATCACTTAGTGGCAGTCTACTCTCTTGTTTCCATACACTTTCACCCCCATTTCCCCAAGGTGCTGAATCTCTGACTCGCCATTTGAAGGACATTGATGAGAATTGGGCACTAATCACAGGAGAAACATGTATTGATTCCTTTCTATGTTCCAGACGATGTACTAAGTGTGTGTGTATTTATTTACACATTGTACACATTTACCTTTATAACAATCCCTTAGTCAGGATCCATTGCATCACCACTGCACACATGAAGAGTCAAGGCCAAGCAGTGAGGCACCCCACGTCAAGGCACAGCTCATCAAGGGCAGACACAGGATTTGAACTTACACCCTTCTGCCTTTTGGGCCTAAGCATTTAACCACCACATTCCACTAAAGGTGGCTCTCCCGAGACTGTGAGAGAAAATGACAAAGAAGCGTATTAATCTCAGGATGTGGTAGAAACAGGTAGGGCAGTTTAGAAAGGCATGGCTCTGACTGGAATGCTGATCTTGGGGTTGGGTACAAGCTAATTCCAGTGACATGGAATTCTTTTGCTTCAATAATAATGTACTTGACAAGTCATTGCATTATGTTTTTCGGGAAGCATGTAGTCACTTGTCATTTATTTACAACATGAGAATAATTACAACTCATTTTATAATTTGTACAAATATGCATAATGAACCATTTACGAGTTAGACCTATGATTAGGGCATACACTTATAGCACAATGGTTTTGGGTTTTGTTGTCTTTTTTTTTCTCCCCAAGGGTTGATAGAATTAATCTTCTCTCTCTCTTTTAATTTTTTTTCCAAAATGCCTTTTTAAAAAATCCCAGTGTTTAATTATAGTATTAGCCTTTCTTTTTAACCTTTTTAGTAAACTGCTCTCTCCTTGCCATGGAAGTGTTTTTAAAGCCTTGGCATCAGAAAGGCCTGGGTTTACATCTCGGTCTGCCAGTCTTTAGTTGTGTGACATTGGACATGTTACTTAATCTCCCTAAGCTTCAGATATCCACATGAAAAGCAAGAAAAAGGAGTCTAACTTGCTGAGTTTTTTGAGAAGAGACAAAGTATAAGAAGCGCCGAGCACGGAGTTTGGAACCTAGTAACTGTGGTGATGATGGTGATGATGACGACAGCAGCAACCCTTTACTGAGTGCTTACTATTTGCCAGGCACTTTTCTGAGCATCTTATATGAATAAACTCACTGATTCCATACAAAGTAGCAAGCTGTAGTCACTGTACTAGCAGTGCTCAGTTTGAGGACAATATGCCCGTGCCACTATTTTTCCACCAGAATTACAGTGATGGCAGGTTTTAAAACTCACTGTAGGGTCACCTGGGTGGCTCAGTCAGTTAAGCATCTGCCTTCAACTCAGCTCATGATCTCAGGGTCCTGGGGTCGAGTCCCATGTTGGGCTCTCTGCTCAGTGGGGAGCCTGCTTCTCCTTCTCCCTCTCCTTTGTGTGTGTGCTCACCCTTGCTCTCTCTCTAGCTCTCACTCTCTCTCAAATAAATAAATAAAATCTTGGGGGAAAAAAAAAACCTCACTGTAGGTCCTTGGTATTCACCCAAATGAGTCGAAAACCTCTGTTCACACAAAAACCTGCACACAAAGGTTTAAAGCATCTTTGTTCATAATTGCCGAAACTTACAAGCAACTAAGATGTCCAACAAGTGAATGGATAAACTGGTACATTCATCCAATGCATATTTTTCATTAATAAAAAAATGAATGATAGAGCCACAAAAAGATCAAAGCAGAAATGCATGTTGCCAAGTGAAAGAAGCCAATCTGAAAGGCAACGTACTGTATGATTCCAACCATATGACACTCTAGAAAATGCAAAACTATGTTAAAAGATCAGCGGTTGCCAAAGGTTCGGGAGGGAGGGAGGGAGCAAGCAATAGGTGGAGCACGAGGGATTTTTAAGGCAGTGAAACTATTCTGTAACGATACTGTAATGATAGAGACATGTCATGACACATTTGTTAAAGCCCACTGAATATACAAAGAGTGACCCTAATGCAAATTTTTTGAATTAATAATAATGTATCAATATTAAGATTGCATCATCAACTATAATAAATGTACCATACTAATGCAGGATGTTAATAGGAGAAATTATGTGTTTGGGGATGAGGAGTGTACTTTCTGTACTTTCTGCTCAATTTTTCTTTAAACCTCAAATTGCTCTAAAAACTAAAGTCTGTTAATTTGTAAAAACATACCAGATTGTATGCTTCAAAATATAAAATAGAGTTCTTTCATAGAGTTAATTAATCAAGATAGATCTCCCTGCCCACAAAAAAAAGTATTTTTCCCCTGAAAAAGAAGTCATTGTAAAAAAACTAAAAGTTGAAAATGGTCTTACTTACTTACTTACTTAAATAAGATTAAATGTATCTGGGTTCATTACTGTGTATTACTGCTTGTTTTTCATACATACACCAAAAAAAGAAAGAAAAGTTTTCAGAGACTAAATAAAGGGAACCCACTTTGAGTGCCCCCCTCATGTAGGCTGAATAGGTTCAGACACAGGGGAGTCCCCAAGTCAGTGATTCCTAAAGCACAGTCCGTGCAGGAACACACGGAACTTGCTACAAAGACAGATTCTTGGTCTGTCCAGACCCGCTGAGTCAGGGGCAGGACCTAGCAGTCTGTTTCTACCAGCCCTCCAGGGGAGCCGGATGCTTGCTGAAGATCCGTAGCTACTGCCCAGTCAGTGGGTCTCTACGTTCCTTTTTTTTTTTTTTTTTAAGATTTTATTTTTAAGTAATCTGCACACCCAATGTGGGGCTCGAACTCACAACCCCGAGACTAAAAGTCACACACTCCACCAGCGGAGCCATTTTTTAGCAGACACATAAATTCACAAGTGAACGGTTCCCATGTCTGATGACGGAGCCCCAGCATAAGACCAACACTAGGGCGAGGTAAGGGGGGGTGCGAAAACACGCAAAAAAACTCCGCCACGAACAAAATACCAAACTTTTCGATACACACAGGATCAGTGTGACCGGCTTTCCCTCCGGCCTCAGGCTGCCCCACGGATGCACTGTTTCCAGCATGGGGCTCGGGGCCGGGCTCCCTGAGGCCAGCTCCTGCCCTCTCTCCTGACGGAAGTACACGCCCTGGGTCACCGTCCTCCTTCAGTCACTGCCTCCAGTAAACAGTGGGACTGACTGAACGGAAAATGGGAGCATTTCCAAACGGAAATGAAGAATTTCTGTTCTCAGGACCCCATTTGTGTGGGAAGACTGAGTTTCCACACACAAGTAGAGCAGAGAACCGCCCCTAATAGCGCCACGTGCAAGCTACACTAGTGCTAGGTGTGTAAATTCTGAGGACTCACCCGGGACAAGAGAACCGAGCTCCGTGAGGCTCTTGGTCAGGGCGCCGGGGTGGCTCAGCCGGCTGAGCTCCGGCTTGGCTCGGGGAAGCTCCCAGGGCCGGGCCGCACGTGGTCGGGCTCCCCGCTCGGCAGGGAGTCGGCTTCTCCCTCCGCCTCCGCCCCTCCCTGCGCTCGCGCTCGCGTCTCTCAAACAAATACCTCTGGCGCCGCGCTCCGAGGGTCTGTAGAGCCGGCAGGGGGCGAGAGAAGCCGCAGAATCCGCCCCCGCCGGAAGAGGAAGTGAGAAGTCTGGGCAGTGCGGAAACGCGACGCTCTGCTGAGCTCCCAGAGGAACATGGAAACTGAGGAAACGAGGCTCGGAGGTGGCCCGGAGGTGGCCCGGGGAAGGGGCCAAGGGGCAGAAAGGCAGGGGTGCGAAAGCTTGTGACTGCGAGCGTCGCTCAGCCGGAGCCTTACCTGCATTCTGGAAGCTGAGAAGCTGGAGGTCCTGAATCGAGTTAGAACCGGCAAACAATTAAAAGGAACAAAAGACATTAAAACGGAATTAAATGGTCATTTTAAAAATTTCAAGTGGGGCCGCCTGGGTGGTTCAGTCGTTAAGCGTCTGCCTTCGGCTCAGGGCGTGATCCCGGCGTTCTGGGATCCAGCCCCGCATCAGGCTCCTCCACTGGGAGCCTGCTTCTTCCTCTCCCACTCTCTCTGCTGTGTTCCCTCTCTTGCTGGCTGTCTCTCTCTGTCAAATTAATAAATACAATCTTTTAAAAATATAAATAAAAAATAAATAAATAAAAATTTCAAGTGAAGGAAGCTTCAGCGCGATTCAAACTCATCAACTTAATTCGTGAGGAGGGACTTCCAGAGCAGTTATTATTGTACTTTTTAAAGAAGCCTGCTGAGTTTGGGGGCACTGACCAGTTTCTGGACACCTGAGTCCTTCTGAATGGAGACACTTAGCATCGCTGTGGGACTCTATCCCCCGGGTGATTCTGGCAGGGCCGGACTTTGCAAACTGTTTTCTTTTTGGAGAAACGTATTTGTCTTTCTCGGTAATTGTTGCCGAAGACCTACCTCTGAGACCCAGCAGCGGCTGCAGGAGGCAGGACAGGACAAGGCTCAACGGGTTACAGAACTAAGGGCTGCAGCTCCAGCTGAGACAGCAGATAGAGGGGCAACAGACTGGCCGACCTAAAGTTCCCGCTTTAACCTGTTGCTAAGAAGGAAATTGCCAGTAGACAGCAGGGTCAAGTAAAAGTGGAACAGCACTGTCATTGCTTTTTGAAACAGAGAGGAGAGGAGCTCCTCAGGGTTATCCACACAACCTGTAAGAACTAGGATTCTGCAGGATCCATTGCTCAGGGACAGCCATCAGGCCTCTGAACAGAGCCCAGAAGCCTATGATCTTTATCGGGATCAGGACCTATCACCTCTGTCAAGCAAGTTATCACACCAGAGCCATCACTCAGACCAGAAGTAGGAGAGAATGGGGAGCCCCCCACAACGCACGGACTCTGTGGAACAGGAGAGTGCCATGGACTTGTTCTGGCAACCTGGTGCTCACTGTCCCCCTGCACCTCATGCTGGTGAACTGTGGGCTGTCTTAGTCAGAATAGTCTTCAAAGAGGAGACTAACACAGGCTGACTGGGTCCAGGAGAAGAGGCCACTGGCCAGAGCTGAAGTGTAGCCCAGCTCTGGATCTAAGGAGTTGTTGACCTTGGGACTCTACCCAGGGAGGGAAAAAAAGCAAGTTTTGAGAGAGACTTCTACCAGCCTAGGGCCATGCCAACTTCAGGGCTGAAGGGAAGGAAAGAAATTGAGATCCTCCAGGGTGTGTCAGTAGGTTACATAATGATTTTCCTAAAATTAAAAAAAAAATTATCTGTTTATATACGTGCCTTGTTTCTCTTTTAGAGTTAAGTACGCCTTTCCTGTGAAAATACTAACTTGTCTTTGATAAATTGGGAGTAAATGATTTTTGGCGCTACTTAAAAACGAGGCCAAAAAGTGAAGATCTTTGCATGATAGAGCAGAGAGTTTTTGAAGATTCTTGAATTACCGAGTGACGTGACAAAATCAGTCTTCAAGGAGAAAGATCTGAGCAGCTATGTACAGGATGCATTAGAGGAGCAGACTGAAGACAGAAAGCCTAGTATTGCTGCAGTGGAAATGATTTAAAAGCTAAAATAACAATTGCTAGGACTTGAGGGTAAGAGTAGAAAGGGACAAATCTAAGAAAGAATTGTTCAGAGCTGCGCGTAGGGAGAACAATGAAGGAGAGATGGCTCCATGTCTTCTGAGGGGGGCGGCTAAAAAATGTGGGGGCTCTTGATGGCCATGAGGAAAGGAAGCTGAAGTGAGTGAGGGGGCAGATCATGAATCATGTCAATGTGAGACTTTAGGAGAAGCAGAACACCCATCTTTTATGGGCAACTAGAGATATGGTGATGGAGAGAGAGTGAGAGGTCAAATAAAATTTGGGAAAGAAAATACCCAGGTGGAAGCTATGTGTACAAAGGTAAAGAAAAGATCCAAGGGTACAATAGTAATAATAATAGCAACAAGAGTAATTACAGCTTCTGTGACTTACTGAAAGGCTACTGTTTTCTAGCCACCATACCAGCAATGTCCCCTGTTTCATCTCTAGACACCATGAAATAGATTTGATGGCTTCTATTACAGATGGGAGATTGACGCTCCTCAAGGTTAAGGGACTTGCCTAAGGCCACCCACTGAAGGACTGGGACTAGATTTCCAGTCTGATACTCCCAATTCAGTCTCTTTCCACAGGCAAGTCCTTTCATGTGTGTGGTGGGTCAGTCTCTTTGTCACACAACACTGGAGGTGGAATTATGAAAATAGGGATAGCATGGGGATACCCTTGGAGTAACTTTAATGGAAGTAACTTTAATGGGAAATCAGGGTATTAACACTGGTTGGGCCCAAGAAAGGCACAGCTCTGGTATAGAAAGAAGCCAAGAAATTTGTAATGTCCTCCTACAATGATAAGAAAATCAGTAAAGAAAGCATTTCCCCCTTGTCCTAAACCTGACACAACACAAAGATAGAACTTTGAAACATAATTTGGCTTTGCAACATTTAATTACCTCCCCCACTGATGTAAAAGGAAAAATGAGACCCAGACAACAGCTTTCAAGTGAAGCAGGAGTTCCAGGAGGGAGTTAAGCAGAGAGAACGGAGATGCTGTAGAGCTTCACTAATAACGTCCCGGAACGTTATACATACTCACCTTCCCTTATAAGCCCCCACATCCATGTCTCCTCCCTTTGGCCCCATACGTTCCGAAAGTGAATGTAAGCAACTTTTATTCTATTTTCCTAGGATTGGCTAAAATAATTATATGTAAGTTTTGAGGTCAAATGATAAGATCCTAAAATCAGCACCATTTAACAAGCACTTACTAATCAGTTCATATGTTCTAGTCTCGGTAGACACGGGATACATTAGACATTTCCTGCCTTCCAGAAACTCGCCATCTTTACATAGACAACCATAAATCATGGTATGTGATGAAGGCTATAAGAGAAGTATGAAATGAGAATTCTGGGCATAAAAAAAGAATGAAAATCCTGGTGTAAGGATTTACATTACACCTAGAAAAGCCAGACAGAAACTCATCAGGAGATAATGTTTGTTCTGGGCCTTCAAAGGTGAGTAAAATTTTTCCAAGGGCCTCAAAGACAAATAAGAAATATGGAGTATTTTAATTGGGGTGGAAATGGAGGCTACAGTAATTGGCCAGCCTACAACGGCCCCAAAGGGAAATACCCCACAGCCTAATGGACAATGTATAAAGGAACCTAAAGGATATGTATCTTCTTTCAGGCCTGATATTGAACACAGTCCCATCAATTGGGAGATCAGCAGCAGAAGCCAAGATAGCAGGGAGCATCTGAAGTCTGAGGGTCAGCAGAACCATGGTTCCAGGTCTCTCTCTTTGGCCTGAGAACCCAAGCCTGGGAGAGACTTTGGCAAAGGTTCAGCCATGGGCTCAAGACAGAGTACATACAGTCCCTTTCAGTGTTTGAGTACTTAAAGAAGTTGAGGTCCAGAGAGAATGGTCCTGGCCATTCCCTTGATAAACAGACTGCCAATGCCTAGACTTCAATCCAGAAACATCCTATACCAGGTCTGGGACAATAAGATTAATCTGAGACCCTATCCAGCCAGCATGAACTAGTTGCAATTCTTTTTAATATTTCCCCAAATTACTACTACAGTGATTTACAGCAGATAAGTATTCAACATATATTTTCCGAACAGCTACCTGAATATGTTTTTATGCTACATTAAACTTGTTTTGCTTCCTTTTCCTGAAGGACTACAAGCTACATTATCATTGTCATCCATCATCATCATAATCATGCTACCAGCTTCCAATTACGGTGGGTTTACCATGTGCCAGATGCAATGCTGGATGCCAGGGATCACTAATCCTCATAACACTTCTACAAGGCAGATACTATTAGCCACACTTTACAGATGGAGAAAGTCAACTTCAGAGGAATCGCCAATCTTGCCCAAACTCACATAAGCTAACAAGTGGAAAAATAGTGAGACATCAACATCATGTTTTATGCAGTATGAAAACAACCCACCTCAACTGTAAATAAGCAAATGTTTAAAATTTGGTCAATTACAAGGGCGCAAAAGTTATTCTGTTCAGTTGGTTTTGTGAGAATGTAACAGGTAAGTGACGTCTTCAAAGGTTTTATTAACTTTATATATACAGAAAAGCATACGGTTTGATGAATTTTCACCAGCTGACAAAACTGATTTTTCCCATTTCAGTCTGAGATATTAGAGTTCCATGAATATAACACAAAAATCACATTTTCTTTGTCCATTATAACCATCTTACAAATAAGAGGGGGGATATCAGTTTCCAATTTACAGACATGTATGATTTTATTCTAAAATTTACAAACAGAACTCTGGCACCATATCTCAAATGTCTTGTCCACTTTCCTACCCTTCACACGTGAACACTTTTAATTAATGTGTGCAATCAGCTCCTTCACCAAGAGCTTCTAGACTGACTCGAAGACATTTTTACTTGACTACATGCAGGTTATCCTTCCCAAAGAAACATCTCAATTCTCCCCACAGTCTCCTAAGGAAACTCAGCTCCCCCGAACTCAGTTGTGAGTGCTTCAGAAGTAGGAGATCTGGTGGCCCCTGAGAAGCCCCATTTATTCTCATCACACAAAACTGCAAAATGTAGCAAGGAAATTACACCAGACTAGCAAAGAACCTCGCAACATTCCTTTTCAGACGTGTTCCTGTCTGTCAGGGCATATGAATGATTATGCTACACCCCCGATTGCTAAATCTGCCCCCTCTCATGGAGGTGCCAGCTGCTGCCTGTTCACCAGCAACAGCTCTGTCACTTTTACTTTGCATCCTAATTAAGAAGACATCGAGAGACACAAGTACCAGAAGTATTGTTCTATCTGTCATACTGTCCTCCAGATGTTCTAATGATGCCTTTGAATTTGGACGGAGGAGACACATAGAAAGAACTCTGGTGCCATGAAACCTTTCCGTGACTACTTGTTGAAGAAAGACAATTAACGACCAACAGCTGCTAATGGGAACCTTTAGCTGGAAAACTTGCTAGGAAGAGCACTTACTAGCTCTCAGAGGAATTCATACTGTTAAACACCTTAGTTATGCTCCTTATTTTTGTTCTAAAATGCACAATTCATCCTTCCTAAGTCAGTTTCCTTCAATTTCTAAGAGAACTCATTAAGATAAGAAAGATTTATCACCAGTTAACACACACACACACACACACATACACACTGTGAGCTCATGGAACCCTACAGTAGGAATCATTTCCCTGAAATGTTTTTGAAACTTCCCAAGTATTTGACTGGTAACTTCTGGCATTGTACTATAGAGGAATTGTGAACACAGAGTTTTGAATCCTGAAGCCACGTTTTAGGAACTTCCCCGTCAGACATATCACTAAATTACTTTTTAAAAGATGCTATGCTTAGAATACTGTGCCACCCTTCTACACCCCTCTCTAGAGGCAATCAGCACAAGCTCTTGCTTTGGATATATGTGGCTTATGGGGGGCAGGGAGGGTTTAAAGAGAAGAAGAGAGAGAGAGAAATTCTTAAATTATCATTTTGGCAGTGGGCCTTGGCTTTGGGGTGGCCAGACTTTATTATAACGATAGTGTATGAGTGTTCTTATTTGCTCTAAAGTGTGGGGTGAAATTGAAAGGTAAGCTTCCTGTGAGGAAAATGATCTGGAGCAAATCCCTATCAGTGTTGATCTCATCCCCTGAAGGGAGAGAAAGACTAATTAATAAAATAGTCTTTTAAATAGAAACTCTGACAATTCTGTCCAATTTCACTATCCTAACAACCTCTTTCTCCACCTCCAAAGAAAAATGAACAACTCTTCCTAATCTTCATATATACTGTGCTATGCAATCAGGAAATAATTAATTTGGAGCTCTTCATCAGCAATGGGATGAAGTTCTTTAATGAATAGCCTCCCTTTAACTCAATGATGAGACAACTATTCCTGAAATATTGGTATAAAACTACGTCAGGGAAAGGAAAAAGAAGCAATTTTTTAGAAACCAGGTCAAATCTTGAATAAGGTACAGTTGGTTGCTTGTCATTTTTGACACTGAAGGAATGAAATGCTAAAGAGTATTGGAATTTAAAAAAATATATCTAAATATTATTTTGTTAAATTAATAGTCACATTTCTATGCATCTTCTCAGTCATGACACTGTATTAAATTACACAGAGTTATACAAGTATGAAAGAGGACTTTCCTTCAAGAAAATCAGCATCTAAGTTACATTTTCTCAACAGCAGCTCTATCGACATTTTGGGCTAGATCATTCTTTGTGTGAAGGCTGTCCCATGCATTGTGGAATGTGAAATGGCATCCCTGGCCTCTACTCAGCTTCTACCACCACCTCTTGCCCCTGTTAAAACAATCAAAAACATTTCAGATATTGAGGACATTCAGACAATTGTCCCCTGAAACCAAAATCACCACTGGTTGAGAACTAATTGGATCTACAGCTCAAAAATCTTTAAATACATGGTTTTCATAAGAAGGATACAATGATAGATTGAATAATTGCTCAGCATCAAGAGAGGTATCTAAACAGCTAGACAATTGGGTGATCTAGTAGTTATGAGTCCGTTGCTTTAGGTTTACATCCTGGCTCTACTTTTCACTAACATGGGCAACCTACCTGTATCTTCTAAGCCTCAGTCTCTCCTCTACAAAATAGGGATAATAACAGAATATACACATAGGGTTGTCTTGAAGATGAGACAAAATAAAGCACAGAAAAACCTGGAATGATTTGCATCAACTACCATTACCACAGGTGGCCATCAAACTTTTGTTGGGTAGACTTGACCTATAAACATTTATCCATTCATCATTCATATCAACATTAACAAGTACAAAATAGATTTGAGTGAGTAGTGCTAATGGAAATGTAAGCTTTTATTTTGCATTTATAGAATGTTACTTACATTTTAAGTAATATGTTTTATAACAAATATACCATGTTTAATCTCATGAGTTTTTCCTTTAGGGGAAAAGGGCACACACTGACCCAGAAATAATTAGTCCAGAATGATCAAAATTGAGACATACCTTAGAAAACTTATTGAATTTCAAAAATAAGCCCAAAATGTTGGTACTAGCCAGGCAAAAATATCAAGCAATAGATAGGAAGAGAGAAAAAAAATAAAGTTGACCTAGCTTTTTCCATAGAATCCAATGCCAAAACCCAGTAAATCAATACCTGTAAGACCATCAAAGAAAGAATTGTGAGCTGTGGAATTTATATCCAGTCAAGCTTTCCTTCAACTTTTATAAAAGCTTCAGTCAAACCACTTAAAATATGTAAAAATTCAGGGAATATTGCCATGATTCTTCCTTAAGAAAACTATGGGATGACAAGTTTCATCCAACCAAAATATAGCTGGGGAAAGTAAGCAAGAGTTGCCTGATGAACATTAAATGTACTTCACTATAAATCAAAGAAAGAATATTTTAATATGATACAACTAACTAAAATCGTGAGACAATTGTGAAAGAAGGTGATAAGTTTTCTGCTTCCCTCATCTTTAATACCTGGAAATCAAAGGATGTCAAAGGTAACAGAGTCAAATAATACAAATTTAAACATACTAAGTTGTTCAAAGGGAAATACTTTAAAAGCTAGTAGTATTGATTGAAATAACTTAATAAAGTAAAAAAAGAGAAGGGGAAGGAAGAAGAAACATGTGAATTTCAGTATTGCATATAGTAGGAAACTAACGAGTACAATCTAAAAACATGGAGGAACCACAGATATTATATAAAAGTGTAATTAAAAGGTAACTAGAACAAAAATGCAAACTTCTTAATATCAGAAAAACTACAGAGGCAAACTGAATGAAAACAGACCACAAAGTAAGACTCTTCAAAGTAGAAAAGATAGCATGAACTAATATGACAGAATCCAGACCAAATGTACAGGTCGTATCAAGAAATCTAAATAGCCCACACTAATTGAAAGACAAAAACTGAATCATATATCAAAACCCAATTCTATATAGATGAAAAGTAAAAGTGATTCAGAAGGTTAAAATAAAGAGATAGCATTTTAACAAGCAAAAGCAAATAAAAAGGAAGCAGGGCTTATGATTTTAACTGGCAGAGTGGAATCCAGAGCAAAAAGCATTAAGCAAGACAAATAAATCTACTTGTAATGACACTATGTAAAATCGACAATGAAAACAACGGCTACAGATATTTCTGCACCAAAGAACAACAGTATCATGAATACAGAAGAAATTATAGGAAATCCAAAGAAAAATACTGAGAAACACATTAGAAGTTAAAGATTTGAAGTCATCTCTCTCAGGCTACTGACAAATAGCATAGTGGAAAAAATAAGTAAAGTTATAGAAGGATAAAATGAAGATTAACAATAGAGACCTAACTCATAAATATGAAATTCTGCACCCCGGAAAACTGAGACTGTACCTGAATTTCATATAAACTAACATTCACAAAAATTAACAACATATTATACCACAAAGATAACCTTGTAAACTGGGAAAAGTAGAAATCACAACTCCATCTAGAAACAGTAAAACCCTCCCTTAAACCACTCGAGTCAAATAGTAACCAAAAAGCCAAATTCCAAATTTCTGGAAAACAATGTTTTATGATACTGCAACATATCAGGATGAATAAGATATAGCTAATACAGTGCTAAAAGAAAAACTGACAGCTTCAAATGCCTATTTGAATAATGAAGAATAAAGACTAATGACACAAGCACCCGACATTAAATGTTATGTATGGATCAGCAAAATTAACAGAAGGGAAACATACGAAGGGGATTAATAAAGACAATATAATAGTAAGTAATACATTAGAAACAGATACAGTAGAACTTATAAGTAGATACAAAAACTTTTTATGAAGGAAGAGGAAGGATGAATAATTAAGTAACATTATCAAGAAAAAAACAGAGAAGAAAAAATTTCACACACAAACAAACATAACAGATAAAAGATATAATAGAGGAAATGACCCTACATATCACATTCAAGGAATAAAATTATCAAGAAATGTACAAGAACATTAAGAAGAAAAGTTTAAAATGCCACTGAATAAAACAAAAAATGGCATGAACAAATGGAAAGACATACCATTTTCTTAGGATGACTTGATATTACAAGGAGATCAATATTCGCTAAGGTAATTAAATATTTAATGATATCCCAATAAGAACACCAATTTACATCTGAACCAAACAAGTGAATTTTAAAATCCATGTAGAAAAAAATAATATTCACAAAACTTTGACAATGGAGAGCAATAAGAGGAGCTAGTATCACTAAATTTTTATAAAATTCTGAAGTCTCAATAATTAAAACAGTGTTCTGCTATATGAACATATAGAGCTATAAGTTTAGAAATAGACCCAAATTCATCAGGTGATTTAGGATGTCACAAAGGTGACATTCCAATAAGTGAGTCAAAGGGCAATGGTGCTGGGAAAAATTCATAGCTCTATGGGGAAAATAACCACACCTTGAACCAGGATCATTTCTAGATGGATTAAAATGTTAAAAGTAAAAAATTAAACATAAAAATACCTGATGAAATGTCATGGGAGAAGTATTTTTCTATAACTCATGATGTTCTAAGTTTGACACGAAATCCAAAAGTCACAAAATAAAAGACCGATAATTTAAAAAACATACACAAAGTACAAATTTCCACATGGCAAAGGCAAAATACAAAGAAAAAAAGTAAATAAAAAAAAGAAGAAAAAGAACCACAACCTATTTACACACACATCCTAACTGCTCATATTGCTAAATTAAAAGGAGTCCATACAACTCAGTATGTAAAAGACCAACAACTGAATTGTAAAAGACTATGAACAGTTCACAGAGGAGGAAGTAAAAATGGCTCCTGAACATATGAAAACATGCTAAACACTGAAATGATATTTTCCACTTGTGTTGGCAAAGATCAAAGAGCGAGGTAGGACCCTGGGCTGGCAAGGGGGAGGGAAAAGGCGTTCTCATGCAGCGCTGCTGGGAGGCCAGATGCATTCAACCACCATGGAGGGCTTTTTAACTATAACTTCACTTCCACAAATGTATCCTATGGATAGATATACAGTCACATATCTGATATGGTGCTTGTACAAAGGTACTCATAGTCACAGAGAACTAGCAAACATTTGCAAACAACCAAAATGGACACATTAACAGGGAAATAGTTAAACAAATTTTGGTACATCCATACATTAGAATCAGAATGAATAATAACGTACTGAAATGAATGTACTGAAATGGAATGATCCCCAAGAAATAATGGTAAGAAAGGGAAGGGAGGAAAGAACGGAGGGTGGGGAAGGAGGGAGGAAGAAAAAAGTGGTGTAGAACAGTGGTATAAAGTTGGGGTTTAGGGTTTGGGAATGGACACACACATTTGCTTATATACACATGGGCACAAACTATCTCTGGAAGGATACATAAGAAATTGGTTACAGTTTCTCAGCTGGGGACAATGGTAGAAGAGAGATCTGCCTTTCCCCATACAACCAAAAGATGCCTTTGGAATTTTTTGTATAAATCTGTTTTTGAGTCTATAGGTTAGATTTGGCCTATAGATTGCTCGTTTGAAATATCATCATAATCATTAAGCCAAAAGTGATCATTTTTTATCATAAAATTACTTTCTAATTTTATCTGTCTAAATGCATTAGCATATTGGAATTATGCAATCAACTTTATCCCAGTATGACTATTATTACAATATAAGTACCATAACTCCTAATGCCCCAAATTCCAAGTCCATTCCAAAAATAAAGTATTTTACTGTGTCAAAGATGGGATTATTCTATTGCAGACTAAATCATACAGAGTTTTATTGACAATCCTTCTATCTCTGACATGAAAACCCTACAGTGTAGGTGGATTCATTTAGACTGAAAAAAAATATTTTTAATCTGTCTTGTTAGAAATTCAAGGAAGAGAAAAAGGAAAGAGAATAGTTTATTTTGCTCTGTCCATCTCTCAAGAGAAATATATGCTACATTTGCTCATATTTGGGGGTGAGTTTAAAAACATACAGGCTGATGAATAGTAAATAATCATATACAAAGAGAAAGAGACATCATATCTGACAGCTTAATCTCAGAAGAAAATTTTTCTTTTTTTATCAGAAGGGTTAAGAAACAAAATCACCCCAAATTGACTCCAAATCGCTTTATAGATTCAAATCTGTTTTGTCAGTCCCGGAATGGTCTGAATTTCTCAGATTTGAAGGCCTTTTGACCTTTTTGTAATGTTTATATTGTCAGCCCACACAATTTCTTGTATACATCTGACTCCCAATTAAATCTGTAATGGATTTCAACCAACCCAATACTTCCTATTTTGAGTAATAGCTAGTGCCATGTCTAAAGAACCTACTGAGAATGACATCTACACAACGATCTCCTTTTCAGTTTTTCTTCCCAAAAGACTACTTCCACTTCTCACCATAGAAACTGAAATTACCCACAGTCTTTATTGGACTGTTTATCCATATACTCTGGGCTATTATTTCATATAAAAGGTTTTTGGTGAAACAAGAAGAGTGTTCTCTTGAACCTTGCCCTTTAATTATCGTAAGCTCCTTGGGGACTGATGGTCTAACTTCATAGCAAGTAAGAGAATGGATCTAGGGAACAGTGCTAAAATTAAACACTCCTTCCCAATGTTGCGGGCAATCCTAAACCGTGAAACGCCTGCCACCCCCCTGAGAAGATCAATAGAGCAACCACTGGGCATATGAAGCTGAACCGCCCGCTGCAAAGTCCACTTAATGAAAATCCCCAATGGGCACTAGGTCTGCAATACAAGCACATTCTTACAGAATAGATTCCCTTTGTCTGTGCTCCTGACTCCAGTGGATGGTCGAACGAGCAATTAGGCCTGCAAACACTGACACCTACCAGTCCCAAACTGATCAGATGGCCTCACATAAATAAGACTAGATTATTTTGCACTTCTTGCCTTAAGGAATCACTAGAGTACTGATACTAAACACAAGTATTTTGGGGTCATTTTCTGCCATAAGCCTTTTTCACTAAGAAATTCAACTCTGATCAGCAAACATTTAGATTGGCTTTTGTAGAAAAAGCACTTTGTCTTTTACCGACCAGCAAATTTATCCACGTCTTTTGGTTTGCTTCATTAAATTTAATGCACATGTATCATACATTATCTTTAAGAGGAAAGACACTCTCAAGTGTTACTGGCTCTTCCTAATAAATCCATCAATACAAGGAGGGTACGCTGTATCTACTTTGCAATTCCGTAGCAGGTTAGAATCTCCCTTTCAACAGCAAGTTATTTATCTTACTAACAATCCATCAAAATAAATATCTCCTAAGGTACAGTATTATTAAATATTTTTCACAGCTGAAATTCCCCAACCCCCTTAGGCAGAATTAATAGCTTTTGTTCATACATACATCATGATGCTTCTCACATTTTTAGTGGGTGCTGTTGTTTGATGGATCTCTTATTACCAGCAGACTAGGACACCCTCCCCCCCGAAGGTGGACCACAGGTCTTACTCATCTCTGAATAAGTCCCAATAACTTGCACAGAGCCTTCCACAGTATGGATGAATAAATAATGAAATCTTGTAGTCAGAAGATCGTTGTGCCTAATCCCCATAGCCATGCTGGGATGAGGATGGCAGGGCAGAGAGGGGCGGGGTGTTGAAACACTAAAACTATTTCCCCCGAGTTCCCTCGTTCTCCTTCTCTCTTCAATTCTATTGCTACAATATAACTCTCATCTGAATGTGGCAGTTGCTGCACAGAATGGCAATTTAGACCCATGACAGTTCAGTGCAGGGACAGGCAGCCTATGGCACTGAAATGACAACACGGTTCCTGAAGTCCCCAGTAGTGACATACTGTCACACTTCCCAATGCATAGCCGTCTCTCAAGTCTCTCCCACAGAGCCTCTCCCCTCTCCCTCGCTCTGCTTTGTCTCAGCTACTCTCTCTTCTTTCCTGCTCCATTATTCCCATTGCCCTGCTTGTACCCAGGATAGCCCATGCACTAAAAATATTGCTGGGTAGGATGGAAAATGTCGACAAGCAGAGTGACACCACTTGTCTTTCACTTGCCCGGGACAAAAATCATTAGTGGATTCTTAAGACACTTACCTGAAACTTCAAAAGTCTAAAACAGGGCTAGAGACAGCCACCAGCAATTAATATAAGTGGCCATGGAAGATAAAGTCTGCCAGCAATCTCTATGGAATTGTTACCTTCTTAGCAGTAGAAAGTATTAATTTATTTAAGCCTTAGTACTGAACTCACCAAAAAATATCTTCCTGCTGTTTTCCTTAACCACCCCCCCAACCCCATTCTGATGACTGGTAGTGGTTCTGCTGGAGCACTGTGTTTAAAATAATCAAGAGGAAGCATCCAGGTCCAACAAGAAAAGGTATTATAGGAGCGCCTGGGTGGCTCAGTCAGCTGAGCATCTGCCTTCAGCTCAGGTCACGGTCCCAAGGTCCTGGGGTCCTGGGAGACAGCCTTGCATCAGGCTCTCTGCTCAGCAGGGAGCCTGCTTCTTCTCCCTCTTTCTACCGCTCTGCCTACTTGTGCTCCCTCTCTTTCTCTGTCAAATAAATAAATAAAATCTTAAAAAGAAAGAAAGAAAAGAAAAGGTATTATAATACATTAGCAATGTCTTGCCAAGTGATCAAGAATAAAGAGCAATGACATACATGCCAGTTATTTGCCCCATTTGCCTAACTCTCTCATCTGGTAAATTACTACTCTTGATGTAATCATCAGGGCTTGCCAAGTATATTTGATTCATTCCACAATTAACTGAATTCGAGTACGACTTAATTAGAATTGAGTAAGAGCCGGCACTGTGCTGGACACTGGGCATATAAAGATAACTCAGCACAGTCCTTACTCTCAGGCAACAGAGGCTAGCTTCTCACAACCACAACATTCTGTTTGCACTTCAGTACAACCAGCCAGCAGGCAACGTGGTCCGCGTTCTTGCAGGTTAGGAAATGGCTGGCATAGAACCATCCTTTTAATCTAACAAAGAAATCTTTACCTTAGATTTCCAAAGGACCTAAACCACCAGAAGGGAGAGGAGGTAGGGAAGAGATGAAATAGGTAAAGGGGATTAAGAGGTACAAACTTGCAATTATTAAATAAATAAATCATGGAGCTGAAAGTACAGCTTAGGGAATGTAGTCAGTAATATTATAATAACTTTGTATGGTGACATTGTAATTACACTTATAGTGAGCTTTTGGTAATATATACACTTGTTGAATCACTATGTCGTACACCTAAAACTACTGTAATATATGTCCACTATACTTCAATTAAAAATAAAATAAATAAAATATAACCGAAAGAAAAATCCCATTTACAATGAACTCCCACAGTGTAAAGCAGATAGACAGAAGTCTAATAAATAGACCTACATAAAAAACAAAATACCTAAAAGAGGATAAAATTTTTAAAAAGCCTAAACCAGTCAAAAATATTCCAAAGGGTCTCTCCAAATTTTCTGGTTACATGTGAAAGGGGCTTAGGGCCTATGATATAGGTTCAAGTAATTAAATATTGAGCCTTGTCACTCCAAAGAGTTTGAGAATGTGCAGATGACACTTACGTAGTACACGATCCCGGTAATAGCTGACAGGAGGACAAGCCTAGAGAAATAACAGGTGAAAACAATATGGCTCCACACAGACATGAGTATCTGCCATGAAAACAGCGACTAACTTTCCAGATTGATCAGTTCAGGGCGAGGTGTAACAAACGCAGAAGCTGTGACATTGACACAACCACGCTGGGAGTCACACCTCGTCTGTCTGTGCTGAGAAGTGTTGTTTCCTTGCGGAAGGAGGAACCGTTCAGCCTGAGAACCAGGGCAGCAGCAGGGCGAAGAGAACAGATCAGAATGGAAGACACACAGCTTAGTCCTCTGATCTGAACCACTGCCTGCCCTCAGGGTCCTCCTCTCTCCATCCCTCATCCTGGTGGCTTCCCATCGGAATCCTCCCCAGCATTAGGCTGCTGCTGTTTTCTAGATCTCAAAACCTTGTTTGTGACAGAACAGGCTCAGATTATCTATTATCTGAGCAAATTTGGGGTTCTCTTTCTTTACTTGCTTGAGTTAAATTTGTACATAGGCTTAAGAAAAGTCTCCTAGCTTTTTTAAACTAGATATATGCACAATATCAAATATATAGTTTTTAACTAGATACATTCCAACAGGAATTGGGAGAGGGTGTGTTTTCCCCCACATTAGCCAAAATAAATCCAAGAATTTGTTTACTTCCAGCTGTGGCTCTCTACACAAAAGTGAGAAGACAGGTATCCTCCCCACCCTTGCGCCCCCGCCTTTGTTAACAGGACAAGGTATTTCTCAAGGTGCAGTCCTCGACCACCCATCTCAAAATCTACCTAGGAACTATTAACATGCAGATTTCTGGGCCCCAGATGGGACCTATTAAGGGCCCAGAAATCTGCATGTTAACAAATTCACCAGATGATTCATAAAGGGATTGAAGTGTAAGGATCTCTACCATTTTAGGGTAATTGCTCAATGGAAAAGAGCTTTTCCATCTAGTCCTTAAAGGCATTTAAAATAATCAGCAAGGGGCCCTAGGGTGGCTCAGTCAGTCAAGCCATGGACTCTTGATTTCTGCCCGGGGCATGATCTCAGGGTCCGGAGAGTGAGCCCACCTAGGGCTCTGCGCTGCTTGATATCCCTTTCCACCTGCCTCTCCCCCCACTCATGCTGTCAGTCTCTCTCAAAAAAAAAAAAAAAAATTAAAATTAAATAAAATATATCAGCAAACATAGTCACATCTGTTCAGTAGCATTAGGAAATTTCAAAGTTCAGATCACTGGAAATTCCCCGAAAGTTGCCGCGAGCTCCAACCCCCCGCCCCTCCTCCCATCAGCCTCCTGAGTTTAGAATAATCCCCTATTCCCTCTGTGCAAGGCAAAGGAAGGCTGCGGGTGTCTGTCGTGCGGGAAGGCTAGGATTGCTTACGGACTGGGGACAGATCTTCAACCTTCAGAGCCGCCCTCCCCCCCACCCCGGCGGCGGGGTCCCCACCCTTCGCAGGATGGGCAGAGACCGTAGCTCTGCAGGCCTTACGGACCCCCTGCCTTGCTATTTGCTGGAGGATATTCCTGGCTCCGGAAGGGTGGCTCCCAAAGTGAGTCACAGAGGGATTTTTGTCTCATCTCTGGCCGGTGCTGCTCACAGCCCAGCTTCATAAATCCTCCTGTCCCCATCGATCAACAGCAGACACAACAGAACTGGAACCCGGCAAGTTTAAAGTTCAACGTGGTCGCTGAGGGAAAGCACACTGTTGTCTGATTCCCCAGTTCTTTTTATGGAAGAAGAGCTCGGAGAGAAATACAGAAAATCACTCTCTTGTTATTTTCAAATATCTAACCCTTTACTTTGTTTAACTTCAACAATTGCCTGAATTGTGACCACTTTTAAACCCAGGTTCAAGTTAAATACTAAGTTCCCTACTTGATTTTACTCAGTATGGATTTTCTTCTCTAACACCTCAAAAGAGCAGTTATTTTGATTCAGACACCTCAGGTCACACTTATTAGCACACATAAGAAAGCCCCCGTGCTAATGCTGGGATACAGTGAAAACATTTGAATTTGTTCATTTCCGAAGTATCTGTAAGCCTCTTGGTACTCCTCCTGTGCTTCTAGCAAATACACTTCGACCCTCAAATTCAAAACATGACTTTGTACAGGATCATACGTACATGAAAGATCTACAGCCAAGGAAAGAATTTAAAAGTTAGAGACAAAAATGAGTAGAAGTTAGTCTACAACCCTTATCTTGCAATTACAGAAACCGGATTCTGTAGGGCGAACTCAAAATTTCCTTCCAGCACTGAGACTGATTTCCTAATAGGGCAGAAGCTATTGGTGCCTTCCTTTACCCCTTGGTCAGTCAGGGTTCCCACACCTGCCCGCGGCTTCCTACAGCAAGCACCTGAGCCTCTCCACCTGCCCAAGGGAGAGCTGAGCTTGCGTGGGTAAGGAGGGAGGTGCTAGGGAGTGAACGCCCCAGTTCTCAGCTAGTGACACAAGAAGTTAGATTATTACCAGCATTGTGTCCCCAAGTGGGACAGCTCTACGGTGCACCATATCCCAAACGTGGGTCACCTGACTGCTGACGCACCCTGTGTTGGCTTCCCTGTCCCACTTGGCCACTCCCTGCTTGCTCTCAAATCTTGTCTTGGGATGTTCTGCTGGGGTTACACCCAAGTCCCCCAGCTATGGCAAAAAGTGAAAGCCAAGATAGCTTGGTTTTGCATTTTAAAAAGTCTAAATTCCCATGACAGATTAGGTCATGGGAATTTAGAGGAAGAGGGAAACAGGTCTGTCTCAAACAGCGTGAGAGGTGTTCATTCTGTTCTCTCTGATCTAATGAGGTATGTTGACATAAAACTCAAAAAGTGATCATATTTCCTCAAAACCCAAAAGCAGCATTTGGGATACTTGCCTTGGGAGAGCAGAACATAAGAATTCTGTAGATCTCTTGTTTGGTCTAAACAAACCTGGTGTCTCCATTGGTTCATTATGTTTCACTTTTGCTTAAACCAAGACACTTCTATACCTCCATTTCATTAAATTTGTATTGAAGTAACCCTAGAAATACTTGCTTTAAAGCTTTGTTTTTTTACTTTCTGTTCTTGCTAAACTGCTATCTGATAGCACTTCAGTCTCTATAACAATACACAATTTTTATTAAATAGGTTTTATGGAGAATTTACAGGTTTCTGAAACAAAGGCTTTTCTGTCTTCCATTGTTATATTGATGGATATGTAAAGACATGAAAAGATGACTTTAAATTTGAGCCTTTGCTCCACTGAGTCTGAGGTCACTCAAAAGATGAATTTAGGATGAAAAATGTAGTCATATGGTGTATTTCTTCCCAAGGAAAGATATTACCTTAAATATAGTTATTGCCACAGCCACACTCACAGAAGAAAAAAAAAATCCATGTTTTCCAGGACAAACCGAAACACTAAGTTTGTAAGTGAGCAAGTGAATTTGCTGAGACCACTCAGTGAGCCAAAGGTCTGAGTGAAAACAGGCTGCAGGACCCTAATTCCAGATCATGCTGTCTGAACAAAAGTTGGTTATTGAATCTTACTGCCGGGCAGAGATGGCTTTACCCTACATCCAAGGAATCCTTACTACATGTGCATGTAATATTTCCAGAGCTCTGGGTGGCCCTCTTGTATCATCTCACATGTCATATGGTTTTGTAAAATTTGCAGAAGTGCAATTCTTTTTACTGTAATTAGTTAAAATCTGTCTCCTACAGAGGACCTCCCCAAATGTTATAAGCTTCAGATTCCATAAAATCTGAAGCCTTTCTTCTGCTGTGTCTACACGAACATTCCCTGTACTTCCCAGCTGAGCACTTAGTCTCAGAACTCACAACCCCACCAAGTGTGCTCTTCCCAGAGAGACTTCGTATTACAACATTAACTCAGGCCGCATAGCACCTCCCCAGGTAACAACTTCACTAATCCATGAACTTCCAGAAAATATTTTACAGTGACTCGGAACCTTTGTGAGAAACTTAGGAAGCTTTAGTGCATCAGTGAGCAGTTAACAGCTGCAGGTTCCTACTGAGATCTAAGGTATCAATTAGTGGTAACTAGGATTCTTTTTTTTTTTTTTTTTTTTTTAGCCAGGATTCTTTGCAATGGGCTTTCATAGAGAACAAGCATATGCTGATGTTTTAAATTAAAAACGTACTCTCCTGTAGAGAATGTCCACATAGCATTCTTCTTCTTTGGCCCATGTAATTCTTATTACATTTTGCCCTCCAAAAGTGATTATGGGACTCATGGAAACACTGAATCCCCCCAAAAAATATTTCTTTATAAGAAACCATAACTCTTTGAATGCCATTATTTTCTGGACTTTTAGTCATGTAGCTCTTTTTATCTTTGGTTTTTGTGAGCCCCTGCAGCTCATTCTTCATTCTCTACCACCAAACCCCAGCCAAAATACTAGATAAAAAGAGATGAACCTTAACATAATGGCAGGACACTATCGTGTCCTGGAAGGTATTACTATCCTTCTAGGCTTTGGGTAGACCTAGAGAGCAGCTGGCAACTCATCCTTCTCTCCAACTCTTATTCTTGTAGCTGATGTTGCCAAGTGTGCCTGAACTGGTTTCATTAATAATAATAATAGCTAACATTTATTGAACTCAGACTATGTGCCAGGCACTACACTAAGCACTTGACATGCATTATGTTATTTAAGCAACCCAAGAACTATAAAAGGTAGGTATTCTTTAATGTCCCCATTATATAGATAAGGAAACCAAAACACAACAAGGTTAAGTAATTCACCCAGAATTACTTTTTGTTTGACTACCTTCCTTCTCCCCTAGGGACTTTCAGTCCTAGCCTCTCCCAATATAGGATTAGACATGTGACTCTCTGGCTAGCCAGCTAAAGAATCCCATCCTCCTGGCCATGACGGTTGATTCAAGGATGGGAATTATATTAGTCTTCTATTACTGTATAACAAACTATTACAAACTTAGAAGCTTAAAACAACATTCACAGTTCTGTAGGTCAAAAGCCTAGACACAGCATGGCTACAGTCTCGGCTCAGAGTTTACAAAGCTAAAATCGGGGTATCGGCCAGGCTAAGTTCTCATCTTAAGGATCTTGCTGGGGTGGGGGGAGTCCACTTCTAGAATCATTCGTGTCACTGGCAGAATTTAATGCCTTGCCATTGTAGATCAAGGGCCCTGTTCCTTGCTAGCTGTTAGCCTGGGGCCACTCTTAGATCCGAGAGGCTACCCACCTTCCTTGCCACGTGACCCCCCTCATCTTTAAGTAGGAAAAAGTGTGTTGAATGCTTCTTACACTTCAAATCTCTGACATCACCATCGCTGAGCTCAAGGCCTGGATTTAAAGAATTTGTGTGATTAGATCAGGCCCACCCAGACAGTCTCCCTCTCTTAACATCAACTGATTTGGGGAGCTTAGTTATATCTGTGAAATCCCTTCACGGTAATATCTAAACAGTTATTACAGAATAACTGCAAAAGAGTATTTTGCACATTAAGGGCTGGAAATTTTCAGAACCATCTTAAAATTCTACCTACCACAGACACACAGCTCAGGTCAGGCCAGTCAGAATACTCTAAACAAAGAAGCATTCTCTCTTCTCTGGGCTCACTAATTGTATATACAACATATGCCTAGAGCTGGGAAATGAAGAGAGTATGCCTGCAAATGAAGTCAGAATAGAAGGAAAAAAAGTTGAGAGGGAAAAAGAGGTCACTGATAATATTATTTGAGTATCTGGATGCAGATACCTGCTAACTTGAATTGGCATCTGTTACTTTCTGTTACTTGCAACCAAAAAGTTCTAACCAACACAACTAAATCTTTCTCCCTCCAAAGCCTAAGCTCTCAATGATGAAATTCTGTATTTTCCTTTTATGTTAACGATAGTTAACACTATCAGTAACAAGCATGAGTTGGGGGGGAGAAATAAAAGTGTAGAGTTTTTGTATATGGTTGAGGTTAAGTTTTTATCAGCTTAAAATAAACTGTTAAAACTATAAGATATTGTATGGAAGCCTCATAGTAATCACAAAGAAAGTGCCTATAGAAGCCACACAAAAGATAAAGAAATCAAAGAACATCACTAAAAAGTCAACCAAACACAAAGGAAGACAGAAAGAACAAAAGAGAAACAAAAGAACTATAAGACAGACAGAAAATGGCAATTTTAAGTCCTTCCCTATCAATATTTGCTTTAAACATAAATTGATTAAACTTCTCACCGAAAAGATATGCAGTGGCTGAATGGATAAAATATAAGACCCAACTACATGCTGAATAAGAGACTCACTTTAGATTTAGAGATACATGTAGGCTGAAAATAAAGAGATGGAAAAGGTGCTCCATGCAAATAGTAAACAAAAGAGAGCAGGTGTGGCTAGATTTATAACAGACAAAATAGACCTTCAGTCAAAAATGGTCACAAAAACCAAAGAAGGACATTACATAATGACAAAAGGATCAATTCACCAAGAAGATGTAATAATTACATTTACATCCAACAGCAGAACATTCAAATATATAAAGCAAACATTAATAGAACTGAAGAGAGAAACAGCAATACAATAATAGTAGGAGACTACAATACCCCACTTTCAGCAATGAATAAAGCATTCAGAAAGAAAATCAGTAAGGCAACAGCAGTCTTGAACAATACCATACCCCAATTGGACCTAACCGACATATACAGAATATTCCACCCAATGGCAGTAGAATACACATTCTTCTCAAGCACATACAAAACATTCTTCAGGGTAGATCCCATACAAGGCCACAGAACAAAACTTAACAAATTTAAGATTGAAATTGCACCACATATCTTTTCTGACCACAATGGTATGAAGCTAAAAATCAATAACAGGAGAATAACTGGCAAATTCAGAAATATGTGGAAATTATACAACACTATCCTGGAAAAAGGGGGGTGGGGTACCAAAGAAGAAATCAAAGGGGAAATCAGAAAGTATCTTGAGACAAATAAAAATGAAAACCCAATATATCAAAACTAATGGGATACAGCAAAAGCAGTAGCAAGACAAAAGTTTATAGCAATAAATGTCTGTATTTAAAAAGGAGGAAGATTTCAAATAAACAACCTAACTTTACATCTCAAGGAACTAGAAAAAGGAAAACAAACCAATCCCAAAGTTAGCATAAGGAATAATAAAGATTAGAGCAGAAATAACATAGAGACCAGAAAAAAAATAAAATTAAGAGCTGTTCTTTTCAAATGATGAACAAGATTAACAAACTCTTAGCTAAACTTAGGGGGAAAAAGACTCAAATAAAATCAGAAATGAATAAGGAGACATTGTAACTAATGCCAGAAACATATGAAAGATCATGAAAAACTAGTAAGAATAATTATATGCCAACAAAATGGATAATCTAGAAGTGGATACGTTACTAGAAATATGACTTACCAAGACTGAATCATAAAGAAATAGAAAGTCCGAACAGGCCAATGACTAGTAGAGATGGAATCAATAATCAAATCTTCTCAACAAGAAAAGCCCAAGACCAGATAGTTACACAGGTGAATCTACCAAGCATTTAAAGAATAATTAACACCAACCATTCTCAAACTTTTCCAAAATACTGAAGAGGGGGGAATACTTCTAACCTCATTTTACAAGTCCAGCATTATCCAGATACCAAGGCCATACAAGGATGTCACAAGCAAAGAAAATTGCAGATCCCTGATGAACATACATGCAAAAATCCTCAATAAAATGCTAGTAAACCAAATTCAACAATATATTAAAAGGCTCATACACCACAATCAAATGAGATTTATTCCTGGGATGCAAGGATGTTTCAACAATAGCAGATCAAATACTGTGATATACCACATTAACAGAATGAAGGATAAAATACCACAAAAGATACAGAAAGAGCATCCAATAAAAATCAACATCTATTCATGATCAAAACTCAACAAATTAGGTATAGAAGGAATGTCCTTCAACATAATAAAGACCATATATGGCCAGCTCAGAGCTAACATTGTACTTAACAGTAAAAACCTGAAAGCTGTTCATCTAAGATCAAGAACAATATAAGGATGCCCACTCTTGCCAACTGTAGTACTCAAAGTCCTAACCAGAGCAATGAGGCAAGAAAAATAAATAAAAGTTATCTGAAGTAGAAAGGAATAAGCAAAATTATCTCTGTTTGTAAATGATATGATCTTATATACAGAAGACCCTAAAATTTCCAACACAGACACAAAAATTCTTAGAACTAAGAGATCAATTCAGTAAAGTTGCAGGACACAAATAAACATATAAAAATCAGTTGTGTTTCTATACACTAACAACAAACCACCTGAAAAGGAGATTATAAAACAATCCCATTTACAATCACATCAAAAAGAATAAAATATTTAGGAATAAACTTAACCAAGAGTATGAAAGACTTGTACACTGAAAACAGCAAAACACTGATGAAAGAAATTAAAGAAGACACAAATAAATGAAAAGATATCTGTGTTCATAGATTAGATTTAATATTGCTAAAATGCCCATATTAAAGAAATCTACATTTTCAATGCCATCTGCATCAAAATCCCAGAGGTACTTTTTTAAAAGCTTTTATTTAAATTCCAGTTAATTAACATACAGTGTAATATTAGTTTCAGGTGTGCAATAGAGTGATTCTACATTTCTATATAACATGCGGTACTCAATCCCCATCACCTATTTAACCCATCCCCTCACCCACCTCCCCTCTGGCAACCATCAGTTTGTTCTCTATAGTAAAGAGTCTCATTCTTGGTTTGCCTCTGTCTCTTCTTCCCCCCCCCCTTTTTTTTGTTTTGTTTTCTAAATTCCACATGAGTGAAATCATATAATATTTGTCTTTTTCTGACTGACCAAAGTCAGTTTTAAAGAAAAAAAAAAACCCTAAAATTTATTCTGAACCACAGAAGTCCCAGAATAGCCAAAATCATCTTGATAAAGAGTAACAAAGCTAGACAGATCACACAGGTATCGTATATCCTGATTTTAAAATATATTACAAAGCTATAGTACTTAAAACAGTATAGTATAAAGAAAGACATATAGACCAGAGGACCAGAATAGAGAATCCAGAAATAAACTCATGCATAAATGGTCTACTGATTTTTGATAAGAGTGCCAAGAATATACAGTGGAGAAAGGATAGCCTCTTGAACAAATGGTATTGGGAAAACTGGATACTCACATGCAAAAGAAAGAAATTGGATCCTTATCTTACACCATACACAAAAATCAACTCAAAATGGATTAGACTTAAACATAACACCTGAAACTGTAAAACTCCTAGAAGAAAACATAGAGGAAAAATTTTTGACATTGGTCTTAGCAATGACATTTTGGTTATGACACCAAAACACAGGCAAGTGAAACTGCATCAAACTAAAAGCTTCTGCACAGAAAACAACAAAGTGAAAAAGTCAATCTACAGAGTGGGAGAAAATATTTGCAAACCATATATCTGATAAGGTTTTAATATGTAAAATATATAATGCCATTTTTAATATCAATTATACCTCAATGTAGGTGTTTAAAAAAATCACTTATGGAGTATTTTCCCCACTGACTTCCATAATAGCTCCTGAGGTGCATCTACGAATATATATGCGGTAGAAAACGGTGACAGTGACAGAGCTTAAAGAATGCTTATTCTTTTTTTTTTTTTTAAAGATTTTATTTATTTATTTGACAGAGATAGAGACAGCCAGCGAGAGGGAACACAAGCAGGGGGAGTGGGAGAGGAAGAAGCAGGCTCATAGTGGAGGAGCCTGATGTGGGGCTCGATCCCATAACGCCGGGATCACGCCCTGAGCGGAAGGCAGACGCTTAACCGCTGTGCCACCCAGGCGCCCCGAATGCTTATTCTTCTTAAGCAGTGTCCTACCTTGCAGAGATTTTCATTTCATTGCTCTGCAGTGTAGCCCAAACATCAGGATTTTTCTTGAAACTCCCAGGTGATTTCAAAGTGCAGCCATGGTTGAAATCATCTGATGCACAACAGTGCCTCTCCAACATGGATAAACATACACACCCCCTGGGGATCTTGTTAAAATGCAGATTCTGATTCAGGAGGTCTAAGGTGGAGCCCAAGAGTATACATTTCTAAAATGCGTCAGGGGATGCTACAGATGCTGGTCTGTGCCTCACTCTTGGACCAACAAGTCTATTAGTATGTAGCAATATGTAAGGGTGGCATTAATTGAATCAGAAAAACCAAAAGGGCAATTTGGCTACAAGGAAAGTGGCACCATAGAAAACATAAACAGTACTTCTTCAGATTTGGCTACTGTGGAATCACCTTGCAGGGAAATCCATGAGTGGGACTCCATCTTCCTTGTTCTGTTTCCATAAACTCATCAAATAACCAGAACATCATTGATCTGTTGTAGTGATCTAAACCAGTCATTCTTGAGATGGGGAGAGAACAGCTTTGCTTTATGAGCAGAGACAATCTGGAGTTGGAAGGATGCATTCATCTTCTTTTTGTATTGCACTAGTCTGTGACAAGCTGTAAACAACAGGGGAACACATTTAGCATATTTTCCCTGCATCCATTTGTCAGATATCATAATTCTATGGGAAAAAAAGTCCTTGGGAAATGATAATAAATGTATTCCTCACTATTGAATTTCTATTTATGCTGATATGTCTTAAGAGTCTCAGCTTTTATCTGCATGGCAATATCATTTTAATATCATTAAACTTTATGGAGAATGTTTATTTGATATACAAACACAAAGTATTTTTGGTAAGATAAAACAAGTACAATATTTCAGGATTTCCATTCCCCATAAATATTTGCACCTAGAAACAACCAGGAAAGACATATGTTTCACAGTTACACCACTATTAAAGTTTTTTTTACAGCTATTTTTCCACATCATAGAAATATGAGTGCTGGTTTTCATTTTCATACCAGCAAATAGAAGATGCATAAATGAAAGGACTTAAATGTGACCTCAATGGTTTTTGTTTTGTTTTTTCCTAGACCAGTGGTTCCCAAACGTTTTTTTTTGTCCCAGGACTCCTTTTCATCCTTAAAAACTATTGATGATACAAATTGCTTTTGTTTATGTTAGTTCTATTCATATTTACTCATTTAGAAATTAAAACTGAGAAAAACTTTGTATGTTTAACTCATTTAAAATTTAAAATTAACAATAGTATATGCATTACAATCCACTATAAATAATGTATCTTTAGGAAAAGTAAATTTTTCAAAATAAAAAATATTTAGCAAAAAAGAATTTTTTTTCTTACATTTTAAAAAATCCCTTTTGAGTTTGTCTTCCTAGAGGACAGATGGATTCTCAGATCTGTTTCAACATTCAATTTATTGTGATATGAAGAAAATCTAGCATCTCAAGATCAATAATCTGGAAAGGAAGAGTATTTTAATATGCAGATAATTATGGATACCCTTCTTTGATACTACACCAAAACTCAACAAGTGATCATTTCTGAAAGGTTAACAGCAATCTCGAATCAGAATCCAAATCAATAAAGTTTTATTTTGTGTTACATTAAAATCTACTTGTCTAGCTTGTTCTTTGAATGGATCTTTTACCCATGCATGATGTTTGACATGTGGAGCATGTTGGTTCACTGAATTATGGAGATCTTCCAAATGTTGACATTTCATTATACAATATCAAAAAAACAAGTCCATTAATATCACCACTAATCTGATCAGAAAGATTTTTACATATTGGAAAGCTATCAAGCTCATGGTAGTTGATACAAAATTCAATATTCTCTTAAATGCTCAAACTTTATCATTAATAGCAAATGCTATTTTTTAAAAAGATGTCAGCTAAATATTCATGTCTCAATACCAATAGTTTGTTAGTTATTCTTTCAAGTGAAAAGGAAACTTCCTGGTATTCCAGGAAAAACATGGCTAGCTTACCTATAACTCAAACAAATCTACAGATAATTTTTCCCAAGAAAACTAGCCTGCTTCATTTGCAATAGAAATGTTTTATGCATAATTCCCATTTATCCACCTAGATTATTAAAAAATAGTGTACTCAATAGTCAAGATTTAATAACTTTAATATTTTTCACTGATCCATTGAGGACATTACTAAGTAAACCTTTGTCCATTTTTATGGGTTTTAAATTTTTTTGAGTATAGTTGACATACAATGTTACATTAGTTTCAGCCATACAACTTAGCGATTTGATAAGTTTATACATTATGCTATGTTCACCACAAGTTTAGGTACCATCTGTCCCATTACATCACTACTACAATATCACTGGCTATATTCCTTACACTGTGCTTTTAATTCCCATGACTTTTTTATTCCATAACTGGAAATCTGTATCTCTTCACCCATTTTGCCCAATCCCTGACGACCTTCCCCGCCGGCAACCATCAGTTTGGTCTCTGTATTTATAGGTCTGATTCTGTTTTTTTGTTTCTTTATTCTTTTTTTTAGATTCCACTTATGAGTGGAATCATATGGTTTGTCTTTCTCAGCCTGCCTTATTTCACTTAGTATAATACATGACATTGAAAGTTCTAGCCACAGCAATCAGACAAGGAAAAGAAATGTGGTATCCATATTGGTAAAGAAGAAGTTAAACTGTCACTATATGCAGATGACATGATATCATATACAGAAAATCCTAAAGATTCCAACCAAAACTACTATAAGTAATGAATGAATTCACTAAAATGTCAGGATACAAAATTAATACCCAGAAATCAGTAAGCATTTCTACACACTAATAATGAAGGAGCAGAAAGAGAAATTTTAAAAACAACACCATTTACAATTATACTAAAAAGAATAAAATATCTAAGAACAAACTAAACCATAAAGGTGAAAAATTTTTACTCCAAAAACTATAAAACACTGACGAAAGAATTTGAAGAGGACAGAAACAAATGGAAAGATATTCCAAGTTCATGGATTAGAATTACTACTGTTAAAATGTCCATATAAAGCAATTTTATTTTCCACATAATTAGAACAAATAATCCTAAAATTTGTATGGAACCACAGAAGACCCTGAATAGCCAAAGCAATCCTGAAAAGAAGAACAAAGCTGGGGATATCACAATCCTTGTTTTCAAGATACACTACAAAGCTAACAGTATGGTACTTGCACACAAATAGACACATATATCAATAGAATGGACTGGAGAGCCCAGAAATAAACCCATGATTATATAGTCAATTAATCTATGACAAAGGGGGCAAAAACATGCAATAAGGAAAAGACAGTCTCTGTAACAAATGGTGCTGGGAAAACTGGACAGCTACACATGAAAGAATGAAACTGGACCACTGTCTAACATCATACACAAAAATAAACTCAAATGGACTAAGGATCTAAATGTAAGGCCTGAAACCAGAATCATCCTAGAAGAGCACAAGGGCAATAATTTCTCTGACATCAGCTGTAGCGACATTTTTCTAAATATGTCTCATTTGGTAAGGGAAATAAAAGCAAAAATGAACTATTAGGACTACATCAAACTAAAAAGCTTTTCCACAGCAAAGGAAACCATCAACAAAACAAAAAGACATCTAACTGAATAGGAGAAGATATTTGCAAATGATATATTCAAAAAGGGCTTAATATCCAAAATATATAAAGAACTTCTACAACTCAATACCAATAAGACAAACAATCTCATTAGAAAATGGGCAGAGAGGAGGTTAAGATGGCGGAGGAGTAGGGGACCCCTTTTTCAGCCGGTCCCCTGAGTTGAGCTGGATAGGTACCAGACCAGCAGGAATATCCACGGAATCAGCCTGAGACGCAGGAAGATACATCTGGATCTCTACAAATGAACATCTCCAGCGCTGAGTATCGAGGTACGAAGCGGGGAGCCGTGAAACCGCGCACAGATATCGGAAGCTAAACAGAAGGGGGAGGGAGCCGCCGTGTCAGGGCGCCGGGAAGCGGTAGCCACCTGCAAGGGGGAGCGGACAGACCGCGGACCCGCACGCTTGAGACAGCAGGCTGAGAAGGGAGCTCCGGGAGCGCACGCGGGACGGCTGGCGGTTGGCGGGCCACCTGCACGGGGGAGCAGGCGGACTCGCGGACGGCACCCGCGAGACAACAGACTTAGAACGCGAGCTCCAGGAGCGCGCGCGCAGGGCGGCTGGCGGGCCACCTGCACCGGGGAGCGGGCGGACCGCGGACCCGCACTCTGGAAACGGCAGACTGAGTCCGTGAGCCGGGAGCGTGCACCACCAAGCATCTCACGGAGCTCCGGAGCTCCGGTGTGCTCACTGGATCGAGGCTGAGACCGGGAGCTCCGGGAGCGTCCGCGGGGCGGCTGGCGGCTGGAGGGCCACCTGCACGGGGGAGCAGGCGGACTCGCGGTCAGCACCCGTGAGACACCAGACTGAGACGGGGAGCTCCGGGAGCCCGCGCGGGGCGGCTGGCGGCTGGCGGGGTTGGAAACACAAAGGACAGAGACGTGCCGGCCCTGGAAGTGAGGGCTGGGACGCCGGGTGTGGGGCGCACAGCCCGGGATGCTGCAGGGTTGAGCAGCACCAACAGAAACAGAGTTAAAGTGGCCAGAACATCAGTGGAGAACGATCCGCGATCCCTCTGTTCTGAGACAGAGGCTGAATTTCAGCCGCTGCTGCTCTCTCAGAAGAGGCATAGCAAACCGCCAGGGAAAGCCGCCAGAGAACAAAAGCCCGGAAATACCGGCTCACAGGGTGCCCATCCCCATCCCCCCTCGCAAGGGACACAGAGACTCTACCCAAACAGGGTTTTCTGAGTACCGGCAGGCAGGCCCCTCCCCCAGAAGGCAGGCTGAAAAATCAAGAAGCCCACAACCCGGAGCGCCTGAGTGGCGCAGTCACCAAGCACCTGTCTTCGGATTAGGGTGTGATCACAACGCTCCGTAAGGAGTCCTTCATCGGGCTTCTCCACCGGGAACCTGCTTCTTCCTCTCCCACTCCTCTGCTTGGGTTCCCTTTCTTGCTGACTGTCTCTCTCTCTCTCAAATAAATAAATAAACTCTTTAAGGAAGAAGCCCACATCCCTAAGATCTCTATAAAACAAGGGCGCACGGCCTGGGTCCCAGTCAACACTTGGGCTCTGGACAACCCTGCAATCTCTCTTCATCAGAATGACGAGAAGGAGAAGTCCCCCCCAGCAAAGAAAAGATAATGAGTCTGTGGCCTCTGCCACAGAATTGGCCTCGGCCACAGAATTAATACATATGGATGTATCCCAATTATCAGAAATGGAATTCAGAGCAACAATGGTCAAGATGATGAGTAAACTTGAAAAAAGCATCAGAGAAAGCGTTGCTGAGAATATAGAATCCCTAAGGGCAGAAATGAGAGCGAATCTGACAGAAATTAAAAACTCAGTGGGCCAAATACAGTCAAAACTAGAGGCTCTGACGGCCAGGGTCACCGAGGCAGAGGAACGCGTTAGCGAATTGGAGGATGGGTTAGTAGAAGAAAAAACGAAAATAGAAGCTGGTCTTAAAAAAATCCACGCCCACGAATGTAGATTACGGGAGATTACTGACTCTATGAAACGATCCAATGTCAGAATCATCGGCATCCCTGAAGGGGTGGAGAAAAACAGAGGTCTAGAAGAGATATTTGAACAAATTGTAGCTGAAAACTTCCCTAATCTAGCAAGGGAAACAAGCATTCGTGTCCAAGAGGCAGAGAGGACCCCATCCAAGCTCAACCAGGACAAACCTACGCCACGGCATGTCATAGTGCAATTCGCAAATATTAGATCCAAGGATACAGTATTGAAAGCGGCCAGGGCAAAGAAATTTCTCACGTACCAAGGCAAAGGTATCAGGATTACGTCAGACCTGTCTACAGAGACCTGGAATGAGAGAAAGGCTTGGGGGGGCATTTTTAAAGCTCTTTCAGAGAAAAACATGCAGCCAAGGATCCTTTATCCAGCAAAGCTGTCATTCAGAATTGATGGAGAAATAAAGACGTTCCAAAATCGCCAATCATTAACCAATTTCGTAACCACGAAACCAGCCCTACAGGAGATATTAAGGGGGGCTCTATAAAGGTAAAAAGGCCCCAAGAGTGATACAGAGCAGCAAGTCACAACCGATACAAAGACTTTAAAGAGAAATGGCATCATTAAAATCATATCTGTCAATAATCTCTATCAATCTAAATGGCTTAAACTCTCCCATAAAACGCCACAGGGTTGCAGATTGGATAAAAAGACATGACCCATCCATTTGCTGTCTACAAGAGACTCATTTTGAACCCAAAGATGCATTCAGACTTAGAGTAAGGGGATGGAGTACCATCTTCCACGCAAATGGACCTCAAAAGAAAGCTGGAGTAGCAATTCTCATATCAGATAGACTGGATTTTAAACTAGAGGCCATAGAGAGAGATACAGAAGGGCACTATATTATTCTTAAAGGAAGTATTCAACAAGTGGATATGACAATTATTAATATATATGCCCCCAACAGGGGAGCAGCAAGATACACAAGCCAACTCTTAACCAAAATAAAGAGACATATAGATAAGAACACAGTAATAGTAGGGGACCTCAACACCCCACTATCAGAAATAGACAGAACACCCTGGCAAAAACTAAGCAAAGAATCAAAGGCTTTGAATGCCATACTCGACGAGTTGGACCTCATAGATATATATAGAACACTACACCCCAGAACCAAAGAATACTCATTCTATTCAAATGCCCATGGAACATTCTCAAGAATAGATCATGCTCTGGGACACAAAACAGGTCTCAGCCAATACCAAAAGATTGAAATTATCCCCTGCATATTCTCAGACCACAACGCTCTGAAATTGGAACTCAACCACAAGGAAAAACCTGGAAGAAACTCAAACACTTGGAGGCTAAGAACCATCCTGCTCAAGAATGACTCGATAAACCAGGAAATCAAAAAACAAATTAAACAATTTATGGAGACCAACGAGAATGAATACACAACGGTCCAAAACCTATGGGATACTGCAAAGGCAGTCCTAAGGGGGAAATACATAGCCATCCAAGCCTCACTCAAAAGAATAGAAAAATCTAAAATGCAGTTTCTATATTCTCACCTCAAGAAACTGGAACAGCAACAGAGGGACAGGCCTAACCCACTGACAAGGAAGGAGTTGACCAAGATTAGAGCAGAAATCAATGAATTAGAGACCAGAACCACAGTAGAGCAGATCAACAGGACTAGAAGCTGGTTCTTTGAGAGAATCCATAAAATTGATAGACCACTGGCAAAACTTGTCCAAAAACAAAGAGAAAGGACTGAGATTATTAAAATTATGACTGAAAAGGGAGAGGTCACGACCAGCACCATTGAAATTGCAAGGATTATTAGAAACTTTTATCAACAGCTATATGCCAAAAAACTAAACAATCTGGAAGAGATGGAGGCCTTCCTGGAAACCTATAAACTACCAAGACTGAAACAGGAAGAAATAGATTTCTTAAATAGGCCAATTAACTATGAAGAAATTGAGTCAGTGATAAACAACCTTCCAAATAATAAAACTCCAGGCCCAGACGGTTTTCCTGGGGAATTCTACCAAACATTCAAAGAAGAAATAATACCTATTCTCCTAAAGCTATTTCAAAAAATAGAAACAGAAGGAAAGCTACCAAACTCATTCTATGAGGCTAATATTACCTTGATCCCCAAACCAGGCAAAGACCCCCTCAAAAAGGAGAATTACAGACCGATTTCTCTAATGAATATGGATGCCAAAATCCTCAACAAGATCCTTGCTAATAGAATCCAACAGTACATTAAAAGGATTATCCATCATGACCAAGTGGGATTCATACCTGGGATGCAAGCATGGTTCAACACTCGCAAATCAATCAATGTGATACATCATATCAACAAGAAAAGACTCAAGAACCATATGATCCTCTCAATTGATGCAGAAAAAGCATTTGACAAAATACAGCATCCTTTCCTGATTAAAACCCTTCAGAGTGTAGGAATAGAGGGTACATTTCTCAATCTCATAAAAGCCATCTATGAAAAGCCTACTGCAAGCATTATTCTCAATGGGGAAAAGCTGGAAGCCTTTCCCTTAAGATCAGGAACACGACAAGGATGCCCACTCTCGCCACTATTATTCAACATAGTACTAGAAGTCCTTGCAACAGCAATCAGAAGACAAAAAGGGATCAAAGGTATCCAAATCGGCAAAGAAGAAGTCAAACTGTCTCTCTTTGCAGATGACATGATACTCTATATGGAAAACCCAAAGGAATCCACTCCCAAACTATTAGAAGTTATAGAACAATTCAGTAAGGTGGCAGGATACAAAATCAATGCCCAGAAATCAGTTGCATTTCTATACACGAATAACGAGACTGAAGAAAGAGAAATTAGGGAATCCATCCCATTTACAATAACACCAAAAACCATGCGTTACCTTGGAATTAACTTAACCAGAGACGTAAAGGACCTATATGCTAGAAACTATAGATCACTTTTGAAAGATATTGAGGAAGACATAAAAAGATGGAAAAATATTCCATGCTCATGGATTGGAAGAATTAACATAGTTAAAATGTCCATACTACCCAGAGCAATCTACACTTTCAATGCTATCCCGATCAAAATACCGAGGACATTTTTCAAAGAACTGGAACAAATAGTCCTTAAATTTGTATGGAACCAGAAAAGGCCCCGAATCTCCAAGGAACTGTTGAAAAGGAAAAACAAAGCTGGGGGCATCACAATGCCGGATTTCGAGCTGTACTACAAAGCTGTGATCACAAAGACAGCATGGTACTGGCACAAAAACAGACACATCGACCAATGGAACAGAATAGAGAACCCAGAAATGGACCCTCGGCTCTTTGGGCAACTAATCTTTGATAAAGCAGGAAAAAACATCCGGTGGAAAAAAGACAGTCTCTTCAATAAATGGTGCTGGGAAAATTGGACAGCTACATGCAAAAGAATGAAACTTGACCACTCTCTCACACCATACACAAAAATAAACTCCAAATGGATGAAAGACCTCAATGTGAGACAGGAATCCATCAAAATTCTAGAGGAGAACATAGGCAACAACTTCTATGACATCGGCCAGAGCAACCTTTTTCACGACACATCTCCAAAGGCAAGAGAAATAAAAGATAAAATGAACTTATGGGACTTTATCAGGATAAAGAGCTTCTGCACAGCCAAGGAAACAGTCAAAAAAACTAAGAGACAGCCCACGGAATGGGAGAATATATTTGCAAAGGACACCACAGATAAAGGACTGGTATCCAAGATCTACAAAGAACTTCTCAAACTCAATACACGAGAAACAAATAAACAAATCATAAAATGGGCAGAAGATATGAACAGACACTTTTCCAATGAAGACATACAAATGGCTAACAGACACATGAAAAAATGTTCAAAATCATTAGCCATCAGGGAAATTCAAATCAAAACCACACTGAGATACCACCTTACGCCAGTTAGAATGGCAAAGATAGACAAGGCAAGAAACAACAATTGTTGGAGAGGATGTGGAGAAAGGGGATCCCTCCTACATTGTTGGTGGGAATGCAAGTTGGTACAGCCACTCTGGAAAACAGTGTGGAGGTCCCTTAAAAAGTTAAAAATTGAACTACCCTATGACCCAGCCATTGCACTACTGGGTGTTTACCCCAAAGATACAGACGTAGTAAAGAGAAGGGCCATATGCACCCCAATGTTCATAGCTGCATTGTCCACAATAGCCAAATCATGGAAGGAGCCGAGATGCCCTTCAACAGATGACTGGATTAAGAAGCTGTGGTCCATATATACAATGGAATATTACTCAGCTATCAGAAAGAACGAATTCTCAACATTTGCTGCAACATGGACGGCACTGGAGGAGATAATGCTAAGTGAAATAAGTCAAGCAGAGAAAGACAATTATCATATGATTTCTCTCATCTATGGAACATAAGAACTAGGATGATCGGTAGGGGAAGAAAGGGATAAAGAAAAGGGGGGTAATCAGAAGGGGGAATGAAACATGAGAGACTATGGACTGTGAGAGACAAACTGAGGACTTCAGAGGGGAGGGGGTGGGGGAATGGGATAGACTGGTGATGGGTAGTAAGGAGGGCACGTATTGCATGGTGCACTGGGTGTTATACGCAACTAATGAAGCATCAAACTTTACATCAGAATCAGGGGATGTACTGTATGGTGATTAACATAATATAATAAAATAAAATTAATTATTAAAAAAAAAAAAAAGAAAATGGGCAGAAGACCTGAATAGACATTTCTCCAAAGAAGACATCCAGATGGCCAACAGACACATGAAAAGATTCTCAACACCACTCATCATCAAGGAAGTACAAATCAAAACTACAATGAAATATCATGGGGTTTTTTATTTTTATTAGTATTATTTTTTAACTGAAGCTGTGTGGCAATGAAGAATGATGACTAGTACACTTTGGAGACACTCCCTTGATTTGTGCTAAGGCACCAGCAATCATATGCACCATTGATTTTGTGCTGCCATTACCTGACCACAGGAAGTATTATTTGTTTTTTGAAACTAAAACTGTCTTCTGCAATAGTGTTCCATGGAACACATTTGGAAAAAGTATTAAATACCTCTTTAGTCCTTTCCTACACCTAGAGTTTATGATTACATCTCTCTCCCATTTTATCCTTCAAATTGACATATATTTAGGGAGTAGAGAGATTTTACCAATTTTCATTAGGCTTCAGTGTTCTTTCCTTTAATTTACTAATCAAGTTTTGACATCTATCTGTAGTACCTAACACAGTGCCTGGAACAGAGTATGTGTTTTGAAAATGTATGTTTCTTTATATTTTATCATTTTTAAAAGAAGATTTGAGGCATTTTACAAAACACATATAATATGACAAATGCATTTAAAAAATCTGATCAAAGGGGTGCTTGGGTGGCTAAGTTGGTTGAGTGTCCAACTCAGGTCATGATCTCAGGGTCCTGGGATCAAGCCCTGCATTGGACTCCATGGCCAGCAGGGAGTCTGCTTGAGGATTTCTCTCCCTCTGCCATTCCCCCCACTCGTGTGCTCTCGCTCTCTCTTTCTCTCAAATAAATAAACCTTTAAAAAAATAAAAAGTAAAAGTCTGATCAAAGAAAAAAGTGCAGCATGAACAATTATTAGAAGTGGGTTGAAAATTTGACTCAGAGTTTTCTGATTGTCAAAGAAACATGAAATCTCACTCAGTTAGAAAAGCCACATTATGAGCTTAGGTTTTAATAAGAACTTGGCAGAAGAGAATTCAGGGTCCTAAAAAGTGATCTCCATCCACATTCAGAGGTGGGTTGAGATAGTTTAATAAATACCAGATATAGATTCAATTTTTGTCTAGTAAAATATTACTTCTCTATAATTTTGTTATTTCACTTATAATTTTAATCAAATCTGCTTTTTAAAAAAACAAAGTCTATTTCCAATTATAGCTGTGAGGAGTCAAGTTGTCCAAGAAGTATCCAAGGTACCATTTGATTCATTTATTGAACAAAGTAAAAATCCCCTCACCATGAAAACTCCAGAATCACAACAGCAGCACATGCCAATCATTCTAGAAGGATTAAAGCTTGTAAAGAACCTACATGTATTTATTAATCTATTCATTTATTCAGGAAATATGTATTGAGTATCCTCTATGCATAAAACCACTGTGTGTGAGGTGTAAATACTTAGATAAGACCTTCATATTTCCTTGGAATCAGGTATCCAGATGATATAGCTCATACAGATAATTTTTTCCTAAAAATATAAATAATGATACTTAAGAAGTAGCTAATAGCAATCAACTTTGCATTCATTAGGGCATCATCTTTGAGCATTATATATAGGGCTTGGATCATAGCTTATATTATGTGGATGTGCCAATTTAGGTCTGGGTCTACACAGCACAATATAAAATGGAGGCTTAAAGAAAATATAAATGGATTTGAACTGGATTTGGGGGACAGATTAATTATATGTGGTGGGAGAAGAGAAGAAGGTTATATGCCAGAGCAAGAAAGTTATGACTGGTGCAATCTTTATTGGAACTTTTAAAACTTTTTCTCCCACTTTTCCTAAATGTAAATACTTCATTACAAACCCAACAATTATTCTCATGTCTTGGAAATTCAGATTTACTGCACCTAATCATGTTGACTTTATTCAAGCTATTCTCCACCAAAATATAGATCATGATAGATAGATGATAGATAGATAGATAGATAGATAGATAGATAGATAGATGATAGATAGATAGATAAATGATACAGAGAGATCTTTTCCATTCCTTTCCTTCCGCTCAAAATTCTATCTGTTCTCCAAGATACAGTTCAAAGTTCAAATGTTTTATGAAACATTCTCCAGCATTTTAGGTCACCTGGTATTCTCACACCTTTCAATTCTTGGAGCACATGTAATATGTACATCATTGACTTAGAAAATTATTCATGAGCTTTTGCTCTTAACTATTTGGTCGTTTATGATGTCAGATTTCCCTACCTAGCTGATATGTGCCTCAAAATGCTACATTCTAGCTGCTCAGTACCTGACATAATACTAAATACCTACAGGATAGGTGCCCAATAAATATGCGTAGAATTTAATGGAATTTCACTGATCTGTGAAAAAGAAGACACACCATCTAGCAAGGGTGAAGGGACGTATCTGTCAACAACAAAACAGCTGGCAGTTACCAAAGTGATCCTTAGAGCATCTATCACTAAAACTTTTCTCCCAGCAGGCTCCATGGGGATCCTTAAAAGGATGACTTCCTTGGGGCGCCTGGGTGGCTTAGCCTTAAACATCTGCCTTCAGCTCAGGTCATGATCCCAGGGTCTTGGGATCAAGCCCCACATTGTGTTTCCTGCTGAGCAGGGAGGCTGCTTCTCCCTTTCCCTCTGCTGCTCCCCCTGCTTGTGCTCTCTCTCTCTCTCTCTCTGGCTCTCTCTCTCTCTCAAATAAATAAAAATCTTGGGGCGCCTGGGCGGCGCAGTCGTTAAGCGTCTGCCTTCGGCTCAGGGTGTGATCCTGGTGCTCTGGGATCGAGCCCCGCATCAGGCTCCTCCACTGGGAGCCTGCTTCTTCTTCTCCCACTCCCCCTGCCTGTGTTCCCTCTCTCACTGGCTGTCTCTCTCTGTCAAATAAATAAATAAAATCTTAAAAAAAAAAATCTTAAAAAAAAAAAGCACAGCTTCCTCAAAACACTCTGTGAGGGCCTTCATGGTTTTTACTTCATATTTTTATTAAGCAGGTCCACTAGGCTTTCTTGTCCTATGAATGTCCCGTGTCTCATTTTGCACAGTGTGACAGAACTGGGATGATCATAGTGAGTAAACAACTATTTTATTTCCCTTTTTTTTTGGCTTGGGTATCTCAGGAACTCGTACGAGATCATTTTCATCCTTATTTACTGAGCTCTTTCCAGTTTATAGTTTCAGAGGCAAATAAATAAAGATGTGCCATTATTGTTACAGCATGCTTGGCAAGTTACGTTTCTGTGGATCTTAACATGATTTTGAGTTGCTTCTTTTATAACTCAAAGAATAATAATGTATATGCAGTGCCAGAAAACCAGTTATTTTACGAAGTCAATGAAGGAGCCAGTTCATGTCACGAAAATCAGCACAGCGTCTTGCTCACACAGGCAAGTGTCCAGATGGATTAAGTCTGGCCCTGGGAAATTTACGTACACATCACCAGAATGACTAGAATTATCATGCTTCAACTGTGCCAGCCTATTAATTCTTCTTACTTTGGCATGTCTATTATTTCTATTCTAATTCTTTCTTAAATTTTTATCTTAGAGGATAAAAGAGAAGAATACTCTTTAAAGAACAAAAGCATAGACTTCATTTGGTATCCCACATGTCAATGGTCCTTTAGGACAATATATTTCAGCTAGCTTTTCCAAACAATCATCATCCAAAAGATTAACTCGGGTTAGACATTAGGTAAATAATAGACCTGAAGATCCAGGAATGACATTTTCTCAAGCTTGAAACAATTTGAGCAACATGAAATGAATACCCCCTTTATAACTACCTTGAGAGGAACTGATCTAATTAAATTCTTCATCTTAAGCATCCACATTGCATTTTATGGTGAAAGCCTAAATTTTAATGGTTTCTTCATGCATCATTGACATAGGACCAAACTGAAACCTAGGAGAACTGCTGAGTTTTAAAAAATCTCCAACTCTGTTAATTAACTGACCAAGGAGGATTTACAATAAAGAACCCTTCAGAACGTATCTTACTTGTGTATCTTACTTGTACCGAGGAGCATTTCAAAGGCTGGAAGGAATTACATATCTCAAAGACCCACCCAGAGGGCTTTAGGAATTATGTTTCTTATCACAAATAGGCCTCTAAAAAACACTGATGACACAAGACTTGTAATATGATATTTTGTGATTTGTAGTGAACAATCTATTTGAACAGAGATTTGAATTTAGACAGAATTAGAATTGCTGAAATTCTCTAACAGTTATTAGAAATCCTACTACCACTTATGGTATTATGTGTTCCAGATACTGAGCATATCCCCATAACTGCAAATCAGTGAAGTTAAATAACTTGCAGCAGGTCACACAGACAAAAAGTAGAAGAGATAGGACACAAATGAAAATCTGTCTAATTTCAAGGTCCATGCTCATAAATACTCTGCTATGCAGTTCAGGCTTTTCTTTAAAAATTATCTTTAAATTTATGAAGAGGATTGGAGGTTGCTCCCAATAAAGGAATAAATGTAATTCAGATGTTAAAACAATGGTTTAAGAAATGTAAACAAGGAAGGGAATTCATTATACCAAAGGTCCCAGTTAAAATACAATTTCCTAGACAGCCCTCAAAGTAAAAAGGAAACACACGCTATATATTTTTCGCTCTCCGATAAAAGGAAACAGAGCAGTAATGTGAAAGTTATCAGGTTTCCTAGCACTTAAGTTCTAAGGAAATGTCATTGTGTCCATGGTTAGAGATGGGTCATTGAATACAATTTCTTCCATGCACAGATTTGTGGGAGAAAAAAAAAAAGTACAAATATTCCTTGTGTGACCACTACTAAGATCAGTTCTCAAAAAATGTTGAGAATATAATGTTAAATCACCATCCTATGAAAGAAATTCTTTGGTACATAATTTTTTAGTGATCTAGTATAAGTATAAATCTTGGAGTGTATAGAAGTGGTTGTTTAAAATATCTCTTAAATAGAACTTTCGCACTGACTTTGAAATATTAACTGTTATAAGAATTGCCATCCTGACATAAATAACTAGAAAGCCAGACAAAATATGGGAAATGATTATTTTTATCCAGTAGACATCAAGCACTGCAGAACTATGACTTCAGACAAATGAAGAGGGCCCTACAATTACCCCAGCTTACAGACTGAAGTGTTCTTAGGGTGTAGAATGAAGACAGGACCCAAATAGAGCCCAGTAGGCACACTAATTGTACTGGAAGTCCTGACCAGCTCTATAAATTGGGGGGGAAACTAAAAAAAAAAAAAGGCATATATAGATTGGAAAGGAAGAAATTGTCTTTATTCACAGATGACATGTTTATCCATGTAGAAAATCCTAAGGAATCCACTAAAAGTTACTGAAACTAACCAGTAAGTTCAGCAAGTTCACAGGTTACAAAGCCAATATTAAAAAAGAAAAACAGAAAACCTAATTCTATAAATTACAATGAACGTTGATATTGGAACTTTAAAAATATAATTACAGTAGCACCAAAATATCATGAAATACTTTGAGATAAATTTAACAAGATATGATCAAGACTCATACACTAAAAACTACAAAATATTTCTGAGAGAAACTGAAGAAGCCCCAAGTACATGGAAAGAGATACAGTGTTCATGGACTGAAAGACTCAACGTTAGTATCATTTTTACCCAAATTGATCTCTAGATTCAATGCAATTCTAATTAAAATCCAACCAGTTGACAAGTCAGTTCTTAAATTTATATGGAAAAGCAAAGGATCTAGAACAGTTGAACAATTTTGAAAAAGAAGAAAATTTTGAACGACATAGAATAACAGATTCCAAGACTTACTCTAAAGCTAGTTATTTAGATGGTGTGATACTAATATAAGGAAGGCACGGAGATCAATGGAACTGATTATAAAGACCAGAAATAGATCCATATGTATATGGTCAATTGATATTTTTTCTGTGTAGGTGCAAATGTAATTCAGCAGAGAAAGTATGGTCATCTCAACAAACAGTGTTGAAACAACTCAATATCAATATGGAAAAAAATGAATCTCAAACTTCACCTTGTGGTATATATAAAAACTAACTGGAAATGGATTATAGGCTTAAACATTAAAGACAGAACTAAAAAACTTCCAGAAGAAAACAGGAGTAAAACTTTATGAGCTTTCAGTTAGGTGAAGATTTTTTATGTAGGACTCAAAAAGCATGAATCATAAAAGAAAAAATTGATTAACTTCCTCTAGCAATCTTGTAGGACAGATCTACTAGTAATGAAATCCTTTAGCTTATATTTATCTCAGAATGTCTTAATTTCTCCTTCATTGCTGAAGGGTAATTTTGCCAGTATAGAATTTTTGGTTGACAATTTTTTTTTCTTTCAGTATTTATAATATGTCATCCATTATCTTCTGGCCTCCATGATTTCTGATGAGCAATGAGCTATTAATGTTATAATGTTAGAGAGTAGCCCCTGTATGTGATGAATCACTTCTCTCTTGCTGCTTTCAAAATTATTTGTCTTTGTCTTTTTACAATTTTATTAAAATATGTAGATATCTTTGAGTTTATCATTCTTGGCATTTGTTCAGCTTCTTGGATGTGTAGATTTAGGTCTTTAATCAAATTTAGGAACTTTTCAGCCACTATTTCTTCAAATATTCTTTTGTCCTGTTTTTTTCTTGCCTCTCCTTTTGGGACTCCCATGATGAATAACTTGGTACATTTGGTGGTGTCCCACAGGTTCCACAGGTCCCTCAGGTCCTATCATTCTTCTTCATTCTTTTTTTTTTTCTATTCCTCAGACAGGAAAATTTCAATTGCCTTATCTTCAAGTTCACTGCTTTTTTTCCTTCTGCCTACTCAAATCTGCTGTTGAACCCCAGTAGTGAATTTTTTGTTTAAACCATGGTACTTTTCAACCAAACAATTTCTATATGGTTCCTTTCAATTTTTTTCTCTGTATTGGCATCCCCTATTTGTTCATACGTTTCTTCTGATCTCTTTCAGGTCTTTGTTCATTGTTTTCTTTAGCTCACTGAACACATTTAAGACAGATGATTTAATATCTTTGATTAGTAATTCCAGTGTATGGGCCTCCTCAGAAATATTTTCTATCAAGTTCTTTATTTTCTGTGAAGAGCCATATTTTCCTGTTTTTTTGTATGCTTTGTCATTTTGTTGTTTTTGTTGAAAACCAGACATTTTAAGTATTGTAACACATTTTAATGTAGTTAATTCTAGAATTCAAACTTGCCCTCTCTCAGGAATGCTTTTTTGGCATATTGAGGGCTTTAGTTGTCCATTCATATAGTGACTGTTCCAAACTATTTTTTCAAAGTCTGTAGTCCTTGTGTGCGTGAAGTTTTTGTCCCATTATCTCTGCAGTCAGCCTGCGACCTAACAGAAATTTCCTTAAATGTCTGGATTAAAATTTGTTAAATGTGTGTATATCTCTTTAAATCTTCCAAGGGACACTACTGGAGAAACCAGTGCAGTCCAAGGGGACTGAAACAAAAAGAAGTACCTGTTGCAGTCCCTAAGGAAACTGCCAAACTAATTAAAATGAACAACCCAAACTTTTTGGAGTACAAGTTCCTTAGTATCCGCCTGGCACTAACCAGCCGCTGTAGGAACATAAGCCACCATCTCCATAGCCACGGAGGTTCTGAGGAATGGGGATGGTAGTTGGTTCACACCTGTCACTCTCTTACCAAAGTTCAGCAGCCTGTCCCTTCGTCAATCACTCCCTTCATTACTCTAAGTGTTTGATCAGGTCTTAGAGTTCAAAATAGTTAATTCTGATCTTATTGTCCAGCTTAATGATTGCTTCCAAAGAGGGACTGGCCCCTGGATTTTGCTACTTTACTATATTCAATGACATCGCTATCTAATTTTTAATTGTGAATAATATTTAGGTGTCATTTTAATTGAGATAAAATACTATGTTACAAATTCAATATATAACTTGATAACCTTTAATAATACCTAAAATACTCATAGAATTGGCTTTTTCTGTCATTATAAAAGAAACCAGATATGCAAGGCAGGTGAATGATAGAAGCATTATCAGCTAATAAGCAAATATAATCCTCTCTTATCAAGCATAAAACTCTCCTCTTTTTTTTTATTTTTTTTATTTTTTAAAGCTTTTTTTTCAATTTTTTTTATTCAACAGAGATAGAGACAGCCAGGGAGAGAGGGAACACAAGCAGGGGGAGTGGGAGAGGAAGAAGCAGGCTCATAGCGGAAGAGCCTGATGTGGGGCTCGATCCCGTAACGCCGGGATCATGCCCTGAGCTGAAGGCAGATGCTTAACCGCTGTGCCACCCAGGCGCCCCAAAACTCTCCTCTTATGATGGGTCAGGTTTAGCTTCAGCAATGATGGAAAAATGTAGGCAAAAAAAATATTATTATCATATAGTATGGTTTCTGTAGCATTAATAAACCGTTACCCGCTTCTCTAATTTGAATTAAAATGGGCTGTGGCTGTGACTTTTTAGGACGCCTTGGAGTCTTCTCAGTGTGTTTCTTAGCCTCTCTGTATCTATCATCTTCTCTTCCATCTCCCTAACCAAATACACACGTTTCCTTTTGCAGGTAAATTCTAAGTTACTTGGAAAACTGACTTAATTTTAATTTCCCTTCCTTGATGTTCTTTTCCTTTGTGGATTCTAAATAAGAATCTCCCTCTAAATATAAAATTATTTATCCTAACATTTCTATAGTCTTACCTTGATGATAAGCCTTCTATCCAGGAGTTAAAGCAAGGAATTTAGCTATGCCTGTGTTAGAGAAACGGTAGAGAAGAAAACATGAATTACAAAATGATTTTTTTTGTCATTCATTCATTCAACAAATATTAATTGAGTACCTTCATGTCAGGAGTTTTCTTATGCACTGGGGATACACTGTAGGCAAATAAAACCATTTTCTGCTTTCACAGAACATATTCAGTGGGCAAGATATTTAACAAAAATTATCAATGCTATGAATATACCAGAAAAAAAAAAAAAGAAAGGTTCTATGGAAAAAATGTTAATCTATGAGAGCACATAACAAATGAAGATTTAAAATTCAGGGAAGCCTTCCCTGAAGAAGGGACTGTTGACCTAAGATCATAAGCATGATACAGGGTTAACTACATAAAGAGGATAAGGGCCAAAAGAGAGCTTTCAGAGATAGATTTGCTTGTGTGAAGGCCCTGTAGTAGGAAGCAGGAAGGGAGGATTGGGAATCTGAAAGAAGACCCCATGGCTATGGGGAAGATAGCAAGAGGAAGAGTATGAAGTGAGTTGTAAGAAGGACCAATCTATGAAAGTTACCATAGGATCATAAGGATTTTATTCTTTATTCTAAGAATAATGTGAAGCTACTGGAAGATTTTAAGAAGGAAGAATGGGTAGGGGCGCCTGGGTGGCACAGCGGTTGGGCGTCTGCCTTCGGCTCAGGGCGCGATCCCGGCGTTATGGGATCGAACCCCACGTCAGGCTCCTCCTCTATGAGCCTGCTTCTCCCTCTCCCACTCCCCCTGCTTGTGTTCCCTCTCTCACTGGCTGTCTCTATCTCTGTCAAATAAACAAATAAAAAATCTTAAAAAAAAAAAAAAGAAGGAAGAATGGGTTGACATGCTAGAGAACAGATGTGGATAGGCCACTTGAGAGGCAATATTATAGTAGTCCAGACAAGTATGGGTAGTGGGTTGGATTAGAGTGATGGTGGGGGAAAGGGGGAGAACAGAAACATTTTGAGGGATATTCAGTATGATAAAATTGACAGGAGTTTATAATACATTTTATACAGAAAGTGAAGGAAAAGTCCAAATCCAGGATAACTCATGAGTTCTGCCTCATACAAAAGGACTGATGAGAGTATCATGAGATAAGAAATCCTGAAGGAAGACCAGGAAAGTGTATGGCAAGATTCTAAAGTCCAGGTTGGACATGTTGAGCTTAAAGTATGTTTGAGATACCCAAGAAAAGTCAGTGGGCAGTTGGATATTTAGGCCTGTACTTAAGATATAAATTGTCAGTCATCTGGGCATCCACGTAATTGAACTATAGTTCTATCTGAGATTCCTTAGGGAAGGAATAACAGCATGTGAAAAAAAATGGGGTATGAAGAACAAATACGTGTCTCCACATTTAGGGAGAGGAGTATGAATAAAGGACACAGAAGAATCGGCCAGAAAATATAAGATGGAAATAGAAGTATATAAGAGAATTGGGAAAATAAATTATTTTAAAAAGAGGGTGTGGTCATCAGAGTCAGGTCAGTAATTGAGTTCCAAGATCATCCATTGAATTTGGCAACACAGAGGATATGGGTGGTCTTCACAAAAGAAACAGAAGATACTTTGGTGGACTGTTGAGGGCATAAATTAGACTGTAATGAGTGAAGAATGAAACAATGATTGTAGATGACTCTTCAAGAAATTGAGTTGTGAACAGGGAGAGAAGAAATGGGATAGAAACTTACGTGGATATCTGAAGTTCAAGAATTTATTTTACTTAGGAGGAACGTCAACAAGTATAAATGTGCTTAGAAATGATCCATATTCATGGTGGCAGTGAAGACTTTGATCCAGATGCCAAAATTATCAGTAAATGAAAGAGACACAGGGGTTCCAGTTGACATGAACCAAGAGAAAGAAAGATGGAATGATAGAGGGGAATGGTATGGGTTTCAAAAAAAAAAAGACTTTGAAAGAAAGTAAGAGAGCACTAAGTTGAATACTGATTCCATCTCCAACTGCGTGGTATGGAATGTGAGTGGTAAAAGAATAAATAGCACCATTTTGAATAGTTACAAGGGGTGCCTTGTCCTCAAAGAGCCTGGCTTCAGTTAAAGCAAGAAGTTCCAGGGAAAACTGACAAAAAATTATGATATAAGGGCATCTATTAGACTATGAGATCTAGGATCTCTAGATGGTGAGAACCTTGAGATCAAGGATTATGTCTACAGTGACAAGACAGTTTAGAGTTATGCTTCTCAAACTTTAGTATACATCAGAATCACCCGGAAGGTTTGTTAAAACACAGACATCTGTGTCCTATTCTCAGTTTCTAATTTAGAAAATCTCAGGTAAGCCCAAGGATGTGCATTTCTAATAAGTTCCCAGGTGTGCTCGTGCTGTCAGTCTGTATACCACACTTTAAAAACCACTGGGATGATCTATGTTGCGATAAGAAACAAACCCTAAAATCCCAACAGGTTAATACAGCAAAAGTTAATTTTCACTTATACAAAATCTAACTGGGCTGGCTAGCTCTCTAAGGCATTCTTTTCTAAGCAGAAACCCAGGAATCTGGGTTGTTTCTACCTTGTAGTAACGCCATCTGGAGCCCGAGGCCTCTGGAGTACCGTGGCAAGGGAAGAGAGACCTGGACAGTCATGTGGTATGTTTTCAGGGGTCAGGTCTGGAAGTAGTTTGTATCATCTCTGATCAGATTTCACTGGTCAGAACTTAGTCACATGGTCTAAAAATAGTAGCAAGAGGGCCTGGGAAATGTAAAGGAGAGCATGGGTATTTTATGAGCTTTAACAGGCTCCGTTAGAGCATCTTCTGTGTCTAACCTCAGCAGAGGGAACAATGCCTGTCAAGATAAGGAGCTCGATATATGCTGACTGGTTCAATAAATTGATTAGAGTTTAAAAGCTATTGACTAAAACCTGGGTTTCAGTTTTCCTTTAGACAGGCAAAACATCCCTTACAACTAACTGTTGTTGTTCACATATATCCTCCAATACACACACACAAATCATTGCCTTCTCTGAGTGACCTTCTCTGACCTTGCCAGGTTCAACTTTACATTGCTACCCTTGGGACGTTCGTAGATTGAAGTGATATGAACATGCTGAAATGCAAAAGAAAATTATACTGATGAAAAACACAAGGCTATATCACGTTCACTCCCCTCTGACGTGAATTCAGACATCTGAGGTAAAGTATTTAGTTCAACACACAGCCTCATTTTGAGAAGGCTGTGCCCTTGGGATGTTCCACTTCCCGTATTACCTTCAAGGCCTTTATTGTATGCGAGGGCTGGTGATGGCTGAGTGACAGGAGAGCTGACAGTTCTATTAGCTGTAGAAGCAGGACAGGTCAATCAAGACTTCTCACATCTCTAGGTAACGAGCGGAGTTTCCGAAGCCAACCCAGATTCCAGCAGGATGAGCTGCAGAGCCTTGTTACACGATGCCAAGGGCTCTTGAGGGCTGCTGTTCCCTCTAGGATCCTTGGCCACCACTTGAAATGGAAGGCATTAGTCCTGCTTCAAACTAGGTTCCTGCCAGCCTTTGGTAGCACCTAGTGCAGGAGTACAGAAATACAAACAGAGGGGAGAGCAATTTTCTGGGCTCTGAGATGTCAGGAGAGCGAGCTGCCTCCTCGACCACTTGTGATCTTTCAGGAAGGAAAAGACCCTGTGTTGGCTACTTGAGATAAGCAGACTTTTCAGTTCCAATCTATGAATATAAAGGAGGTCTTGTTTTAATAATTTGCTTCTTATTCTTCTCTCCTTTTGAAGCACAAGTCTCACGATGCTGAAGAATTTCACTTTGTTAAATAAGCACATTTATTCAGGGGAATATGAGAAAACCTTATGGAAAACATCCTGGGGGAAATTCCAATGAGGAGTGAAGCATGTATTATTTGGTGTCTCAATACAATTGGTGTAATGGGATGTTTCCACTTCAAAAGTAGTTAGATTGGCATTTTATTGGATTTGTAATTGTTACAGCATTTCATAGATAGAAAATATATTAGAACATAGAGTATCCAGCTGCTGCTTTGCATCTTTGCACAGTACAAATCGTATTTATCTTAGAGTTCTTATGATAGTGACCAAAGGAACAGCAAGTCAGTATCTTAATTCCTGACTCTGGTTAGCTGCCTTAGAAAAGGAAGCTGAGACACTTGTAGCAAATCTCACTGAGTTCACTTTTCAGGTAAAAAAGAAACAAAACAAAAAACCCCCGTACACTAAGGTTTGTACAAACGTGATCTGCATTCAGACCTACACATCTCAAGAAATGACTGGCTGAATGATATTGGATTTGTAAAATGACAGGTGGCCTAAAAGCTACTCCGCAGGGAGAAATTGTTTCAGGAAGGAAAGTCTTGTTTTTTTTTTATATTCTGCTGTAGACATCTGGGAACCAGAGCTGTCTAAAGTCTCCAGCAACACACAACACTCCACAGGTCAGTGTTTATTAGTGTGTTATTGTCCTTCAAAAAGACAAAAGCAATATTGCTCTGAAATCAATTTTGCGCTCAATCAATACATATTTGTTCAGGCCTATTATGAACAGTGAAAATAATTCTACATAATTCTACATGATTTTTACTGAGTATATTGAAAAGTGAAATCATGAGTCTAGGAATCAGGGTTCATGTTTCAATATGTGGACAGTGAGAGCAATTCAAGTATATGTTAAACTGCACTGTGACTTGTTCAGGGACTCTGTGATATAATGAAAAGCGTTTTTATGAATTTTTTTCAAAGATTTTATTTATTTATTTTGGAGAGGGAGAGAGAGAGAGAGCCCAAGCACAAGTTGGGGGAGGGGTACAGGGAGAGGGAGACAGAATCTCAGGCAGACTCCACACAGAACGGGGAGCTGGACACAGGGCTTCATCCCATGACCCTGAGATCATGACCTGAGCCGAGATAAAGAGTCGGAAGTTCAACTGACTGAGTCACCCAGGTGCCCCGGTTTTTATTAATTTTTTAATTAGCGAGAACTTGGTTTTCCTATTACCTCTGATTTTCAATCTGTGGGATCGTAGGAAAATTACATAAGGCTTAGTGAGCCTCAGTTTCTCATCATGAAAGTGACATAATATTTTTACCTTGTAGAGTTGCCCTGAAAATTAAATGAGAGCTACATGAAGGCTAAGTATATAGTAGATGCTCAATGAATGGTAGCTGTAACTGAGCTTTAATCGTTATTATTCAGCCTCCTATGAATAGGTGACTGTACAAAATATCGTTTATCAAAAAGAATTTGATTTCTAAATAAAAAGTGCTGCAGACTGTGAATGTTTGTGTTTCCCCAAAATTCATGTTAAAACCTGATCCCCACTGAGGTGGTAATTTGGAAGATGCAGATCATAGGAGTGAAGCCCACACGAATAGGACTGGTGTCCATGGATATGAAGCCCTCATATATGTAAACGAGACACCAAAGAACTCCCTCCCTCCTTCCATCATATGAAGACACAGTGAGAAGCCAGCATCTATGAACGAGGAAGTGGGCCTTCACCACATACGGACTCTGCCAATTCCTCGATCTTGGACTTCCCAGCCTCCAGAACCATGAGAAATAAATTTCTGTTGTTTATGAGCCAGCCTATGGGATTCTGTTATAGGAGCCTAAACAGATAAAGACAAAAAGCTTCCTTTGTAAAAATTTTAAAAAAGGATCTTACTGCATAATAATATTTTTGTATAACTGCTACATGAAATACACATTAGCTTGTAAATGCTCGTTAACCTAAGGAGCTGGTTTATATTTCAAAATAAATGAGGATGAAAAATAAGAGGAAATGAATCCTGACTTCCTATTTGATTATACTTTTTATTGTGTATTTGGATTTTTAAAATTTCCATTCACCTTTAAATTAAACTGTTGTGTGTCACAGAGTATATTTTGAACGTTCTTTTAGACACATCCCTAGACAATTTAAAAGAACCAGGCTTACGCATCGAAGTTTATCAAACACCTTAGGAGAGGAAGATGAGCACAAAGAAGTGAAAAAGGGGAAAGTTATTTAAAAATCTGCTCATTTTTAATTAGTTCCTATAACATCATTTATCATAAATTGTAAGAGACTTGTTCATAAATATTGGAATTTGGAAAGTCACATTTATAGATGATATACATGCTAGGCTTTCTCTAACTGTCCAATTGTCCAGAAGTAGGTCATTTTTCACATGGACTAGACACATATTTTTCTAGTTCCCCCAAAAGTTCATTTCTTGGAGGTTGTGGTCCCAGTTCCCAAAAGAAAAACTTCAAAAGATATATATTGTAAAGAGATTAATATGTGTTTTTGCCAATACAAAGTTCCTGGATTCACCTTCCACACTGTTCGACAGATTTAAATGTCAGAAATCAGTAACATTAAAGCTTAAAAGTTCCATGCCATCTCTGCAGAGTGTAAATTAAAAGGCTGTCAAGCTATTTAGTTTTAAAAATGAAGATAGACTTCCTGGCAGTCACATTTTTCTACCAGTGATGATTCTGACCATATCCAGAGAGGATATGAACTAATAAAAAACCATGACAGGCAAAGGAGAAGGGCTTTGAAAGGCAGTGAGAAGCATAATGAAGGAAAGAAAAATAGGAAAAGAACAGTTTTTAAACCAAGAATAGAAATAATCAAGTTATTTTTCCAATTGCAAATACAAAGAGAATTTAAGAATATTGAAAATAATTTCTCAGTAAGATGCAGTAAATAAACTAAAAGAGGCACCCCTGCAGAATCAAGTGTTTTTAACTTAGATGCAATGGTGCTTGTGTGGCAAGAGGCACCTCAGGCCAATGTTTTCAAATTGCATTCCATATACATATTACATTTCCTATTATAGTTTTAGGAGTGGCCAGACAAGCCCTCCAGACATTCGGCTTTTCCTACCAGATCCAAGCAGTGGACTCTGATAGGTGACAAGTCTGATGAATTGATTTGAGGGATGAAAGCAGGATTTGGGAAACTAATTAGATTTCTGATCTAATTTGTCCTGTTTGAAATAAATGAGATTCATTTCTTTCAAAGAAATAAATTCTAGAACTAGGAGTCATCTATGCTAATTTCTATGCATACATATGATTGTGTTCTTTCCTTTATACACATTAAGGTATCTGTACATTCTCCTATAAAAATACTAAAATGAACAACCACACAAAAGATTAGTGTTAATCTGTCCAGATCACAAATTTTTATAGAAGCCAAGGATGACTAGGTAATGGTATTTAATCAGAATAGGATACCACTGAAACAGGTGTATTTAGACATACTGTTGTAAAAATATACCTAAATACCATTTCTCACTGAAAAGAACCAAGGCTCCTTCATAAAATAGTTAATTTCAGGGCTGGAATAAGGAAAATATAAGATGAACCTAGAACATCTTGTGCCAGAAAATGCTCACAGAATGAACGAGACATTTCAAAAGAATCAAGAAATCATCTTGAAGGTGCTCCCACTGGGCAAATTTGAGACAATTAGGTCATCAAAATAAATACAACACAAAGGAACAACACAAATTTGAAACTGTGTGTGCCCATTTACACACAGATTTTTTCAATAAATACAGTACAGTAATATAAATGTATTTTCTCTTCCTTATGATTTTCTTAATGACATTTTATTTTCTGTTACTTATTTCATTGTAAAAATACAGTAAGAATACATTGTAAGAATACAGAATTATTATTAATTGGCTATTTATGTTATTGGTGAGGCTTCCAGTTTACAGGAGGCTGTTAGTAGCTAAGTTTTGGGGGGGGGGGTCAAAAGTTGTATGTGGATTTTTGACTGCCCGAGATTTGGCATCACTAACTTCTGTGTTGTTCAAGAATCAATTGTATATCTATAATTTTGTGCAATAACCGATAGAGTGATCAGTTAAAAAACCTTCCACCAGGAAGTAATTATATTATTATAGCTTTTGAAGCAAGAATGAAACAGAAATCTAGCTTAAATTGGAAACTAGAACAATGTAAAATTTCTGGCTAGTAATGACAATGTTATTTCTGTATTCAATAGGTGATGGTGTATCTCAAATACTGTAATGTTTTGATTCCATACTAGATACTAATCCATATATTTAAAACTAATGTAAACCATTTGATTTTAAAATAGAACTGGAAGTTATGCACTCTTTCAGATAGTTATACTTTCTTTTGAAAACTTCAACTGTTTATTTATTTTAGAGAGAGAGGGAGAGAGGGGGTGGGGAGGAGCAGAGGGAGAGAGAGGATCTTAAGTAAGCTCCACGCCCAGTGCAGAACCCAACATGGGGCTCCATCTCACGACCCTGAGATCATGACCTGAGCTGAAATCAAAAGTCAGGTGCTTAACTAACTGAGCCACTCAGGCACCCCTAACTGTTTGTTTCTATTACTTTAGGGGTTATACTTGAAATTTTACCTTGAAAACTTAGCACAGTGCAGTCCATGGTTAACAGATTATTCTTCTCTCAGATGATACAAAAATTTTAAAACACTTTAATTTAAATCACTCCTTGTATTAGTTGTCAAGTGTTTTAATTCTGTCTTTTGTTTAAACTCTCAAAAATTAGATATCATTTTGTACAAATAATGTTTTTTTAGGCTTATAAGTTTATCAATTTCCTTGTTCACCACTCCTTCTTGCTTCTCAGACCTTCCTTCTAGAATAATCTTTCTTCTTACTTTTTTAAAATTTTTAAATTATTTATCTATTTTTTGGTCAGCGATCGAGAGAGAAACCACAAGCAGGGGGAGCGTCAGGCAAAGGGAGAAGTAGTCTCTCCGTTGAGCAGCGAGCCCAATGTGAGGCTCAATCCCAGGACCCTGACATCATGACCTGAGCCAAAGGCAGATGCTTAACCAACTGAGCCATCCAGGGGTCCCTTTTGATGTTAAGTTGTATAAGTTCTTTATATATTTTGCATATTAACCACTTATCAGATACATCTATGCAAATATCTTCGTCCATTCTGTGAGTTGTCTTTTTGTTTTACTGATGGTTTCCTTCACTGTGCAAAAGCTTTTATTTTGGTATAGTCCCAATAGTTTATTTTTGCTTTCATTTCCCTTACCAAAGAAGACATATCTAGAAAAAAATAAGATTACTATCTATGTTTTCTTTAAGCAGTTTTATGGTTTCAAGTCTCATATTTAGGTCTTTAATCTATTTTGAGTTTATTTTAGTGTGTGGTGTAAGAAAGTGGTCCAGTTTCATTATTTTACATGTACCTGTCTAGTTTTCCCAACACCATTTGTTGAAGAGATTGAGATTCCTATTGCTTCTTTTGTCATGGATTAATTGACCATATAATTGTGGGTTTATTTCTGGGCTCCCTATTGTGTTCCATTGATCTATTTGTCTATTTTTTTGCCACGACCATAATGTTTTTATTACTACAGCTTTGTAGTATATCTTGAAATCTAGGATTGTGATTCTCCAGTTTTTTCTTCTTTTTCAAGGTTGCTTTGGCTATTTAGGGTCTTCTGTGATCCCATACAAATTTTGGGATTATTTCTTCTAGTTATGTGAAAAACGTTGATGGTATTTTTATAGAGATTGCGTTAAATCTATAGATTACATTAGGTAATATGGACATTTTAACAATATTGGTTCTTCCAATCCATGAACATGAAGTATCTTTCCACTTGTTTGTGTCTTTTTCAATTCTTTTATCAACATTTTATAGTTTTCAGAGTACAGATCTTTTACCTCCTTGGTTAAGTTTATTCCTGGGTATTTTATTCTTTTTGGTACGATTGTAAGTGGGATTGTTTTCTTAAATTCTCTTTATGTTACTTCATTATTAGTGTATAAAAATGCAAAAGATTTCTGGGTATTAATTTTGTATCCTGTGACTTTACAGAATTTACTTATCAGTTCTAGTAGTTTTTTAGTGGAGTCTTTAGGGTTTTTTATATACTGTATCATGTCATCTGCAAATAGTAAAAGTTTTGCTTCTTCCTTACCAATACAGATGCCTTTTTTTTTTCTTGTCTGATTGCTGTAGCTAGGACTACCAGTACATGTTGAATAAAAGTGGTGAGAGTGGACATCCTTGTCTTGTTCCTGATCTTAGAAGGAAAGCTCTCAGTTTTTCACCATTGAGTATGATGTTAGCTGTAGATTTTTCATATACGACCTTTATTAGGTTGAAATATGTTCCCTCTAAAACTACTTGGTCGAGGATTTTTAACATGAATGGATGGTGTACTTTGCCAAATGCTTTTTCTACATCTACTGAAATGATCATATGGTTTTTATTATTTCTCTTGTATGATGCATCACTTTGATTGATTTGTGAATATTGAACCACCCTTGCATCCCAGGAATAAATCCCACATGATCACGGTGAATAATTTTTTTAATGTATTGTTGGATTCGGTTTGCTAATATTTTGTTGAAAAATTTTGCATCTATGCTCATCAGAGCTATTGCTTGTAGGTTTGTCCTTTTTCTGTAGTTCCTTTTTCTGGTTTTGGTATCAGGGTAATGCTGGCCTCAGAATAAATTTGGAAGGTTTCCTTCCTCTTCTATTTTTTGGAATATGTATTAATTCTTCTTTAAATATTTGGTGGAACTCACCTGTGAGGCCATCTGCTTCTGAAATTTTGTTTGTTGAAAGTTTTTTGATTATTGATTCAGTTTCACTGCTAGTAACTGGTCTGTTCAAATTTTTTACTTCTTCATGATTCAAACATATGAAAATGTTTCTAGGACTTCATCTATTTCTTCTGGGTTGTCCAATGTATTGCCATATAATTTTTCATAATATTCTTTCATAATCCCCTGTGCTTCTGTGGTGTTGGTTTATTCTCCTCTATCATTTCTGATTTTATTTATTTGAGTCTTCTCTCTCTCTCTCTCTCTCTCTCTTAAATGACTTTGGCTAAAAGTTTATGTTTTGTTGATCTTTTCAAAGAACCAGGTCCTGGTTTCATTGATCTGTTCTACTAGGGTTTTTTGGTCTCTATTTCATTTATTTCTGCTCAATTTTTATTATTTCCTGCCTTATTCTGGCTTTGGATAAACCCAGAGATTTTAAATAGTGCCTCGTATGCTTGCAAGTTTTGGTCATTTCATCTTCTGTTTCTTTACATATGTCATAAAATGTCATTTTATGTTCCACACCTTATGGAACTATATTTTATGATTCCCATGTCCATAGTCTTTAAGGATCTGTGTTTGGTTGAGCTTGATCACTGGAAAACCTGAGAGCCTAAAATAAGGATACTTTTAGAAGGGAAGAAGCCATGAGCCAGAATAAGTCACCAACCTATAACCACCTCAGCCACCCTCAAGATTCCCAGGCTTGAATCTGGTGACACTAAGGGTTAGCAATTTCTTACCCCCACCATGTCACCAGGCCAGGGCACAGTTTCTTGGCCACAGTTAGTTTGGTTCCTGACTTTGAAGGAATCCCTCCTTTCATATGTGTTTATTGTTTGCTGACTCCTTACAGCTTTTCCATTTCTCCCCCCCTGGTTTCTTTGAGATTTGCCTTTAATTCCTGAAACCCAAATACCAAAAATTATGTCTCATGAAGTATTTGGATTTTTTTCCCCAATAAGTAGACCCCTCCCTCAAAACACACACACACACACACACACACACACACACACGAACACATGCACACAAAGGTATTCCACTAATTTTATTCCAAGAACTATAAGCTATGAAAAGAATTTTCACCCACAAGTCTCCCTCACAATTAGCTATGTATGACTCTCAACCCATTACATAGTTATTTCCCTAGGTCCTGAACATAATGCTTGACTATATTTCAGTAGCTAGAAAAATACTCACATTAGACTTCCAACTCACAGAGTAAGAGCTATAGAAAAATAGGTTCGTGTGGAACCCATGTATCTCTCTTTTTGTACAGATTAGTAAGTCAAGAGCAATACCATACCCCTAGGAGAAGCACAAAGATTATTGCTACCATTGAAGGCTGGAAAATGCAGGGTGGTAATTCCAACATGCCCAATTTAATTCTCTAGTTTAGTTGATGTAAAAGATCATTGACTCTCATAAAGGAATAATGAATTTTCATAACTTGAGTTAGTTGATGATGCCAACAAAAGTGCTGTTTGAGACATAATCTTTTTTTTTTTTTTAAGATTTTATTTATTCGACAGAGATAGAGACAGCCAGCGAGAGAGGGAACACAAGCAGGGGGAGTGGGAGAGGAAGAAGCAGGCTCCCAGAGGAGGAACCGACGTGGGGCTCGATCCCATAATGGCGGGATCACGCCCTGAGCCGAAGGCAGACGCCCAACCGCTGTGCCACCCAGGCGCCCCGAGACATAATCTTTTTAATGGACTTAGTATAGCAAATGGCACCTAGTAACCAGCTATTGATCCAGTGACTTTATTTTTTCAATCTCAACAGCAGAAAACAACAGAAACCATTAGATTCTCCTGAGAGAATAGTACCTCTTTGTTATCCTGCCTCAGGATACATTAACTCCCCAGCTTTGTGGCACAACTTAGTTCTTAGGGAACTTGACTATTTCCCAGTCAACAACATATCTCACTGGTTTACCACATTGAAGATAACAACATTATAACCTGAAGAGCAGAAAGCTGCAAGCTGCTTAGAGGCCCAAGTTAGACATAGACTCAACAGAAGATGGGAATTATTCTCTACAAAATTAGAGGGATATAATAGCTCAGTGAAGTTTTTGGCAGACCAGTAACCTGTTACAAGACAGGATATTCTCTTCAAAATTAAAAATAAGTTGCAGTATTTTGTACCTACAATTCTTGGTAGGATCTTTGCATTTTGGAAACTATACATATGATATTTACCAGGTTATTTATTTCATGATCTGAAACTCTACCTGATTTGAATAAGGCCCAGAGCAAGAGGAGGGTCCATCTTTTCCAAGCTACACTGCAGACAGCTTTGCCCTTTGATCCCCAAGACAGCCAATTCGATGGAATGGCAAACTAAATGTCTTGGGCAGATTAAGATAAAGTATTACACCTGTGGCAAATCCCAATAGAAGAATCATAGCAAAGGCTCCTAAGAATACTGAAGAAAGCCACATCCTCTTTGATGTGTAACTCATATTCTTTTGGGAAACAACAGCTTGCTTGCCACTGAGTCCTGCTAACCATGGACATCTGGTTATCAGAAACCTGAGTTGATCGTAACATACTTGGAGTTTTCAGATCTACCTAGCCCTAAAATTGACTATAAGCAATATACTCAACAATCAAGGAGACGTTGGTATATTAGAGACCAGATTTAGGAAGATCCCCAAGGCAAAAATTGAAAAAGAACATAATCCAGACATAGTAGGGTATGTCTCTCATGCTGCCAACTCTTCCTCATCTCACTTCATGGGTTCACACTGCTTCATGAAAAGTTCCCTAGGACTGAGTGATGTGGAAGAGAAATCTGTGGCTGACAACAGACAGAGGTAGATCACCATGATATTAGAGCCCACTTCAGGGTACCCCTGAAGAGAAGGAGAGTGAAGGAGGGAAATCTTCCCAGGGAGCAGAACTTAAGAACATTTTTTGTCCATATTGCTCAAAAGAAGGTCCTGATTGGTTAGACTGAAGGTGTTCTCAAGCTCTTAGAAGAAACAGAATCACAGGATTGATGACAAGGAGAATATCTGTGTCTCACATTGACACAATTTTTAATGGCTTCCCTGCACAAAAGTGCAGTTACTGAGCCTGAACCCTTCAATATGGTAGAATACCGAATTGGATCAGGAAGCCATCTTGTGGCAGATTGATAATACTGAATCCTGCTACATCACCTGAACAAACATTTGTTCTGGATTTGGATATTCCTTCCATGTTAGAGATCTCGTCTTTTCAAGTAACACCAACCATAAACTTACTGTATGGTTTTTTCATTTAATGGCATAAAATATTGCTTCTGGGCAAGAAAGTCCTTTCACTATAAAAAGAAATAAGTCAATGCAATAAAAATTCACTGGTTATATTTGTTTCCTCATTACCCAGATGCAGTAGAAAATGTCTACTAAATATCCAGTTACCATTATCAAACTAGTGAATGACATTTTGCAAATGTGAAATGCTTTCCTACAGGATAAATGCTCTGGAGAGGATTCAGTTTATGACTGGAAGACATGGGTCGCAGCAAGGAGTGAGTGAGGTTGGCACATGTTATAATTACACCCAATGACTCATTCACAAAATATTTTCTCCCAATCTCCATGACTTTTTACTCTGCTAATGTGGATTTTCAATATCCAAAGAGGAATGTTTCCATCAAAGGATTTAATAATATTTTGACTAAATTGGAGGTGGCAACTCCCATCTGCCCATTTGGTCCTCTTGGGGACAATAAATAAAAGCAAAAACAGTGGTGTTTGGTCCTGGCTCCCTAGGGTAAATAGAGTGACTGCAGCAAAATGGGAGCATAAAGGAGTCTTGCTAGAACCTAGCTGATCCCAATGTGCTTATATTAAGTCCACAAGTAAAGATTAATGGAATAGTCCTGCAATCCAAGACAGATTGGACATCAAGAGTTCAGAGTCCTCAGGAATGAAGGTTACAATGAGAAACCCAAAAACCTGAGATGCTTGCTGAAGGCAATAGCAACCATGGCTCATGCCAGTTGCATATTTTTTTCTTGCTGTGTTATGTATATATTCATATATCTACACAATGCCCTTCTCTTTTCTTTCTTTTCCCTCAGATAGTTAACTTTGGTGTATTACACTTGTATTGCAGAATGTGGGATGATAATCTGATTGATATCCTAAATAAACTTTAATTCCCCCCTTTGAAAGTTTATTTGAAAAAAATTTTATTGAATGGGTATATGGAAAGGAAAGATTAATGAATAGGTAGATGGATGAATGGATGGGTCTGTGGTAATAGCAAAGAAGAAATGTATGTGATCTTTTCTTTTAAGGGGAATTCTAAAGTCTATTTCTTCCTTTGGAATTTGTATTAGACATATATGTTAGAACATTATTCTTTATGTCTATCTCTAGTTCATATCATCCATAATTTTATCTGAGTTACATTACAAATAGTTTTCCTCAGATCTATCTTCTAACTCACTAATTCACTTTCAGCTGTGTCTAATATTCTATCCAGTATAATTGAGTTTTTACTTAATTGATTACATTTAAGTTTCTAGAGACTCTATTTGTCTCTTTGATACTATCCATGTCATGTTCTTTTATACTTTTTCTTTTAATCATTTTAATGCACCTTTTTAAAGTCTAATTGACAAATGTAACATCTGAATTTCTTCAGGTTATGATCCTGATGGTTGTTTTCTGTCTTTGCTGATTCTGGTTCAGGGTGAATGATTTCCTTAAATATTTTGTAATTTTAGATTGTGCGCTCATCTTCAGCATATATATTTCCATGGGAAACCTCTGTGGTCAAGTGTGGGTATTTGCCTTTCCCAGGTACCCATGGTTTCACTAACCTGTAACTACTTTTCATGTTGATTCTCAGGTTGTGGATTCATGAATCATCACAGTAGCATATATTTGAATCATGAACCCATGAGATGACAAGCCTGTGACTAAGAAATTCTCTAGGGGAGATTTTGTCCCCCCAGCAACAAGGCTTAACATTGAAGCTTCTACATGGTCTCTTTGTGTGGGTGACCAGATTTATTTTCTAGTTACTCTCATAGAGTGTGTTACCCTCCAAGAGTCTCATCTTTATACAGAGGTCTCAGTTCCAACTCCTGCCTCTTACAGGCCCTAAGCCTTGTCATTCTTCCCTCCATAGTGTTACAATCTAAATCCTTAGGCTATCATGACTACTGGCACCATCCTCCTACCTGCATATGTGCGCGTGCGTGCGCGCACACACACACACACACACACACACAAGTAATAGCAGTAGCTGCCACAGTGTCAGATATGGCTTTTTATTCACTTGCTTCTAAAGACCGTTTTGTGAACTCATCTATGCATTTAAATGGGAGGTTTAAAAAATGTTCATTCAGAATTTCTAGATGTTTTGTTATGGAAAAATTTGCAGGTTATTTTATATAAAATACTGTCTGGAGAGAAAATTTCAGGTAGTAAGAAACTGGAAACGTCTGTGAGATGATGAATCTTAGGGGAGGGTTTAATTTGCTGAGAAAGGGAAAGAGAAACATGAATGCAAGGAAGGAGAAAAAAGGCTCCCCAGCTGGAGAGCAGCACTTGTAAAGAATCCATAACAGGAAAAGGTAAAGCAGTTGGCTTCCATGACTGAAGGGAAAACTGCTGACCCAGGCAGGAAGGACTGTTAGATAAAGGGCCACAGAAGGGGTAGAATGTGCTGGATTTTGTGTTTTCTGGGAAGAGACTGGAATTCTATATCCAGAGTCTATAAGATCACTCTAAAAAGAAGCAAACAGTACGTGTGGCTATAAGAACAGCTTACCTTCCCAGTTCCATGGGGAAAGAAACATAAGAAAAAATCCTGACAGTTCCTAAATGAAAGCTCATTTGACCAAAGGAGATATAACAGAGCTAGCAGGCAATTGTTGAAATCCAAAAGGAGACTGAACCCTCGGATAGAATTTGACATTGAACAAGTGTTGACAGATTAGCATCCACGAGCATTTCTGACAAGATATAGTTCCCTCAGGCTGTGGACAAACCTGGAAGTGGGCAACTGACAGCCTGCAATACACATACCGCTTTTTACCACCTTGACCGCATTTTATGATTACGAATCAGTTTCCTTTGACGTGCCCCATTTTTCATTGCAGCATCTTCGTCTCAGTGCCTTTATCAGTTATAACTTCATCACAGCATTTGAGTGCACCATTTACAAAATTGCTTTTTTGCTGAAAGTGAGAGTACAAAGCAATGCACTTCTGCAGAACAAAAGAGAAGAAAGAAGTGCTACCTAGAGACTCTAGCACAGATGGCCTTCATTCTTCTAACAGAACACCCCTGTGAGGTGTTTTGCCAATAAGTATCTTTGTTTTACAGTCAGATGAAATTACCATTGAGTTGATGGTGCATTCAGGTTTTCTCCATAGGTGGATGAGAGAAGAAAGTGAAGGCCTTCGATGTAATGCATGTATGGTGAAGCATTTGAGTATGCACATTACCCACATGCAAGCTTCTCTCTCAAGTCCTCTAGCTCATAATATCATCAGTTATTCCTTTTGCAAATGCGAAATCAGCTCTCTATTTACAGGCAGCTCTATTTTATGCCCTTCCCTGTCTGTGTTCCCAGCCTTCCCTAATAGACTGCAAGGCCTACAGTAGCGAACTGGCAAGTCTTCTAATTTCTAGAAGCTGTCTGCACTGTCCACTCAATTTTGGCTTCCTCTTCTATTGACAAGATTTGCTTGTATTTATTCTCTCATCCCATGCAGTAATGTAATATGAACTACCACAGCAAGGTCAGCTCCAATGGCTTCATTCACAATTATGACCCGTAAATAATCTATAACCCATGAATAAATAACCTGGTAAATATTATTTATGAAAGCAACATCATATCCTTGAAGTCACAGTTTTCTCCCAGTATCAATCATGACAAACAGAGGTTGGCATTTGCAATATAGCTTCTGCTATGCCTCAAAGGCCAGATCCCTGGGACCAGATCAGCTTCTCTGTGTTCTAATCCTAACCGTGCCACAAAGCCGCTAGTCCAGAGCAGGTAATTTACCCTCTTTCTGCCTTAGTTTTTCAATCAGCAGAGGGAGAGAAGGCTATTATTTACAACTGGGCTAACAGAGTTCAATAAATGTTATTGAGCCATGACTATAAATGTTCTTGAAATATGCCAGCAAAACTACCAGGTGTTATTGTCCTAACGGCTAATTACTTTAAATTGTAAATATTTAGTTTAAAAGTTGAACCGAGGCCATTTTTATGTGCCAGGGCCACTTCATAGAACAAATTATCCTCGCCTAACACAAAATAAACACCTGTCACACTTAGGTATCTACCAAATCCTATAAACGTGAGACGTGTAATTTATTTAGCAAAAAAACACCCCCCCACACACAAAACAAAAACCAAGCAAATAGCAACAAAAATGACCCAAAAAATACCTCCAGCTGCCCTCATGGAAAGTTACTGTCTGGATGAGCGTTAATTCCCAAGAGTGTTTGATTGGGTGGGTGGCTAACCCTTTCCTGAATTTGTTTTGCATCCAGTCCAGTGAACAGGAAACAGCTAACGATTATCGAATTCCGACAGCCCTGCAGTGACCAGAAGCAGCAAGGTGCCTGTCTCTGCCCAGGAGGGAGGGGGTGGTCAACTGATTCACAAATGACATTGCTGTAATCTGTCCTTGTACTTTTTCCCCTTTTCTTTCCTTTTTTGGCCAGTTTCAACAGATGAATCAGTGAAAACCCCAGTGCTTTTGCGCCCCTGAAAGGAGAGCCCTGTTAAACACAGTGTGTGAATGAATCTCTCCTTCACCGACGCTCCTTTTTCATTAGCAAATCCTACCTGTTGAGCACGATGGTTGTGAAGTCAACCCTTCTCGGGCTTGAACATGTGAGGGGGTCTGAATAAGCTATGACTTGTTCCATCTTCAAATTGCTTTCTCCTTCTCTTCTTCATCTCTCATCACCTTCATATTTGATGATAACATTTTTGCAGAAGAGTCCACAGTAAATATTCGACGAGTGGCCTTAACGGCTTCCCCCCCAGTCACTGAAATATTTCCCCAGCGACTTTCTCATCACAGATGCTGCTTGGGGCGGGCTGGGGCTGGGGCGAGGATCGACGGCTCTCATACACCGGTACCTGGGGACCTAGCAACTGCATCTTTGTCCGGTCGTAAACAGAAAAGTGTGTCACCTTTTGAAGAGTCAAATCCTTCACATGTTATAGATAAGCTGCATGCCTTACTCCTACGAGGTGCCCTGGAATTTCTCCTGAGGTAACTTCTTTTTCCCACTGCACTGACTGCGGTCTCATGTACCATGTCCTTTGTGTTTTCAGCTATGTTCGAAGCACAATTTCTGTAACAACGTAGAAAATTTATTGTAGGTAAACTAGTACCCAACAGCTCAAAAACTATCATTACAAAGAATTGTACTCTACTATCTTGGGCCATTGCATCATTCTGGTACATGCCACTTAGAAAGCCAAAGGCTTGTGTTGCCATCCTCAGAGCTTCTGTGGCAGTGACAGGGTCCAGAGCAATTATGGACTGTTCTTGTCCAGCCTGGATCCCATGAACCCATACAACACCAGAGGTGCCTTTATAATGTTCATCCAACCTGACCCATATTGTGGCTCAAAGTCTTCAGCCATGAGGCCAGTTCCTCCCACCCAGTGGCAGCACCTGGCCCATATCCCTGGTACCCCTCCTCAGGAGCAGGTAAAAAAAAAACGTCTTGTCCAGGTCACACGAGGAACCAGGATCTCTCACAGGAACTCGGCTCACACCCTTCTTGCTGTCTGCAGGGATTTCGATCAAATGTACCTCTCCGGTCAAGTCCACTCGGTCTTGATGCATTCGTGATCGTTAAAAGAATCAGAACATTTCTTTGCCTCAAAAAGTCTCACTTTTAAATGTGCCTTCTTGCAAAATTCGACTTCAGATTTCAGGAACTAATTTAAAACGTTCTTGCTTTTCTTTTCTGCTTCTCTTTTCATTTTGTTCTCCCCAACACCAGCCCCTCCCCGACCCGAAACTCAATTTATCCTACATCCCTCCTCCCCCTTTGTGTTCCTGCTATGACAATCTTCAACCTCTCCAACGCAAAGAACAATCTCCAGAATAGTGTAGGGGAAATGCAAAAGAGAAGCATATATATAGCTTAACAAATCATCCCCCTCACAAGTACCCATCCTATCTGTGACTCAGTTGAGCTGCCTGACAGCTCACTGCTTTGTCTTCCTCAGATCCTTTTTTTTTTTTTTTTTTAAAGTAGGCTCCAGGTCCAGCGTGGAGCTGAATGCAGGGCTTGAACTCACAACCCTGAGATCAAGAGTCAGTCGCCGGACCGACTGAGCCACCCAGGCTCCCCTCCCTCAGACCCTCTTAACAAGTCAAGCCATATCCTCTGTACTTCCTCCTGAAACCCTTCCTGGCACCATCTTCATTTTCTCTCTTTCTCTTTTTAAATCACTGTCCTCTTTTCTCTGCCCCTCACACGTTCTGGCGATAGAGTCTTCACTGTTACGCAAACTTCTTTTTCTTCTCATCTCTGTGACCCTATCCAAACTTTTCCCTTCTCCTTCAATTTTTACCATTTGACTTACATGTCGTCACCTCCGTCCGCCCTGGCGCCCATCTCTAGAAATCCTTCTGTGGCTGAGAATATACATTTTTAGTTTTAAAGTCTTCTGATTTAGTTCTTCCTCCAAGTGCTTTGGGAACACAGGGGGGATATTTAATGCTGTGATCCAGGGAGTCTTAGAAGTTATGCAGTGGACATCTATTCCCTTAGCAAGAAGAAACCCCAACCATCAAAACTGAGGACCCAGGACTGGAGCAAGTGCCCAGCTAAAGAAACATATTCAGGGGTAGGGAGGGAGCTACAACACGGTCTAACAACAGCAAGAGGCAATTTTTCAAGTTACAGCTTTTCAGTAAGGCAGGCAGCCAGCATTTTGCAGAGCACAGTGAAGGAAAAACCTCTATAAAGACTGCACTTAAAGTGAAGTTATATTTGCATATTCATTGACTAGAGGCAATTTGCAACTAATAAGAAGAACCCTGAGAGAAGAGAAAGAACAAAACCCACCACTATTTACTGAGTGTTTACCGTGTGTTGGGCAGAATGCAAAGTGTTTCACAGCATTATCTTAATTAATTTTCGCACCAACTCTGAAATGAACTATTATTTTAGTAATCTCACCGAGGAAGAAACAGGTTCAGAAACGTTACATTGTCCCAAATCACACAGTATATATGTGACAGAACCCAGGTAGTCATAGGATGTAAGGAGGATCTGGATAATACAGGAGAGGAGAAGTCCAAACAGACACTTCCCATCCTATGGAAGGAGAGTCATCTAATATTTAATGAAAAAGAACATGATTTTGACATCAGAACCCCACTCAGTATATATCACCAATGTATATATTTAACTAAAAATTGTATAATAAAATAATGTCACTCTCTTTACCGAAGGTGGACTCAGACCTTCTGAATGAATTATTTTTATATCTTCATAAAATTATATGTTAAAGGACCCCTCTGACTATTGTCAACAAAAGCTACATAAATATTTCAGTCAATACTCAGGTAGAAAGAATGGAAAACTAGACAAATGTCCCCTCGCTACAGAATAATATCTTAAGCAGTGTTTTAACTTGGTGTGCCAATTAATATGCTAGTTCATATCAAGTTATGTGACACGATTCTATATTATCTTTTTTTAAAAGATTTCATTTTATTTTATTTTTATTTGAAGAGATAGAGACAGCCAGCGAGAGAGGGAACACAAGCAGGGGAGTGGGAGAGGAAGAAGCAGGCTCATAGCGGAGGAGCCTGATGTGGGGCTCGATCCCTTAACGCCGGGATCACGCCCTGAGCCGAAGGCAGACGCTTAACCGCTGTGCCACCCAGGCGCCCTGATTCTATATTATCTTGAAAAGACAAGAGGTTCTTGCTTTTAATCATTTTAAATCATATGCTAACATTTTCTCTTGTTTAAACAAGAGGATTTTTATCCTCTACGTATTCTTTGCAAAGTGTTCTAGTGCCTGAGAAATTATTTCAGTTATTGCCAAAGCATGATGAGAGCAATCGTTTTACGTTATATATATTTCATAACCACAGTTATTTTTAGTTCATAATCCTATTAATTCTTTTGTTCTACTTCCTTTTTGGTAAATATTTATACTCCCAAGTATTAGCATATGTACCTAGATAAATACCTTTCAATTCTCCCTCTTGGGATCTGATTAGAAAATGTGATGGCACCGTTACATTGTAAACTCCTTGAGTTTACACAACTTATTGATGGTATTAGCAGACTGCTGGGTGCAGTAAAAGGTACTCGGTAAATATTTGTTTACAAACTTAGTACCAATACTACTACTAATAGCAGTAGTAATAATAATTAACATTTCCTGAGAGAAATGAACAATTTACCATGTGTTTGGCATTTCACTAGGTTTTAAATTACTTTTCTCACATGACCCTCATGAGAGCACATTATTTCTATTTTGCAAATAAGGAAATTCAAATTTGGGGAGGTCAGGTCCCTTCCCAAGATCCCACATCCAATAAGTGAGAGCACCAGATTCCGTTCCAGGAGTATCTGATTCCAAAGCCCACCACTGAAATAAAATACTATACTATCTTCTCACTACCCCGTCAACCTTCCTACAAACCTGCTGAAAAACCTTTTAACCTCACCATTTCCTTTCACATTTCCTTGCAAAACAGATGTATTTACGAATTTCATTCCCCATACCCCTCCAATTCACATGCATGCTCCTGCAAGGTATGTCAGAACATACCTTGTATGTTCATTATTTATGGTTCTTCCCAATGCAGCACTGATAAACACTTCATAATCAGCTCTGGGGGTGGGGGGTTCAAAAGGGGCCCTGATTTGTTTGTCTGATTTCCATAGTATATATTCTGCTACCACGGATGACTTCTAAGCCACCAAGATGATGTCACCGAACACAGAGCCGGAAAGAGACGCGTAGAAACGACTTGCCCTATCTTACGCCAGTGTATTTCAGCACACCACCAACTCTTCCCCACACTGAGTAGTGCGAAGCTAGAAAAGAAATTCAAACAGTTCTCCCTGTTAGGATCAGCTCTGGACGAGTACCTAGGAAACGCTCCTGTCTCTTTTCAAACACTCACATCCTGCCTGATGAATTAAAGTGTTTTTTTGCCCTTCTAGATCAGTGGTCCTCAAAATGTGGTCCCTGGACCAGCAGCATCAGCATCACCTGGGGACTTGTTACAAATGCAAATTCTGGGCCACACCCCCAAACCTACGGGATCAGAACTTTGGTGGTGATGGGTGAGGTCAGCAGTCATTTTCAGTAGCCTCCAGGTGTTTCAGATGCACCATAAGGTGAGAGCCACTGCTCCGAATTTCAAAATCTCTCTTCCAGTTCAGCCCACCGTGGAAAGAAGTCAAGGTAGAGAAAGCTAATGAGGTGAACCCCAGGTCAATTTTGCTGGAAAAACAACTGTAGGTGGTCACAGGCAAGCACGGATGTAACCCAGACGGAGAAAGGTCTCACTTACCACTTCCCTGAGTACCCCTCACACGTGAGTCAGAAGTGAATGTAAAACCAACCTGCGGGAGATGTCTCCACAACAGAGAAGATATTCAGTGGCTTTTTGAGACTCACCCCAGAAGCAGTGTCTTAGCAGGTATCAAAAGAGAAGGGATCCAACTGGAAAGGCTCACTCTTTCGCATACAGCTGGAGGGGCTCTGTACTTGACGCAAGTTCCCTAGCTACACGCCATCTGGGTTTTCCCTGGGTCTACTTGAGAGTCACTTTTTTGCCGCCTACCTCTGTAGTTCACCTGCATCAGATTCTCCCGAAGGGCTTGTTAAAACCCGGATTCCTGACTTCGGTCCCCTCCCCTACCGCACCCAGTTCCTGTTCCAGCAGGTCTGGGGTGGGACCCACAATTTACATTTGTAACAAGTTTCTGGTGATGCTGCTGGTGTGGGATGTACACTCCAAGAACTACCGGCCCCACCTGCAGGCTCTACGCGCTCGACTGTGGACAATGCTCTTGATTTGCTCAGGAGCTGTTGGGTTTTATCCAGAGGCTGGCCTGACGGAGTGGTAGGTGAGGACGCGGAACCGGCAAGAGCAATGCTCTCATTTTGGTAAAGCCATCACCGCAAAACAGAAACACAGTTTAATCAGAGCCATAATTGGCGCATTGCATAAGGAGTTTCATTCACTCTGCTGCGTCTCATTTTACTCTGAAGAGGCATTTACTGCAGACAGTTTTTAAAGGAAAATTCTTATAATTAGAGAATATATGTGTAATCAATTTTGGCTTATGGGAAGGCTCTTCTAGAAATCAAAATGCATACCGGCATCAACGCACAAATATTCCAGAAACAAACATTATGCGATTTACAAGCTATTCATTAATACCCCCATATACCATTTCCAGCGTCTCATTCAGGAGGCAGCTGATACTTTCTCTGGGCGGACTCAGTGTCCCTATTACTGAAATGACCCAAAGGCGGCAAAGTAGTCAGTACAGCCTGTCTTCAGCATTCTGCTCCTAACCACATAAATAACCAAATAGCATTCATTAAGTTTGCAGACGGCACCAAGCTAGAAGAGAAATTACCCCAAAGGGGAGAAAAAAATTTTAGTATGACATTGATAATTTGGATCAAAGAAGAGAAAATATAACAAACATCTGAGCAAGGCAATATATAGAAGGAGAAAATCCAAACTGTAGGATAAAAAGGTCAACACACGTGCAAATTTGCCATTTGTTCATTTATCTATTTAGCAACTAATTATTGAGCACCTATTATGTGCCTGGTTCTGGGGATAGAAGGGGTGAGCAAAACAGATATTGTCACTCACTCATGGAGCTCACAGACTAGAGAGAAGAGAGGCCTTAAATTAGTAAATAAACAAAACTTTCAATCATGGTCAGTGCTTGAATGAAAAGAGCAGACTAATATGAAAAAGAACAGCTTGGTGTGTGAGGAGGGACTATTTAGGTAGAGTGGTTGGTTAGGGAAGCTTCTCTGAGGAGGGGACATGAGCCAGAACACGAAAGATGAGATGCAGTCAGCTCTGGAAGGACACCATTTGAGACAGAGAGGACTGGTCCAGGCCAAGCCAACATCCTGCAGCAATTCCCTGGACAGGAGAGGTGAGCACCAAGATCCTTCCTAGGAACTGAAGAACCAGTGTGGCTGAGCACAGTGAACAAGAATGAGGGTAGAGAGAGATGCGGTGGGAGAGAAGGCATCCAGGAAAACAGGCGTCAGCAGCAAAATAACATTTTAGAGCAGGGGGTCAGCAATCTTTTCCTGTAAATGGCCAGAGAGTAAATAGCATAGGCTTTTATAGGCCATAAGGTCTCTGTCACAAGTACTCAACCCTCCAGTTGTAGCAAGAAAGCGGCCTTCCACAATACTTAAGTGAATACTTACCTTAGCTCTGTTCTAATAAAACTTTATTTACATAAACATGCAGTGGGTGGACTTAGCCTGCAGGCCAAATTTTTTCTTTCTGACCCTGGAAGCATAAAAGCAGGCATGAGACCGTACTAGAAAACATAAGTAGGAGCAGGAAATTAATCTTCTAAATGAATCAGACCAGCTACATTAGTCAGGCCGTCACTCCATGAAATGTCTTCCTTGGGCTCCACATTCAAGCGGGATATAATTAAACACGCATAGGTTCTAAAATAGTGTTTACAGCTTTGGAAAACTCTGACCAAGTGCAAAGTTTAAATGAGTTGATGTGTTCAACCTGAACAACAGAGAAAGTAATAAAATCGTTTTCATGTGTCGTTAAGTGTTATTTTGCTGAAGATGTATCCAACTGTTCACAGTGTTGTGGGAGTAGAAAGACAAGGGAGTCAGAGGAAAGGGAGAAGTGAAAAGGAACTGGAGCTGGAGCTGGAGCTGGACCTGGAGCTGGACCTAGAGCTGGAGCTGGATGTGGACCTGGAACTGAAGCTGGATCTGGACCGGGACCTGGAACTGGACCTGGAGCTGGAGGCGGAACTGGAACTGGACCTGGAGCTAGAACTGGAGCTGGAACTGGCAGAATGCCAGTTCTGTCAGGGGCCTGACCAGGCAGACTGTGAAGAGTGGTCCCTGAGGGCTCTCCTCCCTGTGTCTGTGGCACACGAGTCTACTGAGGGGTACAGGAGTATTTTAATCAGTGTGTCTGAGATATCCCACTGTTTAAAGGAACACCATATTGTACACTTCTGTCAAATGAATAGTCCCATAATTCATCCATTTCTAAACCCGGCATTTTCCTATTTAAAAAGAATCCAGCGTGTGTTGATCACTGACTGCGTGTCAGGTGTGCTAAGCGCCTTATATGCATTGTCTCATTAGCTCTTCAGGAAGTCAGTATTGTTCTTGCCCTCCTTTACCAACGACAGAGTCCTTGCTGTTATTATCCTCATTTCCCCAAAAACTTAGACTTAAAGATATGAAATAATTTCCCCAAGGCCAATTAGCTAATAAATGGTAGACCCAATTTATTTTATGTTTACAATAAGGCAGAATAAGTGAGAAACAGCTGTATTTACGTTTTCAAAAAATAGCACTCCATAATATAAATCATAAAATTTCCACTTTTTTTGTTTGAAAGGTCAAAGGTTAGAATGCACTTTTGACTACAGCCAACTTAGCTCATCACAATTCTGTAAATATTTCCAGAAGATCAATGATTTGGTGTCTAGGTGCATGTATGACATGAAGGGGCTCAAATCTTACTTTTCCAAGCTCTCCTAATATCTTTTGCAGTGATTAGGGTTTTAAATTTCTTGAAATATAGGAAGCATAGTTGTTTTATCTAAAACAACTCTGATACTTCTAATATCTAAAGTATTAGTGGGCCTGTGTCTGCGGTCTGTTATCCTATTTGTTCTTACTCTTGTGTCTTACTTCCTTATATGCTTAGACATCTTTTACTATAAGATGCTCATTTCCTTCAGAAGATTGTGAGGGGGCACCTGGGTGGCTCCATCGGTTGGGCATCTGATTCTTGATTTCAGCTCAGGTCATGATCTCAGGGTTCTGGGATCCAGCCCCAGATCAGGTTCTGTATTCAGCACGGAGTCTGCTTGAGGATTTTCTTTCTCCCTCTGCCCCTCCCTGCCCCCTGCTTGCTCTCTCTCTCTCAAATAAATAAATCTTACAAAAAAGAAAGAAAAGAAAAAAGAAAATTATTTGTGAGAATCCCTTGAGGCCTAGGATGAAGGTGCATTCGCCCAGAGAGGACTGGCATTTACTCCTTCCAAGCGCTTGGAGGCTCTGCCACTTTAAACAAAATTCACAGTCTGGGTTTCATTAGACCGCAAATCTGGGAATTTAGGCTGCAAATCTTTGTTGGGATTAGCATGCAGTTGCACGTCAGGTTTCCCTCCTTCCGTCACTGCTTGGCACCAAGGTAAGTATCCTTGCATTCTCTGGGAGGAGGGTATGAGGTGAATATTTCTGATTTACCCTTTCACTCTGAGGTTCCAGCATGATGAGTGGAAGAGTCTGCTCTTTCCAGTTCTCACCTTGGGCTTTGTCTCGATCCCCACACCTTTGAGGCCAACTTGACAAACCCACCAGCCATGCAATTGTCCTCAAGGCAGGAGTGGCTTCAGGGATCGCTTACCTCTCTGGGTCCCACCTTCACTTAATTTTGGCTTAATAATTCTGTTGTCAGTGCTCGATGTTCCTAAAAAGAGGCCTTTTAAATATTTTGTAGCATTTTAGTTTGTTGTATAGTAAAGAATTAACCTTATTCAAAGAGTGGTCTGGCCTTTGGCCTTGGTTCTGGGGAGGTGGATCTCTAAGCCCTTGGAATGTACTGCCTGAAAAGAGTGTCTTGGCTTACCTAAGGGTCTGGGGTCGCATCGATAGTCTAACAATGGGGTTTAGGGTGGGGGCTCTGAGTCACCCAGCGTCAGCTCTGGAGGGGTGAGCCACACAGGCTACCAACCATGTCCTTAGTGACTGAGCCCAGGTAAAAACTCTGGCCCACAAGGTTCAGGTGAGCTTCCCTTTTTGGCAACACTCGTGCATATTGTCACACATCGTTCTGGGAGAAGGTAGCCGTAGCCGTGACTCAAAGTGGAAAGAGCAATGCGTGCTTCATACGTGAAGCTTTCCTGGATTCTTCTCTCCTTCTCTGCCCTTTGCAGATTTTAATCTGTAGCCTTTCACTGTCATAAACAATAACCATCTATATAATGGCTTTCAGGGAGTCCTGTAAGTACTTCCAGCAAATTATCAAACCTGGGGCTATCTTGGGGGGCCCCAAACGTGAAATTGGTATCAGAAGTAAGGATGGTCTTGGGGACTTCCCAACTCTGCAGTTATTTTCTTTTTTTTTTTTTTTTTTTTCAAAAGATTTTTTTTATTATTTATTTGACAGAGATAGAGACAGCCAGCGAGAGAGGGAACACAAGCAGGGGGAATGGGAGAGGAAGAAGCAGGCTCACAGCAGAGGAGCCTGATGTGGGGCTCGATCCCTTAACACCGGGATCACGCCCTGAGCCGAAGGCAGACGCCCAACCGCTGTGCCACCCAGGCGCCCCTCTGCAGTTATTTTCAATAGAAAGTTGTTGCTTTCAGTGGGAAGAAAGTCTCATTACCTAGCTAGCCATATGATTAGAAACGGAAGAGTCTCGGGGCGCCTGGTCATTAAGCATCTGCCTTCGGCTCAGGGCGTGATCCCGGAGTCCTGGGATCAAGTCCCGCATTGAGCTCCTCTGCTGGGAGCCTGCTTCTTCCTCTCCCACTCCCCCTGCTTGTGTTCCCTCTCTTGCTGCCTCTCTCTCTGTCAAATAAATAAATAAAATCTTAAAAAAAAAAAAGAAAGAAATGGAAGAGTCTGTAATAATCAGGAAACACAACACTATCCTGCCCTTAGTCCATGTTTACATACAGAACTGTTTACTCGAGTTTAACAGTATCATTGAACTAATTTTAATCAAAATATCAGAACCATCTTTTATGAATCAGACATAGTCAAACCCTGACTGGATGGTTTTCAACAAAGTAAATGTCATCATATATGTGTAAATATATACACATGTAACATACGCATATATGCATGGCTGTATCTGTATAAATAGACCCAAGGAATTAGCACTGGATTAGTAATCAAGAGATGTGGGTTACACTTACAGTTTTGATGTTATTACTTTCTAGAAAAGTCAACTTTGGAAAGTCACTTCTTTGAGTTCACTTCCTCATAAACCAAGTGACCTAGGTCGGGGATTCTCACTGGGGTAATTTTGCCTACCAGGGGTCCTTTTGGAAATTGTTAGGGCTACTCTGGGTTGTCATAACGTTTGGGAGTGCTACCGGCATTTACAGGGAGCCAGAGATTTTAATACCCCATGACAGAGCTGCCCCAAAGAGTTGTTGTGCATCCTGCCCGAATTTTGGATGTTTTATCAGACATTTGTTTAGGAGAGACATCTGTTTATAACTGTCTGAGCCTAGAACCTAACTCTATACGTAAAAACAATTTATGTTTTGCATAATTTTAATGTGCATGGACTCTTCCAGATTTATAAGTACTATGTAAATCCAGGTAAGACTGTACACTGTCCTGTTTGCTGCTTTCCCAGCAATGCCACTTATGTGCTGGAGTCCCCGAGACCACCCACCTGCATGAGTCTACATGTGCGGCTCCTACGCTCAGGTCCTCCACCGTAGTCCTAAACTGAACATTGACGTATTGAAATGTAGGTTATATCACTTTCTTTCATTTCTTATCTGTATTACAGTCAGTGGATCCATATATATATATATATATATGGATTTCATTTCTATGAGGGGTCCTAGTCTGCCTGTCAAATTTGCCCTATGCCAAAGAGAGAATGACTTGGGATCTCCCTTTCTTATGAAAAGTTTTCCATATTAGGACCATGCCGAGGTAAAGAATTCGTAAATTCTTTCTTCCTTCATTTCAGTGAATTAGTCTGGTTTGGGTGTTGTGTGACAAACAACTCTGGGTATGTTTCTAAGTCACCCTGCCCTGTGTGGCTTCATTAATTCCTACTCCCTCAAGGTATGGTCTATTATCAAGGATGATCCCCTGGTTCAGAAGGGAGAAAAGGGACCCATAATTTCGCTGTCAGAGGGAGCCTCTGCTCGGGACCAGGTGAGTATGTCTTTATTTCAGCATTCATTTCAGTGAATTTACTACTGACTAATAGAATCACACTGATGAGTAAGACAATGCCCGTCATCACAGAAGACTTGTCATCTAACTGGGGAGAAAATCTTAAACCCAAAAGGCTGTGCCATGATGCAGGGCATGGAAGAATCTTAAGTGTGAAGTGTAAGCAAAACGCTACGGGAGAACGCATGCAGGGAGTAACTAATCTGACCTGGGAGAAGGAGGAAAGGTTTTAAGAAGTGGAATGGGGTATTTCGGGCAGGTGGCACTCCACTGACAAAGGGTGGAGCAGAAGCCAAAGAGTGTAAGGCAGGCCATGGGAGAGTCTGGTTAGTGATTTCAGAAGGTTAATATCAGTAAGGAGTCTTGGACAAGGTAGGGCTGGAAAGGAAGGTTGGGACCCAGTCATGGGGGGCCTTGAAAGCCGTGCTGAGGAGTCTGGACCGAATTCTGCAGGCAATTCTACAGAAAGCCATGACGTTTTGAGGAGAGTGATATGACCGGAGCCCCGGTTCCTGAAAATTTTCTAGCTGGTCTCTCTAAGATGCATCAGGGGCCAGGAGAAGATAGGAAGAAAGGAACTGGTGTGAGTCAGCAGTTGGACCAGTCCAGGGGAGACTAGCAAGGCAGGAAACAGCCACTGAACTGGAACAAGAGGGTGGAGGGAGAGACTTATGGGGGGCACAGTTAGGGGGAGGAGGGGGACTCCTTGACTCCAAAGGCTCCAGCCTGCCTGCCTGATTACCGGTGATGATGCTGTAACCCTGACACTGCCAGCTACCAGGGGAGGGTTGCCCAGAAAGATGGAGGTGATAATGAGCTTTGTCTTTAAATCAACTGGATTTTTTTTTTTAAGATTTTATTTATTTATTTGTCAGAGAGAGAGAGAACATAAGGTCTCAAGCAGGGGGAACAGCAGGCAGAGGGAGAAGCAGGCTTCCCACTGAGCAGGGAGCCTGATGTGGGGTTGGTCCAGGACCTGAGCCGAAGGCAGATGCTTCACCGACTGAGCCCCCCAGGCGCCCCTAGACCAGGTGGATTTGAAGGGCAGATAAATGTTCATGTGGAGATGTCCAGCAAACTCTCAGAAAAAGAGACTGAGTGCTCTACAGTTTCCAGGTTATCTGGCACTTCTCTACTGCCCTCTCCTCCTCTGAAAAAGGCCCTCTCCTCTGCTGAAGCTGAAAGGTTACAGATAGCACTGGAGTTAGGAGCTCATGCTCTGGACCCCACTGACTTAGACACAATCCTAGCTTTGCCACTCTCCAGCTGTATGAGCGTGGCTGAGGTCTCTAAGCCCTCAGTCTCCTCACCTATAAAAGGGTGATAATAAAAATATCTTTTGCATAACGTTGCTTTGACAATTAACTGAGTTAGTATCTGGCATATTGTTAGTGCCTAAAAATGATGCCTGTTATTAAACTTGATGACTTACCATTCTCCAAACATACCCTGAACATTCCTACTTTCCTACTTTCCCATCATCTCTTCCCCTGCTGCTGTACACAGCTTAGAATGCGCTCCTACCCTGACCCACCCCACCCACCAATTGAATTCACTCCTACTATTCACCTACTCCCTACTCAAGATCCTGAAATCCAACTTAGTCCTGACTCTCAGAGCCAGGGTAGGAATGTAGAATTATCCACAAGATTGGAAGAGTTTGCACATTCAGTGCTCCCATTACACAAAGTCTTGGCTGGCCTGGAAGGGGGAATCCAGAATTTACTCTGTTATAGAAAATACTCTGATTCTATGAGGTTTCCTTACATGTTTTAATAGAGGGACATGTAGGAGATCATGTGTCAAAATACAGGCTTTATCAAATATGAAAAGCAGAAAAAGAAGAACTTGGGAAGCCCAAACAAATTTGGACACATCGAATGTATGCTATCCTTTTTGTTTGTTTGCATGGACATTTAAGCACTTTTTCCCTGGCGCTTCTAGTTTGGATTCCTTTTTGGCAGCATTTTCCCAGGTGAAAAGTGCTACCAGTCGGTTCTTTCCTGCTCCCTTCCACCCACGCTTTGTTTTGGCAAATGTAACTGGCCCGGGAGCTGCAGAAATGCTCCCCTTGCACAGCCCTGACGCCAAATTGGAAGAAACATTGTTCTCTGCGAAATTAAGATAAGAGTTCAGGAGGGCCAAATCTGCTTCGAAATATGATTTTAACCATTTCTTCTTTAAGTTAACTGAAACAGTAGCTCAATGTCAGTCTTTGGGTTTTACTTATTAGAGTATCTTTCTTTTGTTTTAGAGCAGTTGCTATAGCAATATAATGAAAATAACCTTTATTTTTTGTTCAGCTGCAAAGACAGAACTATAAATTATTCCTTACCCTAGTTTCCTTTCAGCACATACAAAAGCCAGTGCTTCCTCTTCCCCAATAAATCAAAGCTTCAAAAAGGGCAAGGCAGCTAATCAGAGAACGCAGCTTCCACTAACGAGACAATGAAATCCAGTGTCTGTCACCTTTGGAATTAATAAGAGATAAAGTGCCACTTTACACAAAGTTTCCAAACCAGGTCAGGAAAGAGTCAGGACACAGAATGGATTTGTAAACCTGGTCATTACATTCATCTAAGACGGTATAATCCAATAAAGATTGAATTTCCATCTGCATCTTACAGCCATGGGTGAATGTCTTCCATGCATTTCCAATAGGACCAAAGACTTCATTTTACTTTTAAAAAATATTTTTTCAAAAAATAAATAAATATTCTTCAGCTGAGACTGATAAGGAAAATGTTTCTGAGAAGAGGCAATATTGGAAATAAACCTTGAAGGATGTAGGACCTTTTAACAGTTACAAAGATGCATAAACATTTTGTAGGAATGGATTGACTCAAATCGATCCTGCCCTAGAGATCCAATTCACTAGTTTTCAACTATTAATGTCCCCAATGGAGTAATTAATGTAGCTAACATTTATTGACTACATTCTCTAAATCAGGTATCACTACTAAGCATGGGATTACGAAGATGAATACAACATTGGACCTGCCCTTAAGGAGCTCTCACTCTTCGCAAAGCTCTGCTGTTGCCTTGTTTTATTACACAAAATAAAACATGAGAATCGTTACAGATTGATCCTGAGATTAATTTGGAAACTCTACATGAAAGTTTTGCTTCATAGCAATTTTCTCTGTCAAATGAAATTGAATGAGCAAAGATACAAAGAAGACAGCTTTTCCAGGGCAGAATGTAGTTGCTTAAATTCACCATAACCATAGCCACGAACTTAGTAATTTTATAAAACCTCCTGAAAACAAAAAAGAAAAAAAAAAGGCTAATGCTTATGTCACAGCACTTTTGAAAAGGCAGAATAGCAAAAAAAAGTAACAATGTATTTGGAGTCTCAGCTAGAACCCAAACAGTGTTAATATCTAGAATTTCTGGCCAGAGTGTCTTTATATCAGGGACCAAGAGATTTACTGGGAGAAACTCATTTTAAATAAGAAGAGAGAATTCTGCACATGGACTTGGTTCAAAAAATGGTGTGTTCATGTATAGTACTCAAAATTTGTCTTTAAGTCCAGTTGCTGGGCTGGGCACTTCAAATTTTAAAAAATGATAAAGCAATTTTAACTAAAAACTTTATAGGCACTGGGTGTGGGATAGCACTGCTTTGGGATCCATGTCACCGAGTCCAGCACAAAACGGAGAGAATCTACATTCTCCCTACTTGTGCACGACACAGCAAAACGTTGGCTAATCAAAATCTCCAACACCATGGCCCCCTTTGACTCTACTGGCACATCCAGGAAAGTGAGATGCCGCACTTCACCCAGGACAGCCACTGGGGACACCGGAGCAGTGGAGATCACCGCACCAAATGACGCTGCCTAAGAACAGGAAGAACGCGGCAGACGCCTTGAGATGGGTGACAGGTGGTAGGCGGTACATGTGAGCACCCCCGAGGGCACCGTAGCTATACTTCGAGCATTTTGCAGCGAGTTGCAGGACTTTCCACAGTCGGTGGGGTGAGAGCCAGAGAAATGTGGTTTATTCCTGCTCATCTGACCCCTTTGGCTATTTCCCTGAGCTGGAATGGACTACACACACTACATAAACAGAAGTTACTCAAACGCTGGGTCCTAATTCATTTCGAGGGTATGCTGAATTATTCTCTAAGAAGAAAAGTACTCACTTACATGAAATTTAGTAACATAGTCAACAACTTCTTTCCATCTGTGGTATTTCTGGTCAAGCACTCATCCTTCGCACTGTTGTGACCATAGCATACTTCTGAACGTAAGTGGGTGGTGGGGGACAAACACACGAGAGAATTAAGAATATAGGGAATAGGGTTTGTTCGCCATGGAGACTGCCTTGTTCTCCTGAGAACCAGCAACACTGAACAACAAAAAAGGATTCCTGGTACTTTTGGAAATTACATAGAAGGTAAATTGAACTTTAGTCCAGAGGACATACCTGTAAAATGTCTGGTCGGAAAGTTCTGGACTGGATTCCCTTCCTCATGTAAAGATTTTTGCGAAAGCTTTTTCTGCTCACAAGGGAAGACTCTGATAGAGAACCCATTTTAAAAGGTGTACGTATAAAATACTCGAAACAGGTTATCCTGCATGGTTAGACCTAAACTGACTGCAAATGGAAAAGTAACGTATCCTACTGTACTTTCAATGGCCTTCAACAATAATTAAAAGCAGAGTAGGAAAAGGCACTGACAAAGTTCTTTGGTGAAGACATTCTATGATCGTTTTCTTTGGAATTGGAAAGCCTCTTCCTGTTTTGCAATAATGGAATTCCTTTCTTCTTCTCCATCTACCTTGTGCTTTGCTAGCAGATTAATTTTTCTAAGGCATCACCTTTATCATGTCGTATTTCTCCTTACAGCCTCAGAAAATAAATGTCATAGGCAATGGGAAGGAGTGGTGGAGAAGAGCAAATTCACTGAATAATAACCACAGCTAAAATGTATCGTGTGCTGTGAGCCAAGCACTGTCCTAAGCACTGTGCACGCCGTGACCCATGAAATACTCAAAAACTCCTGTGAGATAGATGCTAGTTTTTTACCCCATTTTAAAGATAAGACTAAGGAACTAGCTCAAGATTATATGGGTGACATTTTATTTTTATTTATTTATTTGAGAATGAGAGACAGAGACAAAGCATGAGAGGGGGGAAGGTCAGAGGGAGAAGCAGACACCCTGCTGAGCACGGAGCCTGACGCGGGACTGGATCCTGGGACTCCAGGATCATAACATGAGCCAAAGGCAGACGCTTAACCAACTGAGCCACCCAGGCACCCTACAGGTGACATTTCAACCCAAGCAGTCTAACGCTAGGCCTCTTTCACTCTTAACCATTGCATTTATTTATTTCTTTTTAAAGATTTTATTTCTTTATTCAGAGACAGCATGTGCAAGGGAGTGGGGGAGGGGCAGAAAGAGAGGGAGAGAGAGAATCCCAAGCAGACTGTGGTCTGAGCACAGAGCCCAATGCGGGGCTCGATCTCATCATGACCCTGAGATCATGACTTGAGCAGAAATCAAGGGTCAGATGCTCAACAGACCAACGGAGCCACCCAGGAGCGCATTAATCATTGCATTTAAATCCTAAAGCTCAAGAGGCCCTCAGGGGTGGACACACACACACACACACACACACACACACACACACATGCACACACAAATAGTTCCTGCTCATGTCGTGCTTGATCCCTGAGAAGTTAAGATAGGCATTCAGTGCCTCCCCCAATCAAAGAACTCGTTCCTATTTTATCATTCATTGTCCCCTCTTAATTCCTCCAATCTAGACAAATGTTCTTGCTGTTTTGAATGCTACTCTTCCTGTCTTTCCAAATCTTAACCATCACTCAAAGCCCACAACAAATCCTGTATCACCCAAACAAAAGCATCTTCTCTGCCACATTCATTTGAGGGGGACCTCTTTGGACTCTCACAATCATTGGGGTCCATTCTGGCAGTTTGGTATCATCACTCACTGCTTGTAGGGTTCTCTTCCTATATGCTTTTTCTCACCTCAGTTTTCAGTTTTAATCCCATCAAAACCAATCTAATGACAGTACACATTTCAGAAACACTTTCTTGATTGTGTAAGAAATACAACCACCAAATGTTCCATAGACAGGGCCTTTATTTAAAGGACGTCCTTGGCTTGACAGAATAACGCAGAGGAACGAATAAACAGAAATATTGAAACGCGCTCTTCCAAAATTGCCTTGAACAATTATCACAGGGTTGAAGATATACACAGGAAATGTGTTTTATTGATCAAGTCCTGTTTGTTTCCTCTAGTGATTTCTAACACATACATTTCCAGTTTACTGGTGATTTCTCTTAAAAAGTTTTAAAAATAGATTTCAACTTATTTTTCTCTTAATATCAACAATAAAATGACTTCTTTTGTCTGTGCTTGAGGAGAGAATACCTTGGGCCACTTTTTCTTTTCTTCTTGACATCATCACTTCTCAGATTTTATTGAATTAAAATGTGGAATTTTATTTAAATGCCTTTGTTACCTTATATACCTTTTAAGAATTCTTTCTTAACATTTGGACTAAGGTTTATGATCACGAGGACATTTGAGAGAACTTATAGTGCCTTTTGTTGAGTTTATTATTCAGGACATTTGGAAGAAAGGGAGAAACTGTAACTAATTTTTTTTTCAGAAAGTATAAGTGGATGGTATACTTTCTAAGTCCAATATGTACTATTACGGAACATAAAACTAATGATGACTACAGTCAAATTAAAAAAGACTTTATCGTAGAAAAAAAAAGCTAATAGTGACTAATTTTGATGCTCTCACCATCCTATGAGGAGAAAGGTCTATAGATGGGCCACTCTGGCATGAAGATTCTTTTGAGCTGAAGGCAACTGAGATCCTACAGGCTCAAAAGAAACATTTGCCCTTCCTGTAACTGCCTAGAAGAATCTAAATTGGGGGGTCTTTCTCAGGATGAGGGTTATTAGCAGCGATAAATTTTATCTGATGACCCATCTGTGTGGCAGGGCAAACATCTAATTACATACATTCTACTTCTTATCACCCAGTGAATTGCATTCTTCCCTCTGAAGTCCCAGATCTCTACCCCCTTCTCCTTAGTTCAGGATGATATATAGACCTCATTTTGCCTGTCTTTGGAATTTCCATGTCTGTATGGATTCCTCATATATATACTATTAAATTTGATTTTCTCCTGTTAATCTGTCTCATGTCGATTTGATTCTTAGTGCAGCTAGAAGTCCCTTTGAGGGGACAGGAATTCTTGTTCTCCAATAGTTTCACATGAACAGGTCACAACCCTTAAGTCTTGATTCTGGAAGGGAATACAAGAGTAACCAAGGCTGGCACTTCTGGCTCCTCTTCCTAAAAACGGTATTGTTTAGGGAGGGGCAGGGAGGGTGGTGGGAAATGAAGGGGAGATACAAGTCAGAGAGATGTGCTCCCAAGCACGGTTTCTGAAGACTCAGTGAAAAAACAGATTTTGTTATTTTATGAGCATGTGCAAAGTGCTTTGTTTCCACAATTTCTTTTCTAGCTTGAGTCTACAGAAAGCCTGCCATGGCCTACTCAGGCCTGGAAGGTTCTGGGCAAAGAGTAACGAGCCCTATTTTTCTTAAGTTTAGAAAAGGTTCAGCCAGAAACTCCAAAGTAAGTTTTAAATGAAGTTACCCACTTACAGTGTTCTTGATTTGGGTCTTTTTGGGAGACGCATTGAAATTTGTAACCAGAACACCAATAGAGTGTGTATAAACAAGTTATGGCAATACAAATCCTTCTTTTTTCTCCAAAACATAAGATAAAAGGAAAAATTTTTATTGAAACATGAAATGGAGTCATGCTGTCAGCAATTCCCATTCTGACCAGAAAGGCTGTGGAAGGTCACAGGTGGGTCTGGGGAAACCCTGCCCTCTGTTTATTGCACCTCGTAGCCAAAGGGCCCTAGCATAAATGTGGGACCCTGAAAATGGATTTCTTACTTTATCTGTAACAGGTTTGAGGACAAGTTGAAAATGAAACTGTATTTTAAAAAGAATAGTAAGGTATAGGTTTGATGCTTTCTAAAATGTTCTTTTAAGGGACGCCTGGGTGGCTCAGTCGGTTAAACTCCCTTCAGCCCAGGTCATGATCTCAGGGTCCTGGGATCCAGCCCTGCATCCCGCTCCTTGCTCAGGGGGAAGTCTGTTTCTCCTCCCTCTGCCCCCTCCACGTTTGCGTGTGCGCATGCGCGCACCACACATATTTTCTCTCTGTCCATTCTCTGTCTCTCGAATAAAATAATAAAATCTTTAAAAAATAAAATAAAACGTTCTTTTAAGCAAGTGTTTATCATTCCTCTTAAAAGTAGGGAAATTATCCTGTTAAAAGAACTTATTTCCATGTAATCCCCTCCTACTCCCCCCCCCCCATTAAGGAATGATGATGAGCTCTGGTTCAGTAGATAAAAGCTTGAAGCATCTCAAGAGGCAAACGAAGAGAAATTGTTACATTAAGTTACACTGAGCGCTCTTGAGTATTTAAGGAGATGCAGGACTTTTAGATAAGCAATTAGTGGGAACCCTCCCTCTGATGTGTAAGATAAACGTTAATGCCTTTCTAACTACAGACTAAGATATACCAGTCATCCTTACATTCCTGAATTATAATGAAATGTGGGTCCCAATTAATCTTTGTTATACATTAAGGACAAAAACAAATGTCTCAAGACAACAACTAGACTGGCTTTATCCATCATACAAAACCATTTAACCTTGTTAGCATTTTTTACTACAGGGGCCGCCGATCAGGTTTAATTACCAAAGTGATTAGTGCGAGGTCAATTACATCCGAGCGCCTCGTTCTGGTCGGATTTTCTGTACTCAGTGGAATCAAACAAGCTTTGCTAGCCTTGGTGTACTCTTGTTTAGTCAATCTAATTTTGGCAAAATGGCGTCAGGTTGTGGTTTCTACTCAATCTGTTGGCGTTTAACAATGTATCTCCATAGTCACTGGAGATGGGAATTCAAATATTGTGACCATATATGGCACCAAAAGTAGGCATACGCGTAAAGCTCACCCTGTCTGAAATAGCACACTCCCTACACATACCATGTTTTAATACGGCTCTGGTCCTTGTGGACCTCCTCTTCCTTTTCTTTCTTTCCTTTCTTCCTTCCCACCCTTTCTTTCTCCTTCCTTCCTCCTTTCTTTCCTTCCCTCTTTTCCTCCTTGCTCCCCCCTCTGCCATTTTTTTTTAAAGATTTTATTTATTTTTTTGACAGAGAGAGTGAGCACACGAGCAGGGGGACCAGCAGGCAGAGGGAAAGGGGGAAGCAGGCTCCCCACCGAGTGGGGAGCCCAATGCAGGGCTCGATCCCAGAACCCCGAGATCATGATCGGAGCCGAAGGCAGACGCCTAACCGACTGAGCCACCCAGCCGCCCCCCACCCCCTCTGTCTTTCTTTCTTGACTGTTTTAATTCCGTCACTGGTACCCAAGAAGTTCAATGGAATAATGATTAGGTGGCTGTGCTCCAAAAACAGCTCCGCTTCTTACTGTGTCTGAAATACCCACCTACTCTCTGGCCCTTCTATATAAATATATATAAATAGGGTGGTAAGAATAACCTCATAGGATTATTTTGAGGATTAAAAGAGAGATAATACATGAAAGCACATAGAGCAAGGCCTGGGATATGGCTAACAATAAATAGTACCTGTTATTATTATATTTTGACTGTCATTTGGATTTTTACCATTTCTGGGGCTTCTAATTTCTTTTTTACTTTTCCTGTTCCTTTCCTTAACTTCAATCATTTTCAAATGCTATATGGTATTTTTCTTGCCCTGTTTCTTGCGTTATTCCCAATTATTTAAAAAACCTGCTTCATTATATCTATTCTGTTTGATATTCTTTCACCCAGAGGCTTCGTACTCAGAGTCCTCTGACTACAGCAAATTGCACAAATGGCTCTCTTGTCTTGCTTTTACCCTGTTGTCTGTAAAATGGGAAAATATTAGCATTAGTCTCAGAGTTATGGTGAGAACTGCATGAAGTAATTTATGTTAAAGACCGCCAACAGCGTCAGGCATAGAATTACTCAACTGATGATGGTGAACAATTTTTTTTTTTTTTTTACCCACAATGTCCTTTCCTCTTTTTTGCTGGCTAACCCCTGGTCGATTTCCTTCTTTTTCTTTTTTCTTTTCTTTCTCTTTCCTTTTCCTTTCCAACCTCTTAATAGTGTATCAAAATTTTGTGTTACCATTATCTAGGACTGCTACTGAATGCATTCCAGAATCGTACTCATAAGACACAGGAGGCTAATGCAGAATGACTTCCAAGGGCCAATAGTGAGCTTATACAGCCTGCTTCAATTCTCTCTAGCCCTCTTTATGTGGTTTAACTAAATCTCTTTAGTGCTGGATATTTCTGTGTCTCCTTCTCAGAGAGAGAGAAGCAATTTATTTATTTATTTAGCAAAGAGAAAAGGATAAATAAAATGGCTTCCTTTTCCATCCTTTCCCCACTCCCTGTGGCCCTAAAAGGACTTTTACAGGTTTACACGTTACCCTCAGACCTACCCAGTGCTTAGATGTTAACAGCTCACTTGGGGCACCGGCTCAGCTGTGCTGGCCCTCCCTTCCCATCCCTCGGAGAGCCACTGGAGACCTGTTGAGCTTGAGAAGCTCACCATGGCAAGATTTTAAGTTGCGTGACAGTTGCAACTTCACACAGTAACTGAAGTCTATAGTCAGAAATCGTGTGTGTGTGTGTGTGTGTGTGTGTGTGAGTGTGTGTGTGTGAGTGTGTGTGTGTGTGAGTGTGTGAGAAAGAGACGGACAGACAGACAGACCGACCCACCTCTTACTCCTGCCCTCCGTGAGAGCTTCTCACAACCACTCCACCTCCGTTCCCCACCTGTGCCATCAGGAAGAAGGTGTGCTTAGCTCTCTGTGCCTTGGCTCCTCCTAAGACTCAGAGTGAGGTGAAGGGGTCTAACTATACTTGACTCAACTGGAATGTACGTAGACAAGGTTAGTAAATCGGAACGCTCTTCTAGCTGGGTTTCGCTGAGTGGTAGAGTTGTCCTGAATCGGGAACACCCTCACCACCTCAACTGCAAACGCACAGTCACAGCTGCTTCCTTTTCCAGAGGAAGAAAGACTATCTCAGAAGACATTTCTGTTTCATGAATAGACTGAACTCTGCTAGACTGATTCCAGTCTCCAACAATACCAACGGAACTCTTAAGAAATATTCACACACAAAAGTATTCATCATTAATGCATTCATTTGTGAAACCAATTTATACTAAGGCCAGACCTCATGCCATAAAAAGACCTAGATTTGGTAATGGCCATGTCAGTGGCAACACACAACTATACGCAGTCACCAGATAGTTTCATCCACTAAGGCAGTGGCTCTCCACTGGGCTCGATCTTGGACAGCAGGGCAATGTCTGCTGGTGTTATTAGTTGTCACAACTGGGGTCGGGGGCGACTAGCATCTGGTGGGTGAGGCCAGGGACGCTGCTAAATACCCGTCAGTGCACTGAGGGTACAAGACCACGTCCCCCGAAATCCACCGCGGTGACAGAAGGGTTACTTTGAGTTAATGACAATGGAGAGCCCGCAGAGGCAGAGAATAAAGTATAAATTTCCTCTTTTGTAAATGAAATTTCCATTTATAAAGGAAATTTCCATTTGTAAAGACATCTCGGTACCAGGAAGAGAGCTACTTTGGGAGACAACTCTTATCATTTGAGAAACTCTTATCTGCATAACAAGACAACCCTATTACCAGACATTTCCTTCCCTCACCTTCCTATAATTTGCCTCCCCTGCCAAGAAGCCCCAAACTCTTTTTTCTTTGTTTAGCCTAAGACGGTATATAAACCTCAATTATCTGACCACCTCCTTGAGTCTCATTCCTTTGTGAAACTCCTGTGTGGATGTATGTAATTAAATTGTTTTTTTTCCTCCTGTTAATCTGTCTTTTATCAGTTTGATTTGCAAGCTGCACCCACTGAACCTAGGAGGGTACAGGGAAAAGATCTTTCCTTCCCACAGCTCAGGGCAGTGTCTCACGACAAAGGATCACCAGGCCCCAAATATAAATGGTGCCAACACTGAAAAAACCTGCTTTATACAGACAGCTAGAAATCTAAGCACGAAAAATCAGCTCGGTGTTTGGGAGCTCAGTAGCCTACTAGAAGCCAAACTAATTCTTGTTTCTGGCCGTGTGTCTTGGACATATCAGAGATCTTCGATGTTTCCAACTGTGCTTAATAAAGGGACTCCGCAGGGTCAAACAGATGGGTTTTATTCCTTGGCCGGTCAGCCGGGGACAGATTAGGAGTGCCCCACCACCCTGTGCTGCTGGCAGGCAAGTGTCTCCATGAAACGAAAAGTTCACCAAAGCACAAGGCTGAGGGACACCGATGTTTTGAGTGTTGGGAAATTAGGGGAGGTAAAACCCCGTGTGTTTGCGGAGAGAGGAGTGAGGCCTCTGCAGGCTCAGACCAACGCCAGGATGAGCAGCCCGCACGGTTGCAGATGCAGCCGGTCGTCCTGACTGCAGAGTGGCAAAGGAGAGCTGCCAGGCTCTGGCTCCCCTTCCAGCCTTGCCCGGAGCCGGAGATGACAGGCCAGGATCAACCCGTCTCGGGGAAATCAGCAGCTCACCCATGCTCTGTAGGATTCCCTCTAGCTTTGTCCTTCTCCTTCCATGGTTTCCTCTCCACCTGCTCTGGCACGCAAGGATTAAGACAATTCTGGAACAGAAGGCCAGTGAGGTCTGTTGGTTGATGGGCTTTAGTATTTCGTAAAGGAAATAAAGAACCAAAGGAACGCGTGCAAGTCTGCATACACAGGAAAACCTTTAACTTGATAATCATTCATTCGACACACACTTATTCACGGAGCATCTCTTCTGAATAAGGTATACAAAATTCTGTATTTATCTTTCTAAAAATGTGTTTTCAACAAACTGAACGGCAAGTTTGTAAGTCTATCTGCCTGGACGTATAGCAGTTAACATTCAGTTCCACCAACGGACTCGCTCACTGCATCCCCCAAAGGACAGATGGGGCCGCACAAGCGAATATCCTTCCAGGTGCGGCTGACACAGCACATATTTGAGAATTCCTCTCTGTGGGAAACAGAGACATGACTTCTCTGCTACTATAACTTTCTTCGCAGACTTGGTTCTTCAAAGATTTGAAGTGAACTCTTAGAGACTATACGTCAACAAGTCAGCTCCCAAGTTCAGTGCAACGTTCTTATTCTGAAGCTCGGCTCCTTGTGTCTGCGCTGGCCTCCGGCACGCTCCAGGCCAGGGAGCTGTCTGCTGGGGAGGGGACACCTCGGCTCCAACGGCTACATCTTCAAAAAGGCCACCTGGAGAAGCAAGAAAAACCCACGAGGCTTTACTTACACAACATGATGAAACGGCTAAGTGCACATCAAATCAGAATCAGGTAAATCTGGTCAATAAGGATGCAGGCTGATCTAAGAAAGAAAAATGACTCTTGGTCGGGGTAGACATTGCTGTTTTACAACGGGAGCCAATTACACCTTTTTTAATGAACCATGTAGTAATTAACATGATTCACATGCACTTTAAATTATAAAATAAATAAAAGTTTTAATTGACACTCAAGTTGTACTGCTGTGAAGTGATCCAGTCCTCTTTCCCATTGGTTCCAGCTGCTGTTTTGGACCTTCCGTGAGCAGAATTTCGAGTCCTGAAGATTCCCGGGCAAGTCCAGTTCCTCATGGCTAGCCTCTCCTCCAGTCATGCCAGTGTTTTTCATCACATTCAATTATATTTATTGTGCTTGTCAGTAGGAACTCATCTTAAAACTTAATGTGTAAAAAAATTCAGACAGGTCTACCTACAAATTCAATGAGGCCCAGATCAAATGCATCTATTTTACCAATAGTTTTCAACCACACAGAAACAAACAATGAATTTAACCATAAACGTTTGGAAAGTTCTCATTCGGAGGTGATATTAATTGGGAAGTGTGCCAGGATCAGGAAGAGAGCAGACCACAGATTAGCGACAAAGATGGGGACGTGTGGGAGGACTCGCGAGCTCATGCTTGGCCTTGTGGGGGGGAAAGAGTGAGCAACGGAAATAAACACGTTCTGCTCTTGGACAGTTGGTTCTTAAGTCCCCAAATGCAGTCAAAGGAGGCCTGTATTTAATGATCCCTGTTAAGGGGAAGGAAAAAGGAAGAGTCACACAGGGCAGAAAGTATCTGCTTTATGTTCAGTAATTGAGAAGGATGTTACTCTTCATACTGTGCTGTTGAGAAAGGCACCTGCTGAGTTTCCATATCAGGTTCCACAGCGAGAACACCAAAGTTGAAGGAGCAGGCAAGGAAGAAAGGTTAAGGTTCCTAAACAAAATGTAAACACAGACAATAGATACAAACTTCAAGGGCTTACTGTGAAGATTAAATGAGATCATGGTTATGAAAACACGTGTTTTCTCCCGTGGCTCTCAGCTGATATCAGGGGCCCAAGCATCTACCAGATGAGAAGGGGCAGTTCAAGAGACAACAGTGGGGCCCCTGAGGGGATGGTCACAGAATTACAGGGGAAAGTCGTTCAGTCTGACTTTCGGCTCACTGTGGAGAGTGTCTCCATCAGGTGACCCTGGCTCTGTAACAGCAGTTCATGGGGACCTTCCAAAGATGATAATGCCACTGTTCATATTCAGAAACAGGGAAACCATGGATGAAAACCAGTTATCTCCTTTTCAGTTCTGAAAATTGCTATGTCATGGAGTATTCCGAGCAAGAATCACTCAGAATAATGATAATACTGATGAATGTCATCATACAAGGGGTTAATAACTTTAGCTCTGGAATCACACAGACCAGTGGTTTTCAACTTGGGGTGATTTTGCCTGCAAGGGGACAGTGGCAGTGTCTGCAGACATTTCTGGTTATTATAAAGTGGGGGATGCTGTTGGCATCTAGGGGGTAGAGGCCAGGGGTGTTGCTAAACATGTTATAATGCACAGGACAGTCCCCCCCCCCAAGAAAGAATTATCAGTCCTAAAATGTCAGTAATACTGATGCTGAAAAATGCCGATATTATAGACATGGGATCTTAAAGCTAGATCTCTATTTGCCAGCCACGTGACCTTCAACCAACTCGTTAGCAGTCTCTCTTAGGCCTTTGTCATCTGCGAAATGGGAATTATAACAGGACCTCCCGACACTTATAAAACACTTCATAGCATAGGAAGCCTATTTGGACTGCTTTCACCCTCAGCACAAACTGTGATTTACATAAAGCAAATGAAGAAACAGAAGCTGAAAAAAAATTAAGTGACTTGCTCGGGAGACAGAGGTATTAAGTGGCAGTAATGGACTGAGGAAGAAATTTTGATTCTCAATCCGTGCTTTTCCCATTAGAAGTTTTCAGATGAATGAGGTAAACTGCAGAGCTTTGGGGACTTTTAATCTTCATTATTGCCTCAAATATCAAAGATTTATTTTCTTTTGCATACCTGTGAATATGAACTTGGGATGGAACAGCTGCATAAGAGAGCTGATTAAATAATGCAAAATGGCACCACACCACCCCCCACAAAAAGAAAAACTTTAAAATTTGACCTAATATGTCTTTTTTTCATCTCTGGTTTTCATAGTTCCGCCTGCCAAGTACACAATGTATTTTGCAGGACTTAATAACAAGAAACCGCAATCCTCCTTGGCAACAGGTACTGCACAATGCATTTCAGCTTCTTTTTATTTAAAACACCGTGAGTTAATATATTTCAAATGCTGATTTTGTGTTCTCTAGCTTTTATCCATGACAGCAAAAATTGCTTTCCCTAACTGCCATTTATTTTGAGGATGATTTGGTTTCATTACACTGAGAAAACTCCCTGTATTTCATCTTTTTAGTTTTATTCTCGAGAGTGAGGCCACAGTTTCGGGCTCCATTGTTACATTTCTGGAACATACAGTCACAAAAGTACATATTATTATTAAAAACAAGGGGAAGAGGGTCTCTTTCTTGTTGGCTATGAAGTTTGATTCTCCATATTCTGTGCACCTGAATTTGGACAGTTGGGAATAGGAAGAGGGAGAGGAAGTTAAGATGTCTAAAAATAATGTCTCTGCTTTGAGTCATCACCTAAAAACAATCTTCTTAAACCACAACAAACGGCTAGGCTGATGTAATAGCTGACCAGATGTTAAGTTTAAAATGCTTCAATGCATTTATGTAATATGTTACACACTTTTTAGTGTTCTTTTATCTTAGTTAACAAATTCGTATTATTAAATTCAATTCCTCAACATAGATTTGAAATTTCAATCAGTGAAAAAATATGCTGTCAAGTAGGCTGCACAAGATAGCATGAGCATTAAGAGAAAAGGCTATCTAAGTGCTTTGGGGTGTGCTAATAAACAAGAAAGATAAAACTGGAAAATACTGGAAAATGTGAACTTCATAATAATTGTAAGCTTTAGAAAAGACTCTTTAGGATAAGCACAGCCATACACAAATGTTCCTTTTAAAGGGTACTGCAGACTTAAAAAATATATATATAAAACCATGCCTTAAAAATGTATTGTTGTGTAGGTATGGCTCACGTTCAAAGTTATGTTCTGAAACAGAATGCTTTAATGGCATGGAAAAGAGAGTTTATATTATAAAATAGTTTCTAAAATCAAACCTCATTTACAAAATAAAAAATATAAATGTAAATATAAAAAACCAGAAAATGACTCTTTCAAGCATCTGTCAAATATATTTAACATCTTACATAACATGAAGCAATTTTTTTCCAGCTCACTAATTCAGCATGGTTCCAGCCCATGCTGATAATACCTGGACTTCACTTCTTGAGTCGGATAAATAGTATAAGGCATTCCTTTCTGTGGGCTGGCAGGCTGGCTTCATTCATTCAATTCATTTAATCATGAAGTGCTGTCTACGTGCCAGCGACTGCCCCAGTCACAGACCACACTGGGAAGGCATTCTCTCACGGTGCTAACATGCCAGTGGGGGAGACAGCCCAGGAACAAGATGATTCTAATAAGGTGGGATAAGTTTAAGATGGATGTCTAATGCCTGCTGGGAGAAAAAAACTATTCTTGGGTTATGAAAGGAAGTACGATTTCTGAGGCAGTACCCTGAGAAAGGTCCTTATTACTCTGATTATGAATACTGTGTTGATGGGGAGGCAAAAAGCTGGCATGGCACAGCATGGCAAACACTTCTGCCTACTGAAGGACGGTGGCTTGCTACAGGAATCACTAGCAAACAGGAAGGATGGCACAGAAGACCGGAGAAACACTGCAATGAGAAAGAAGAGCCTGTCCCTCTAAAACGATGGCAATTACGTGTATACTTAACTGTGGACCGAAACTCTAGACTAAGGGAAACATCAGTGCAGCCTTCCCACTCCACACTGTCCTGCACAAAATCTGTAAGAGCTTTTAGGAAGTAGGAAAAAAGAAGTAAGATGGATGTCTGTGAATTATATGAAAGCTTGACCTTGTATTTTCTCTAAGCCATGGAAGCACTATGATAACTTACATATAAATAAGAATCCTGCCAATTTTCATCGATGTGGGAAGCCAGGTAAGCGAAGCATGGCTGTTTTGCAGTGGACATCTAGGTGGCAAGCCAGCAGTATGCCGAGATCAGGAAAGAGGTATGTGTGGGGGAGACAGGAAGGCTGATGCCCCTCATCCCTAGATAGGGCCACAAATGTGCACTGATTCAACAGTTACTGGATCTTGAGCCCATTCACCAAGCAAGTAGGTTCCACACATTAAATTCTCAACCGTTCTTCCAGAATAAGGGGACGGCGGCGAATATTGCTGACACTGTGCAGTGCTCTTGCACCGCTGTTGCGGACAAGGAGTCTGATGCCATCACTGAAGCTTCCCGTTCTATAAGCAAACCCAGTCACTGTGCTAATGACAGCAAGCGCATGGGGCCAACATTTAGACGGCGGTAGTCTTTAGGTGTCACATAAAAATATGTGGCCTCAAGCGCAAGACGTATTTGTTAAAATAAATAATTCCGGGTGGGTGTTCCAATGCACGATATAAAACAGTGCCACCACAATAAATACAGCACCACTCATGAATCAAAAGGTCTTTTCACTTTCTCATTCCCATCGAATATCTACCGCAGAGAAGTTGGCAGGAGGGAACCCGCGGTACAAGTGCAGTTGTGGACCTGGTGTTGTGGAAACCCCACTGAGCCGTCCCTTGGCGGCAGGCCTCGGACCACACAAGTCTATTCAGAACCAGAGTTATCAGAGCTCAGAAACAACAGAGAGTTTTTCTCCAGTATCGATTAATTCAAATATTTAGCAGCAAAACCACTTTAATAAGTAATCTTTCAAGGAAGCTATGCTCATTCTTACTTATCTTTCTTATTATTGACACGCGTAAGTGTTGAAGACGACAATATACTTGGGATATCAGTACAGTAGAATTCCCGGGCGGGGACCTGAACCCACCTGGGAAACAAAATCCCCTTCTAAAGCAGATGACTGGTTTCCGCCGTCTAAACAGACTTATTTCAGTCTCCTTAGATATTTTTAAAATTCCTATTTTACTTGTAAACATTAATTCTTCTAAGAGAGATGCAAGCGAGAAACCTGCCAGATAAAATACTTTCTGACCCTACTGTCAAGGATGCAGGAGAGACCAGCTTGTGAGGCTGTGAACCCCACTGGTTAACAGTGGCAAAGTGTCAGGAACACATTAAATAGGCAGTAATCCGATGCTGTACCGTGCGCTCCTGCGGCCAGACCTACTCAGGCGTGTGAGTGCAGAATTCTCCAAGTAGGAAGAAGGCACAAGGCAATTTACCACACTTTTTAAGCAAATGGCTAAGGAGGGTCATAGCTGCCTTTGTAAACGGTCCTGGACAATTTTATCTCGTACCCGAACAGCTTAATTCTGTTGGTTGGTGTTCAACAAGTTCTTTACTGCAATTATTAAAACGTAGAGAAACTGAAAAAATAAAATAAAACTTAGCGAAATGGAGGGTTGTATTTATCATTTTTTTGTTTCATAACTGGTTAATGATTATATGAACTAAAGACAAAATTAGAAAACACAGAAAAGCACAAAAAAAGGAAAATAAAATTTAATCAGTGATAACTATTAATATTTTAGATCTCTCTGGACTTCCATTTTCTATGTGTAACTGGACATTTCTATATATTGCTGTTTTGTAATATATAGCTTCTTTTTAGCCCAATAATGTATTGTGGTAAGCGTCCCATGACAATGATTATTCTTCTATGGCATTTTTTAATGGCTGCATTAAATTCTGCTATATATCTATATCACTTAAGAAAATAAAAAGATAAAGGCAAAACTAATTTTACCAGAAAGCAAATTCAAGGGTTTTCTTTGGGGGGGTGGTGGTTAAGGGATGGTATCGACTGTTGGGCGCAGAGGGTATTTTAGCATAATCTAGCCCAGTAGTTCTTAAGGTGCTGTCTCTGGACCAGCTTCACTAGTATCACCTGGAAAGCTGGTAGGCAAGTTCTTGTGTCCAACTCTAGACCTGCTGAATCAGAAACTCTAGGGATGGGGCCCAGCAACTGGTTTCCTAATACTCCTCCTACTCCTCCGGGTGATTCTAATGTATGTTAGAGTTTGAGAACTACTGGTCTCGTCCATCCATTTTATGCAGCCGAGCAAACTTAGAAAGGGTCACTGACTTATTTATAGTGACACGGCTAGTAAGAAGGACTCAAACACAAGTCTTCTAACTCCTAATCCAGCATCTTCATTTCCAGATGAGGGCAAAGTGAAGACATTGGTCTAGGGGGTTTAAAAATCCATATAAAAAACAAATTTTCTTCTAGAAGACAATAAGGTTGTCAAACAAGGGAGAAAGAAACAATGTCCAGTCCTTTTTCCCGATATTGATAAGGAGAGTGGGCCCAACATCTACAAAAGGAGAGCTGAATCCTTTTGGTTAGTTATCTGGAGACTAAAGGGGCCATATATCTCAAACTGACCTACTCTGCAAAGTTAGTCTGTTAAGAGTTAAGTGAATGATTTTTGGGGGGTTGGGAGACAGCTTCTGATATGCCCTAACGTGGTTTTCTTTAAATCTAGTTATCCCCACATGGGTCTCTGCCAAAATTATTTGGTTAGTTCAGGAAAAGAAAACTGTCCCAAATTTTGATTCAAAATAAGGCTACCAGGATAGCACCAAAAGCTGACAAAGAATCAAAATCTCACATACATTGCTGGGGGAATATAACATTGTATAAGCATTCTAGAAAGCAGTTTAGCAATTTCTTTTAAAGCTAAACATGTAATTATTATATGATCCAGCAATTGCAGTCTTGGACATTTAGACCAGAGAAATGAAAACTTAATGTTCACACAAAAACCTGTATACAAATGTTCATGGCAGCATTATTTTAACAGCCCAAAGCTGGGATCAGCCCATAGGTATGGTTAAATAAACTGTGGTACATCCATATGGTGGGCTACTACTCAGCAATAACAAGTAGCAAATTATGGATACATGCAACTTGGAAGAATCTCCAGGGAATTACACTGAGTTAAAAAAAGCCAACTTCAAAAGGTTATATACTATAGAACTCCAATTGTACTTTTTTTTTTTTTCTTTTTCACCTATTTTACCCCTCCTTCTACCCCTACTCCCCTCTGGTAACCATCAGCTTGTTCTCTCTTTCTATTTTTTATCCCTTTGCTTGTTTGTTTCTCCAATTCCACATATGAGTAAAATCATATGGTATTTGTCTTTCTCTGACTTATTTCACTTAGCATTATTATCTCCAGCTCCATCCATGTTGCTGCAAATGGCCAAGATTTCATTCTTTTCTATGGCTGAATAATATTACATTGTATATAGATGCCCTTCTTCTTTATCCACCCATCGATCGAGGGACACTTGGGCTGCTTCCATATCTTGGCTATTGTTACTAATGCTGCTATAAACATAAGGATGCATATATCCCTTTGAATTACTGTCCTTGTAAACTTCGGGTAAATACCCAGTGGTATGATTGCTGGATCATAAAGTAGTTCTATTTTTAACTTATTGAGGGAACTCCATACTGTTTTCCACAGTGGCTGCACCAGTTTGCATTCCCACCAATAGTGCAAGAGGGTTCCCCTGTCTCCACATCCTCACCAACACCTGCTATTTCTTGTGTTAATTTTAGCCACCCTGACAGGTGTTGAGGTGGTGTCTTATTGTTTTGATTTTGCAGTTTTGATTTGCGTTTCCCCGATGACAAGAGATGATGAGCATCTTTTCACGTGTCTGTTGGCCATCTGTGTGTCTTCTTTGGAGAAATGTCTCTTCATGTCTTTTGTCCATTTTTTAAATGAATTATTTGTTTTTTGGGTGTTGAATTTTAGATCTTTATATATTTTGGATACTAACCCTTTATCGGGTATGTCATTTGCCAACATCTTCTCCCATTCTGTAGGTTGCCTTTTTGTTTTGCTGTTTATTTCCTTCCCTGTGCAGAAGCTTTTTATTTTGATGTAGTCCCGATTGTTTACTTTTGCTTTTGTTTCCCTTGCCTTAAGAGGACTATCTGGAAAGAACTTGTTATGGCTGATGTCAAAGAAGCTAGTGCCTATGTTCTCTTCTAGGATTTCTATGGTTTCAGGTCGCACATTTAGGTCTTTAATCCATTTTGAATTTATTTTTGTGTACGGTGTAAGAAAGTGGTCCAGTTTCATTCTTTTGCATGGTGCTGTCCAGTTTTCCCAATATCATTTGTTGAAGAGACTTTTTCCCATTGGATATTCTTTCCTGTTTCATTGAAGATTAATTGACCTTGTACATTTATTTTCTGGATTTTCTATTGTGTTCCATTGTATGTAACATTCTGAAATGAGAAAATTTTACAAATAGAGGACAGGGTAGCAGTTGCCAGGGGCTAGGGGTGGCGGGGAGGGGAGAGATGGTATGATTATAATAGGGCAATAGGATAGACCCTGGTTGAAATGCTAATGGAACTGCTCAGTGTCTTGACTGTGGTGGTAGAAACACAAACATATGCAGGTAATAAAACTGTATGGAACGACATACACGTGCACATACATACACAAAGGAATAAAATAAAACCAGGGAAATGTAAGAAGGGACGGACGGTACCATGTCAATACCCTGGTTGTGACACTGTATTGTAGAGCTGTGTACAATGTTTCCATTGGTGGAAACTGGACAAAGTGCACAAGTAATCTTTGACATTAGTTCTTATAACTACAAGTGAATCTACAACTATTTCAATAAAAATTTCAACAACAAAAAATGCTACCATTCTTAGCAAATAACCTTATCTAGCTTATTTCACTCTAGTTACCTCTACATGCAGCTTTCAGATGCATTATTAAAAATCTTGCCCACATTGATGTTCTGGTCAGTATATCCTGAGATCCCATCTTCTTCAGTGGAATGACCCGAGTAAGCCCGTAAGTTAATTTTGGAATGAGTCCTAAAGCAGATGGCTATAGTAAGACAGAACACCATTACATTTAACGTGGTTGGGCTGAGAGCCTGGCATTAAACACTTAGCTTACACACTATAGCTCCTTAAATCCTAGGTTGTATATAAACTACTTATTCTAAATAGTCCACTAAGCACATTCTTTTTTGCTTTTTTTATTGCCCTGGAGTAAGTAATGAAGAAAGATTCTGGTGTGTTTTTAAACTCAAAATGTCATAGGTTTTCCAGGCACATAATAAGCACTCAATAAATATTTTTTTTCAGACTGAATACATTAGACTTAAATTCTAATTTTACTCCTAAAAGTAATACTACCTTAAAAAATAAAAGTAATATTACCTTACAAAAGATTTGGAGAAATAGGAAAAAAGAAAAAAAACATATGCTATAATAATCTAACATAATTATCACTTGGGCGTAGGGGCAACTAGGTGGCTCAGTTGCTTGAGTGTCCAACTCTTGATTTTGGTACAGGTCATGATCTCAGGGTCATGGGCCTGAACCCCGCATTGACCTCTGCACTCAGTGAGGAGTCTGCTTGAGGATTCTCTCTCTCTCCCTCTTCCCCTACGCTGTCTCTGTTTCTATCTCTTTCAAATAAATAAATCTTTAAAAAAATTGTCACTTGGATCTATTTCTATATAGTTTAAAGATGCATTTTTTATATCGACTACATATGTGCATATTTTTTGACATCATAAACATTTTTACACGTTGCTTAGTAAGTCTTTATTCTTGTTTTAATAGCTGCAAAATAATTAACCTGAACTTAATCCATTACAAACTTAAATTGTTCCCAAGTTTATTAAGATCATAAGCAATAATTAAACAATCATTTTTATGTTTATAGATTTTTCCCATGTTTTAGAATATTCCCTTAGGATTGCATTTCAGAAATGGGATTACTAGATTGAAAGGTATAAATATTATTATAATTTGATGCATATTTTTTCCAATGAGCTGTACCAACTGGCAATGTTTATCACCATTAGGTCTCTGTGTTTTAATCGTCACTAATTTAATTAAAAAATGACATCTCAATGCTTTTTGAATTTATTTAATTGCTATGAGTTTAAACATTCTCCCAAATGTATAATAATTTGTTTTCTTGTGAACTGGTTAACTGAATTGACATCTTCTTTTTTTTTTTTTACCTACCAATAAGGGGTTTAATTTCTTCTTTTCATAGTTTGTAAAAGTTCTTTAGTAAATGTTAATATGTTTTTTATGTATGCAGTGAAAAAATTAAGTGCCAGGCACACTCTCATCTCACTAAATCCTTACAAAATCCACTTGAATTAAATATCTAATTTAATTGTTCCCAAATTATAAAAGAGGAACCAAGGTGCAGAGAAGGTAAGTAACTTTTGCTCACTACTATAAGCAAGGAACAAGACTGGGTTTGCAATCAGGTCTTTGTTTCTGAACCTAGAATTCATTCCGTCATAAAAGCTCCCTTCTACCTAATTGTGGTTAAGAGATAATTGCTATAGTAACTTTAGTTGAAGAAAGAATCCATAATATTCCAATTTTAAGCCAGATTTAGTAGCAGTTAAAATGATACAGGCATTCTATTTCTTAAGAAGAAAGTAGATTACTTCTTTTGGATTTGACGTCAATAGAAGAAAGAGGAGCTAGAATGCAGATTAAAGCCCTTCTTGTAAAGAGAAAATAATTCTTTGATTAGAAGAGAAAGCTTCTGGCAAATGAGGAGAGCCAACGGGACAGATGAGAAATTGGCACGAAATCTCAGAAAGGAATTTTTGTCTGTAAGTTTAAAAAGCAGGATGAGTTATACTGGCATAGTTTAGGCAGTTCAGTAAAAAAGATTATGACTTGGAATCATCAAATTAACAGTTGAGGACTGGCAAGAAAGGGATGAAATTGTAACCAGATGCTTATTTATTTTCTTTGGCCATTTACTTAGGCATTACTTTGAAAATATAATATTTAAGGACACATAAATCTTTAAAAATGAAAACATGGTAATACATCCATTTTTAAGTAAACACCATTTATTTCTTAAGCCTGTTATTTGGAGTTGCTAGAAATAAACAGGGATCATAAAACTGTTAATTAATCTATTTATTTTAAAGGGCAGATAGAGAGAGGCTTATGAGGATTTTATAACTACAAAATGAAACAAAAGTAAACCCTGGTACTGACAGAGGGGAACACATTGAAGAGGACAACGCTATGTGATGTTTTACATCGAGCTTCACTTTTTTTCATTTTATGCCCCAAAGAAAACAAAGAGGGGCTCTTTTACACAGAACTGCTTGTGGGGCTTCTCCAAGTCAAGACAGCCTTGGCTCTGGGACTAGAAAAGGGCAAGTAGTAATCAAAGTTTTGTACCTACCATCTAAGCTCCAGGAGAAGCCAGAAGATCAGAGGGATACTAGCAAGGTGCAGAAAGGTGAGCTCTAATTGATATGGAAAGACTGGAAAGCTGGAGATAAAGTAAAATAAACAGAGAAATATAAAAACAGATGAGCATGAGAAGGCAGCACTCCGTGCACAGCTAGAAGGTGCAGGAGAGCAAAAATCCAGACTCTGGATTAAGGGAAAACAGACTAAAACTGCACCTACCCCCACCCCACGCCCACCCTCTGAGCTGAATGAACACCAAGGGCCTTGGCTCCCTCTGATTCTGACCACTGACGGCTGTAGGGATAAGTGATCAAGAATGTAAATGGCCTGGTAGGCCCTGAACAGATGAGTCCCTCAATAAATGAATACAGATTATTATTACTATACCTAAATGTTTTATGTATTTTAAATATTGCCACAGATGCATCTTTTTCTGTCTGCTGTTCACGAATGAATCTATGTTTCTTTAATTATTTTTAAAAAGAGAAGTACAAGTGGCTGATTATATATATAAAATATCCAAGGTTTAACTAAGGCCTTTTTTTTTTTTCTTACACTACCCTAAGTAACAATAATACTTACCAGTGACAGTTACCAAAACTGCAGATATTGAAGAAAACACTGCAAACCTATAGTGTTTGCAAATAAAGTAAACGGCTTAGTGCAAAATATCATCTGATATGTGAAAAGTAACCCCAAGCCCAGCGGCCACTGACAGGATTCTGTAGGTTCTCTGGAGGCATGTAATGGGTAGCACTCGTAAGGGGGTAACCCAGGGATAACCAGCATATGCTTGGCTATCGACATAACCTACTTAAAAATTCAGCTCTGAATCCAGGATGACAGACTACTGTGAGTCTTTAATACATGAAATTATTTGACTGAATTTACAGTAATCAGGCCCTTACCAAATACATTCAAATTGTATCATAATATTAACTAGAAAGAAGAGTCTGATTATTCAAGATATTCTGTAAAACAGTGGGAATGAAAAGGTGGATATAAACACAACCTATTACCACTCAATCATTTGTGTATTACAATGTGGACTGGACTGTTCCGGCTACTGGGACATCAAATACTTGGAAATGACCAAAGTTCAATTATATTTTACTGGGAAATACCAGCATCCTTTAAAATAAGCTAAATGCCATAAAATGCTGGCCTTGAATTCATTATGAGACCTGGATCTTGGCATCTCTCCACAAAAATGCAACCTCTGTGAGTTGGCATCACTGATTAACTTAAGAATGTGCCTACTTCAATGCAAGTCAGGGCTGGCACAACTACACCTGAAAGAGACAGCGTGGTTTAGGAGAAAGAACATACGTATTTTCCAGAGACGACATGGTCAAGGCTACTCCGTCTTCATGCCTTAGTTTCTTCATCTATAAGAAGGGGTCTCCCTCTTCCTCTGTTGGGCAAGGATTGCACCAGACACTGTAATGTTTGTGACTGGCCCCAAACAGGCAATCTCTTCTCCACATTCGTGTCTGGAAAAGCTCACTTAGTCAAAAGCCTTCCTCCATGTGCCTAAAAGAGGTCTGAAATTCATGACTGGTAAGCTACAAAATGGAACATCAAGTACCTAGGGTTATTTCACGGTGAAATGAGAAATAATTTTTTCAGGATTAGAGTTTTAAGAGGAGACATGGAAACATAAGTTCTGATCTTTTGAGAGTAAAGACTGTAACTTGTCCAAGTCATCCATGTTTCGATGGGAGTGAAGCAAATTCTGAAACTCACATATTGTTTTGGACGTCTTTAACATACCTCGATTGCTAAGGCTGCAAGCATAAACAAGTATTCCACTGGGTGTGATGTGCTCTCAGAACTATTCCACTCGGTATAGGCTTTAAACACTTATTTTTTTTTTTAAAGATTTTATTTATTTATTTGACAGAGGTACAGACAGCCAGCGAGAGAGGGAACACAAGCAGGCGGAGTGGGAGAGAAAGAAGCAGGCTCATAGTGGAAGAGCCTGATGTGGGGCTCGATCCCATAATGCCGGGATCACGCCCTGAGCTGAAGGCAGACGCCCAATCGCTGTGCCACTCAGGCGCCCCTAGGCTTTAAACACTTTTGACAAATGTTTTCTATTTTCCATTGATTTAGGGGTAAAAAATGTCTTTGAAAAGAAACAATGTTTTTTAAAAATTTCCCTGAAATTTCTTTCCCTGAGAGGTCTTCATCTTTCTAAGCCGTGAGAAATAAGTGGGCCCAGATGGCAGTCCCTCAGTAAGGATATTTGGATGACCAAGACCCAGAATGACATAAATGTGTACAATCTCATTCCTTTTCTCAAGAACCTTAGATTCATAATATTAGTATGATGTTAATGAACAAACAGGGAGAGGAAAATGTTGGGGGCAGGTTGGATCAGTGGGATACTGATGATGTTGTTCTGAAAAACCTATAAAGAAACCCAGCAGGATAGGGCTCCTCACTCAAGCCCAGTGATCCCTAGCAGCCATCCCTCCCTGTTCAAACTTCTGCCAGTTAACCCATGACACCAGCAATCTGCAGGACACCGAAGTGTTTTTTGTTTTTAACTTTGGAAAAACTTCAGACATTATCATTCTCTAGTAAAGAGGATAGTATAACAAATCCATAAGTATTACTCAGACACAATAATTACCAACCCATAGCCATTCTGTTTCATCCAAATTGCTGCCACAACTCTTGAAGCAAATCCCAGACCTAATATTTCGTATATAATTCAGTATATATCTTTAAAAAAGGACTACTATAAAAATAAAACCACAGGGCCATGATCACAGCTAAAATATTAATAATTCCCTAACATAAGCACCCAGTTGGTGATCGAATTTCCGTAACGAGCTCATAAAACGTTTTAGCAGTTGTTTGTTCAAATCCGAATCCAAATATACTCCAATTATTACAATTTATGTGTCTTTAAATCATAAGTTCCTCTTCTCTCCCTTTTTCTCCCTTTGCTTTTTATGTTTCAAAGAAATCGGATCTTTTGTCCCGTAGGGTTTCCCATAGGCTGGAATATGGTGACTGTTTTTGTAGTTTTTTGTCATTATGAACTCATGGATTTAAAATATATTTGATATGCTTTAATCTAATGCAGTCATTATTCTTATTGATATTCAACTTGTACTATCTTGGTCAGTGAGAACCTCTCCACCTTGGAGCCTGAGTCCTATTGATGTGATCCTAGTAGTTTACAACAGTTTTTTGTTTGCTTACTTTTTTTTTTTTTTTTTGCCTTCTGGTAGAAAGGATTCAGGAGGATTCAGCCTCATCTTACATATTTCATATCGTAGACATAGAATCAGCCATTTCCCCAAGGAGCCTGGTTCCTTTAAAGAGGGGATGATATTTAGAGATCACAACTACAGATTGTACTTTGTACCTGTTACCTCATGTAAACATGTATATACAAGACATTCTCCTTCTGGGACCCAGCATGGGTCCCAGAACTTTTTAAAGTTCAGTGAGAAAACACCAAGCCTCAAGCACCCTGGCGTCCTATTCAGAAACCAGGTCCTAAACAACTCAGAGATGAATCTTTTTGTCTGGTCAGCCAGGGGACAGGTTAAAAAAAAAATACCACATTAGCAACAAATTATTTTGGTGGACAGAAACTAAAAACAAAGAAAGCTCATGAATCCCTTCCTTTTCCACTGAAATTAAAAGGAAATAGCTTAGTTCCATTTTGAGAACTTAGATGGAAAAAGGAATCTTTCTACATAGAGAACTTAATTTTTTTTTTAACTAGGTAAAGACAATCCTCTATGAGTGAAAGAAAAATGCTTCCAGAAAAAGACTCACCAAGAACCTCCCTTGGACATAGAATTACAAAGGTGACTCACTGCCTTGTGTGGGGACAGGTCCCTTGCTGGTAATTTGCTTGTCAAAGCTGTGGAAGGATGATATAGGGCTGATTGTTGTGTGAGGCTGTGCGCATTCAAAGACTATCCCAAAGAAAAGAGAAGCAGTTTTGTATACTCGTCTGGCTAATTAGGAGGAGTATTTCTGACCTCACTAAAGGAAAATACTCTCTAAACCTCACAGTATGTTTGGAAACAGAGAAGAGACCAAAAAATAGAAGGGTATGTTTCACAGTACTTTTTATAATTTAGACCAAATTTATTCAGATGGCAAAAGGTTCCTCAGTCCCTGAGGCACAGCAGCAGGTCCCTATAGGACGACTATATGGCGGCAGGGGGTTTAATGGGGACTCCTACAAATTAACCATAAAACAACTTAAAAAGACACTTCAAAAAAAAAAAAGATGAATGACCCAAAAGCACCTGAAAAGGTATTCAATATCCTAGGTCATCAGGGGAACGCAAACAAAAGTCATAATGAGATACCCACCAGAAGAGCTCGAATAAAAAAGACTGACAACTCCAACTGATGTTGTACATGAGGACCTGGAACAACTGCACGACTCAGCCTCAGCTGCAGGGAGCATAAAATGCCATGGCCACTTGCAGAAGTGCTTGGCAGGTAATTAAAAGTTAAGTGTACATCTACCCCACAACCCAGAAATGCCATTCCTAGATATTTGCTGAAAGAAATGAAAACATGTCTACAAAAGGACATCCACAGAATATTTGTAGGAGCCTTAGCCAAAGTAACCCCAAATCAGAAACAACCCAAGTGTCCATCAACACAGAATGTATTAACAAATTGTGGCAGTCATACAATGGAACACTATTCTGCAATGAAAAAGAATAAACCACTGATAAATGCAGTAACATGGATAAATTGCAAAAACATCATGTTAAGTGAAAGAGACCAGACAGAAAAAGAATACACAGTGTATGATTCAGTTTATGCAAAGTTCAAATTTAGGCAAAACGAACCTAAGATGATAGAAATTAGACACTGTGTTTTTGGGGGGAGGATGGATTAATGAAAGGACCCAAAGAAAACTTTCTGGAGGAATGGATATGATCTATATCTTCTTTTCTCAACAGTAGTTACATGGCTATATAACAGTGGTTCTAAACCGGCATGATTTTGCCTCCCAGGGGACATCTGGAAATGCCTGGAGACACTTTTGATTGTCCTGACTAGGGGGAGGCTACTGGTGTCTAGTGAGAAGAGGCCAGAGATGAACAGGACAGCTTTCCTACAACAAAGAATTGTCTAGTCCAAAATGTCAATGGTGCCAAGTCTAAGAAACCTAGTATATATACAATTGTCAAAACTCAGAGAACTGAAAAGTTAAGATTTGCACATTTCATTAAATGTTAATTATTACTGAAAGAAGGAAAAAAAGAGAAAGGGACCTTAACAACCCCCTCCTTACTCCCAAAGTGTAGTTGGATAAGATTAGCAAAAAAAAAAAAAATTTCATATTATAAACTTAGGAGAGTTCACCTGCTCAATAAATGCATTTCATATCCAAACTGTACTCAATGTTTATTGAAACAAAAAAAATGTTGAAGGAACTTTCAGCTTCTGGTTCCACATGTGAGGAGCTTAGAAGTTGCCACTCCATACAAACAAGTAAAAAGCTGAACAGACTGAAAAATCAACAATTCTTCTTGGATCAATACGAGTGGGGAGACCATAGGACAAATCACCGCGTCCAAGACTGGAGAGACAAGAGAATACATGGAGTTGTGGCTTATGGGGCAGAAATTTAGGAGCAGAAACTGCTGTGGAAAATAATAGGAAAACCTGAACTCATGATTGATGAAGTGCTGGAGGCTCAGTGTGGACAAGTCTGAGAGCTAAAGAGTCCAGGCGATCCATTATAATGAGCCTCCATAACTTTGTGAGATTCACCTCCTAGGGCTCTACCATGTTCTCACAGCAAATAACAAGAAAAAAAAAATCCTCTTATGCTGCCAGATTGGGAAGGAGAAAAAGTTCTATTCAGAAATACCAGAGCACTCTCTTCTTAATATGGTCTGTCTTCTGGGGAAACCAGTTAGCCACAGCTTAACCTGCTGGGGTATTATCAGAGCCTAATTTACCTGGGGAAAGGGAAATAGCCAACTCCAGTCAGCAATAGCCATCCTGCCCCAGCTGAGGGGAGAAAAAAAACCAGAAACAGTTGTGTAGTTCACAGTCCAGAGGCAAAGGCTCAATAAAGGACTAAGACTTAATTATAGGACTATAGAACACTTCCCCTCTCCATGCACCTCACCACCATATTCTTTAAGGCCCATTTATAGCAGTTCCTTTTGCCCAGTGCATCATGTCTGCTATCAAGAAAAAAATTACAAGGCATACTATAAGTTAAAAACCAATTATGAAGAGACAGAGCAAGAATCAGAACCAGGCATGGCATGAAGGAATTATCATACTGAGAATTTAAAACAACTACAATTAATATGCTAAGGACTCTGGTCAAACAGAACATGCAAGAACAGATGTGTATGTAGCAGAGAGATGGGGATCCTAAGAAAGAAGCAAAAACAAATGTTAGAAATCAAAAACATTGTAATAGAAATGAAGAATGCCTTTGATGGGATAAATAGTAGACCACACACAGGTGAGGAAAGAATCACTGAAGTTGCGGCTATATTAATAGAATCACTGAAAACCAAAATGCAAAGGAAAAAAGACTGATGGGAAAAAAAAAAAACTACCCCAGAATATCCTAGGACTGTGAGACAACTACAAAACATGCAACATATGTGTAATGAGAATACCAGCAGAAGAAAGGCACAGAAGAAATACCTGAAAAAATAATGACTGAGAATTTACTCGAAATTAATGTCAGACACCAAACCACATATCCAGAAAGCTCAGAGAACATGAAGCAGGATAAATGCCCAAAAAACCCCACTACACTCAGCCACATCATTTTCAAACTACAGAACATCAAAGATAAAGAAAAGATCCTGAAAGAAGCCGGGGGGCGGGACCTTACCAACAGAGGAACAAGGATAAGAATTAGATCCAATTTTTCATCAGAAACCATATAACTGAGAGAGTAAAATATTTAAAGTATTGAGAAAAAAACCCCACCAACCTAAATTCTATACCCTGCAAAATTATCCTTAAATAGTGAAGGAGAAATAGACATTTTTCTCAGAAAAACAAAAGTTGAGGGAATTTGTTGCCAGTAGACTTGCCTTTCAAGCAATGTTATAAAAAGAAGTTCTTTTTTTTCTTTTTGGAGAGAGAGAGCACACAAGTTGGGGCGGGGGGTGGCAGAGAGAGAGGAGACTCCACATCCAGGGCAGAGACCAACTTGGGACTTGATCTCACGACTCTGAGATCATGACCTGAGCCAAAATCAAGAGTCAGACACTCAAGCAATTAAGCCACTAGGAACCCCAAAAGAAGTTCTTTAGAAGGAAAATTATATAGGTCAGAAACTCAGACCTACATATAGAAAGAAAGAACACCTTTTTTTAAACTGGTCTAACAGATAACAGTTTGTTCAAAGAATAATAGCAACAATGTATTTGATTATGTATGCTTATGTATATATCTTGTGTGGAAGGATGTATATATAAGTGAAATGAATGACAGCAATGATATAAGGGACAGGAGGGAAGGACTAGGATTGTTTTGTTATTATAAAATCCTCACACTACCTGTGAAGTGGTACACTGTTATCTGAAAGTAGACTGGCGTTAGTTGTAAATGTATATTGCAAATTCCATGGCAACTACTAAAAACGTCTTTTTAAAAAAAGTATAACCACTACACTAACAAAGGAGAGAAAATGCAATCCTATATAATGCTCAATTAAAACCATAAAAGACAGAAAAGGAGTGGAAGACAAAACCAGGAGCAAAGAATAAAGGTAACAAATAGAAAACAGCAACAAATTGGTGGATATTTTTTTTTAAAAGATTTTATTATTTATTCGACAGAGATAGAGACAGCCAGCGAGAGAGGGAACACAAGCAGGGGGAGTGGGAGAGGAAGAAGCAGGCTCATAGCAGAGGAGCCTGACGTGGGGCTCGATCCCATAACGCCGGGATCACGCCCTGAGCCGAAGGCAGATGCTTAACCGCTGTGCCACCCAGGCACCCCCAAATTGGTGGATATTAACCTAACTATGATAAACCATCACTTTGAACATCAATGGTCTAGATGTACCAAATAAGACAGGTTGTCAGAGTGAATCAAAAATAAGACCCAACCAAATGTTGTCTACAAGAAACTCACTTTAAGTAGAAAGATACATATAGATTAAAAGTAAACAGGTAGAGAACTGGCAACACTAATCAAAGAAAGTAGGAGTAGCTATTATTTTCAGACAAAGCAGACATGCAAGGGCATTACCATCATGAAAAAGGGGTCAATTCTCCAAGAAGACCTAACAGTTCTTACCATGTATGGATACAACAACAGTGCATCAAGCTACATGGGGCAAAAACTAAGAGAAATTTAAGGTGAAAGAGACGAATCTATTATCACAGTTGGAAGCTTCAACACCCTCTATCTAAAAAAGGATAGATCCAGCATGCAGAAAATCAGTAAGGACAGAGTAAAATGTACAAAGAACCACAAATCATTAAGAAAAAGATAGGAAACCCAATTTAAAAACATGGGCAATAGACTTGCGTAGACACTGCACAAAAAAGGATATCCATGTGGCCCATGGACAGAGAAGGTGCTCAACTTCATCAGTCATTAGCGCAAACAAATTAAAAGCACAATGAGCTGTCACCACATTTACCAGAATGGCTAAAACGAAAAAGACAGAAAATACCCAATGTTTTTGATGATTTAGTGGAACCAGAATTCATACATCCTGGTGGGAGTTTAAATTAGTACAAATACTTTGGAAAACTGTCAAATACCTACTAAAGCTGAACATCCATAATTCTCCCCCTAGGTAAACAGCACCAGGAAAGAACACACAAGCACCAGACTCTATAGGGCTGTTCATGGTTGTACTGCTTTCAATAGTGACAGACTGTAAACCACCCAAATGGATGTCCACGGAAAAACAGGTAACTGCAGTTTCCGCTCATAAACTAGCATACTATACAGGTGAGAACGAATGAACAACTGCCACAGGCAATCGTGATGCTGAAAGAAGGCAGACACAGCGGGGCGCCTCCTGCAGGATTCTGCCAACAGGATACTTTGGAAAAGGCCATAACCACCGACTATGACAGACGTCAGAATGGAGGCTGCCCTTTGGAGGACAGGATCCACACTCCCATTTATTATTTCTTGATCTACATCCTGGTAAGATAGGTGGACCCACCTCTTAAAAATTGACTGATGGGGGTGCCTGGGTGGCTCACTCAGTTAAGCATCTGTCTGCGGCTCAGGCCATGATCCCAGGGTTCTGGGATCAAGTCCTGTGTCCAGGGTCCCTGCTCAGCGGGGAGTCTGCTTCTCCCTCTCCCTCTGCCGCTCCCTGCCCCGTGCTTGTTCTCTCTCAAATAAATAAAATCTTTAAAAAAAATTCACTGATGAACATTTGTATACTTTCCTACATGCTATACTTCAATAAAAACTTGACTTATCAGAGAAAGACAATTATCATATGGTTTCACTCATTTGTGGAACATAAGGAATAGCAGGGAGATTAGTAGGAGAAGGAAGGGAAGAATGAAGGGGGGGTAAACCGAAGGGGGAATGAACCACGAGAGACTATGGGCTCTGGGAAACAAACTGAGGACTTCAGAGGGGAGGTGGGTGGGGGATTGGGATAGGCCAGTGATGGGTATTAAGGAAGGCACATATTGCATGGTGCGCTGGGTGTTATACGCAAACAATGAATCATGGAACATTACATCAAAAACTAATGATGTACCGTATGGTGACTAATGTAACATAATAAAAAATTTCTAAAAAAAACTTGACATAAAATATGAAAAAAATACTGGGGGAAAGATGGATGGGGTCTAGGGAGTCATTTCAATAACTCTTTTCAAACACGCTCTTCCTATCTTCCCTTCGTCCACTTGTGTAACTCATACCTGGACTAGTCTACCTAAAATTTCCTGAGGGAATTCAATTTTGGCCTCAGGGAAATGTTTAGACAGCCCGTGCACAGACAGTCCTGGGGCGAGAAAGCAGCATGGGATCGGAGCCGGGCCTGGCGCTGGCTGTCGGGGGGGGTGGGTGGGGAGGGTCAGGCCAGGTTTCCCGGTAAGCCCCAGCATTCCCTCACCCAACCTGGAATGCCACAGGCCTGCTGGGCCCATTCGCTCTGTGCTCAATGAAGGCACGGGGTCTGAGGCAGCCCCGGGGAGCAGCAGGCAAGGAGTGGGGGGACAAATTCCAAAGGGGCGTCCCTTTGTCCCACAGGTCACAGGAATAGGCTGACAACGGATTTGTGGGGTTCCATCTGAATCTCAGAGGAAATTTCCAGTACAAAGAAAAAGATGTTCTTAAGGGGAAAGAAAAATGGATCCGAAAATGTAATGCTGTGAAGCAGTTTATGGTACAGGAACTATTAACTCTGCTGTTTGCAGAAAACAAGTAGCTCATGACTCGGGTTACTCAAGTTGAATTTCATAAACATTTTTCCCTTGGGGGAATCTACACTGTATAATATTAGCCTTCCTCCCCGTGATTTTCGGGCCTTCCCTACTGCTTACACAGGTACCCAGAATCCATTCTCTGCTAAGCCTGGAGGCAGCCCTGAGTCAGCTTTTCCCATTACCTGTACACCTAAGCCACTCAGGAGATATTATTCAGAAATGCCTCTGGAGCAGATGCTGCAGAGCTCCTTCAATATTCTGGCCTTCTCCCCTGCCAAGAACTTTTTCTTGTTTAATTAACCGACTTTTAACATCGGCATCCATGTCCACGTCCTCTCCTTTACGTACGAGTTGCTGCTTCATCCTTTGCGTGGGGCAAACTAGAACTCCCAAGTTTAAAAAATGGTCCACAAAAACTTCGCCACTCACTCGCTCTCAGAAGCCTGATGTTCTCTACTTGTCTCTAACCTTCACGTTGAGTCTCCAGGACTCGAGGTCTATGAGCAATGAAGCCCATTAGCTAAATTCTTTTGGAAACCTGACAGCCTCACGCTGCGCAGTTGTTCCTGTGGGCACATGTGCTGCACAGCAGGGGAACGAAATTGGATGCAGTCCTCCCCCCACTGCCTAACTTTACCGTGTAAAATGGCCCTGAGTTTTAGAAGTGGTAGGTGGCGGACAAGAAAGGCATCCTTATACTTCAGTCACTATCCTTGACATATTCAAATACGCCAGTTTTACGTTCATCATCGGTTAGACACTTGAGCCGCTGATTCCAGAGAGCCACTTTTTACAGTGGCATTCAAAGACAAAGCACTTGTGATTTTGAACTCCCAAACCGTGCTCGTGACATCACTCCCTGGTATGTCCAGCAGCCCTTGCTCATGCACACAGACACTGAGAGAGGGTCCACATGCCTCTTCCTGCTGACGCTTGGTGTTGTAGTGTTCCTAGTAAAAAACATTCTTATGCCCCCTCTCCCCCAAAACCAAACCCGCATGTAGAATTGTGAGGTCTTATCTAAATCTCTATATATCCCTGTCTTGCACACAGGAGGCTTTCAATAAATATTTGTTCCTTGGAAGAAATAAATGATTGAATTAATGAATTACATAACTAAAATCCAGGCTTAGTTCATTTCTGTAGGAGTATCAAAGAAAATAATGTTTTCCAGGATGGAGCTAAAAAGAGATGGGGATTCTGCATTTCCCATCCCGTAACTCCAATACCCCTACTATGTCACCGGGCAAAGCACTCTGGCCAGAAAATGCTCTGCTTGGAGCTTCGCCCAGCACTGCATCACAGACCTCAAAGTTGAGACCAAGGGACAGGGACCCTCCCTGCTCTTCCCAGCTCTGTGAAGAGGGAACTATCACAGTGGGGTCCTGAGGAGTCCGGGGTGATTTTGTTTCTTACAAAAGTTATTTGTTGGGGTAACACTGTAAGATTCCAAGAATTAAAATCAGGGGATAGGAGTCTTCATATTGAAAACACGAACTTCAAGATGGCCTCAGTCATCAGGTGATTTAATATATAGGGACTGGGCAGGTGGTGACATTGACAATGTGAAGATTGTTCCAAGTGTTATTCTGAACACTGAGGCAGAGTCTGGTTCTTATAAATGACCACATCTCACTGGTTTTTCAAGTGTTTGCTTTCCATGCATATTTTGTGTCATTCTAGTCTGTTTAACTCAAAAGATTTAATCCCACAAGATCACCTATAATTAGAGAGTGATGATGCATTCTTAGAAGACAAATATAGACGCCACGGAGGTGATGCATCAGCAGTCTGAAAATAATTAATGCTTATCCTCACAAGGCCACCTACACCAAGACACTTGGGAACAGTTCACTATTGCCATAATGTCATAGAAGGATGGCAAAATCCTTTTTCTTATCTGCAGAAGTAGGTCACAGCAAGAACATTTGGTCAAAAAAAACCCAAACCAAAACAAAATAAAAAACAAAAAAAACAACCTAGAGTGGACAAGAATGGTTTCGTGACACAATCTTTTAATTTTTCAACTCAGTGTAAGAATGTAAGACTCGATCATTGGTTCACTCTGTACTCTAAATATCTCCCTACAGGGTAACAGGACCAGAATGAGGCTTTTAAATGCAATATTTGCAAATACGGCAAAAAGCCCCATTACCAGAATGCTGCTTCTAAACTGAGGAGCTCAAGGATTTGAGGCAGCCACTAGTTTTGTTGTTGTTTCCAAGGACAAGAAAATAAAACCTATCCTTGTAAATCAGCACATCTATCAGGAGTCTGAGTTAGGCAAAATATAGTCATAGAGGCTAAAGGCTGCAGCATTTCCAGCAACCTTTTAAACTCAGCATATGGCACGCGTAGGGCAGCGTTTTATTTTTGTCCATATGTCTATTTAAACTCAACAGACAGACCTTGCAAAAACAACCTGAATTGTGTGCACTGCACTAATGCTGTTGCCTTCTAAATAATACATGCCTTTCCCAGTGCCAATGAACAGGGCAGAATAAAGGCGCAGGGAGCACTGGGAAGGGGGACCATGATCACATTCACACGCATGATTCTGTAATCTCAGGAAAGTCATCAGAGAGGCCGAAATCCACACTGCCGCAGGCTCTGTCCTGTCACCAGTCAGAAAGACACGACGTTGACTCCCGCACCAGCAGCTTCCCCCCCGTCTGCTGAGGCTCTTCCCAATCAGGCCCTTGGGTTCACAGACTGACTGACACTGGACTTGCTTCTTGGGGAGCAGATAAATTATTTCCAGGAACCCAGGCTTCTCTCCTAACTATGCGCTCTTATTGACCTACATTTTCAAAGAAATTTGTTCTGAAGTCGCTGTAAGGGCGAGAACCCATTCTTCGACTCCAATTCTGGGGTACTCATTTGGTGCAGCCCTTCCTCTCTTCCCCCCTCTGTCTTTTTTTTCTCTTTCCTTTCTTCTTGCTCAGAGCCATCCTATTTCATTTTTTACAGAATATGATTTTGTGTTCACTTTATCATTTTTACTCCTCTTAGTGTCATTAATGACCTTCAAGCTTAGTTATTCTCTGCCTTCTCCTTCCACATTCATCCTTATTTTTCCCCCATTTTTGCACTGAAGGACAATTGAACAATGAGTAAATTGTAAAGTTGTGTCACAGTTCCCCTAGGGACAATCTTCTTCCTCGAGCTATTAAATTGGAAAATGGTTTTTTAAAAAAAACATCAAGGCTTTGTCACAGAACAGGTGCAATCATTACAATGTAAAATTAGTCCTTTTTTTCAACAAAAGTGGTGTGATATTTTACTTGTAACTGCACAAAAGGATTTAGGAAATGGAATATAAAAAAACCTATCGAGAGCTTTAAAGAGTTAGGTACAAAGTTATATGATATTTTCTTCCTATAGCGACGACAATAGAGCCAGAGTGGGCTGGAATTCTCTAATTTTGCTTTCTAGATTCACTGTTGCAAGATCAGTTCGTTTAAGCAATGAGAATTGACCTGCTTTTTGTTCACGCACACATCCGTTTACTCGTTTGTTCAAGTCAATGGGTTCTTCGAATGAGCCAGAGTAATAAATTAAAATTAAAATTAAAATTAAAATAAAACAATCTTTTTTATCCTGAGAAACATGTCAATGGTTAGCCTCTATTCTAGACATGCCACTCACTTCAAAGATTGTCTCATAAATTGTATTCACCTGCAGAAAATGAGGGGGAGCAGTAGTAAAAAGCCAACCTGCAGGCACATTCATGAAGCAGATGGGTTTCACTGCACTCTGTAAAACCCATGCCTGTTTCACTAGCTATGAACTGGCAGCCTGGTGGGCCTGTACCACCGTCTGGGGGAAGGGCTCTGGGCCTGGATTCTTGCTCTGTGGTTTGCTGCTTGTGTGGCTTTTCTTAGCCCCTCTGAGCCTCCGTTTCCTTCTGTGAAAAACGGAACTACCAGCACCAGTCCCCAAGGGTGAAATAAAATCCACGCATCTTCCATGACTGTGCCCGTCTTGAAGTCGATGCACAATAACTTGTCATTTTAGTGGTATCATGATCGTGACTGGGGTTTACAGGCTAGGATTGCCCTAAACCAAGGAACTCTTTTCTTTTCAGAAGGGGAAAGATAAGCTTGATTTCAAGGAGACACAGGTTGAAGATCAGTGTATCCCATGTATTAGCCGTGCCCCTCTTGAGCTGTGCTATTTCTCTCACCAAGCCCCCCACTGATCATCTCCATAAATGCCCCTCCACGCAAGCACCTGATTCACTGACCCTTACTTGCCATCATTACCTTTTTCTCTCTCTAGCCCAACTTGTTTAGAGAGAGCTGACACAGGGAAGTGATGAGTCAACAAAAGGGAAGGTGATAAATCAATTTTCTTTTTGCTTAGGATGGAGGTGAGGGAAATGTGAGGAAGAGAATAATAAGGATGTAGGGATAACTGGGCCCCAAAAAAGAGGGACTTAATGATCCAAGCCTAGCAACAAAAACTGATGCTTCGCTGTAGAGAGGACTATTGATTTCATGTGTCTGCCTCAATTTGGTTCACAAAATTACACAACACTAGAGCTGGAAAAGATGTCAAAAATAACTCAGTCAAATCCCATCTTTTTAGAGATAGAGAAACTGAGGCCTAGAGAAGTCTTAGATGTCTTGCTGAAGGCAACCCAGCTAACTGCCGCAGAACCAGAACATTCCAGCATCTGGGTTTCCCACGTATCATTCCAAGAGAAATTTAAGATGACTAGGGGACAGTGTGTTTAGGTGGTTGTCTCTGTTCATTTGCAATTGTATTTAGTTCTACTGTGAACAGGATTCAGCCTGACTTTTTAAAGGGGTTTGGACCTGGGCCATTTACTTTATGCGCCTGGTGGTGGTGGTGAGCAGTCCATGAATGCCTTGAAATCGCATGCAAAATCTTAAGAGGTGTAGGGGAGAGGCAGAGGGGGAAAGAGAGAGAATGTTTGTTGTTGTTTTTGTTAAAGATTTTATTTTTTTATTTTGAGAGAGAGAGAACACGAGTGAGGGCGCGCATGCAGGGGCAGTGGCAGAGGTAGAGGAGAGAGAGAATCCCAAGCAGACTCCCCACTAACTGTGGAGCCTGATGTAGGGCTCGACCTCATGACCCTGAGCCGAAATCAAGAGTCGGACGCTTAACCAACTGGGCCACCCAGGTGCTTTGCGGATGTGCACTTTTCTTGGAATAAGATCCAAAGCTTTAACATAGTCTCAAAAGTATCAGCAAGCAAAACAAAGCTAAGTGCAGTGGAGACAAGAGTAGTAAGAGCAGGGTTTCCAAGCTGCTGCAGGCTGGGATGCTTCCAGTGCAGACATGGAGGATGTGGGGTAGGGACAGGCTAGCTGGCAAAGCGAACTCTGTGGTCCCACCTTGCTTTCCTGAAGGGAGGCTTTATTTTATGCCTGCTTTCCACATTAGTGTTCTGCTCAATTTGCTGATGGGAAGGCTGCTGCTGCTGGCAGTAGGGGGAAAGAAAGCCACTGTTGGACCATATTTACTATAATACTTCAACAAAGGTGTGGCCTTCTGCCCATTAAAAAAAAAAAATCTTCAACATTCCACCAAAGGCCCCTCCCCCTGACTGTATCTGTTGTTCTATACCTCCGTGTTTAACAATCAAGGTATCTCTTGTCTTCCCCACATCTTCATGAACGCCTGCTAGTGAAAAGAAAATAAGGAACAGAAACTGAAAGTGGCTGGAAAAAAGAACCCAAGTCCATCCTTCCCCTCCACAAGGATAAGAGAAATCACTTTTTTCTTTCTCCTGGCTTCTCACAGGATGACCTTCATCCCAAAGGCCTAGGTGCTGCTATAGCTATATCAGAAACCCCAAGTGGATTGTCCCCTTTTTCTTTATAACCTGAGAAAAGCTCTCCCCTCCATTTTTCTCAGATAATAAAGAGTGGAGAGTATATATTTAGAAACAAGTAGTTTTAAGTTTTATAGAATGTTCAATAACTTGGGGTGGGGAAAAATGAGAACTAGCAAAAAGCAATAAAGCTGAGAAAGCAATATATTTGGTCATTTTCACCCAAAATTAGAACTTCATGCCCCTAAGACACAAGCTTAAATAATGCTGTTTGTGTTGCATTAACCTTAAGCTATAATATGGCAAAAGAGATTACAGGAAATCACAAAACCAGTTATAACATTAGCAGCAGCTAGCAGGAGTATTTTGGCAAAAGCAATCACTCCTACAGATTGAGTTATAAACATCGAGATCACGGCCTGGGCCTGTATGAGTTTAGACACAATTCACATATAAATACATGACTTCAAAAATAAGTACCATATTGAAAAATGGCCATCCCACAAGACATTTTATTTGAGGTTTGATGCTTCTCTTGTTTTGCGTTTTGCCTTTCATTTAACATGTTTACGAAGGCTGGGAGAGCCCCAGGGTTGGAGGGATAGTGAGAGATCAGCTGGATCAACTTACCTCTCCTGCTCTCCACAACCGTAGCTGTTTCTACTTGTCGATATGGTACATCCTAGATTTAGGATTTTCAAAGATATTCTCTCATTGAATAGCTGAGCCTACACCCAACAACTTTCTGGGTATTGCGAATTATATTATCAAAGTATAAAATGGGGGCACCTGGGTGGCAGAGTTGGTTAAGCATCTGACTCTTGATTTTGGCTCAGGTCATGATCATGAGATCAGGCCCCGCGTGGGGCTCCGCTCTGGGTGTGGAGCCTGCTTAGGATTCTCTCTCTCCCTCTCCCCTCCCCACCACCCCTACACGGCTCTCCCTCTCTCTCAAATAAATTTTTTTTAAGATAATGTTCCTGTTTTTGAGAAATTTGTGATCTCACTGGAAACCCTGGACATACATTTAAGCAGCTGTTAGCCATTCTAAGTGGTGGCAGCCAGAGCAGGGAGTGGCAAAAACACACATGTTAATCTTATTGCCTTCTCTGGTATCCTTTACAGTAAGCAGCCAATATGAGGTCTATAACGTATAACATAGCTCGTGGCACTAGAGGAACGCAGATAACATAGCCCCGGGCTGCGACATAAGGGGCCATGTGTCTCACAGTAATAGAAGTGGATGTTCAAAATTAGAAATAGAAGGAATAGCCTCAGGGATAAAAGCAACAGCCATTTATTTAGCATGTATTATATTCCAAGTATTCCTCAATATATTCACTGGCTTTATCATTACAATACCCATAAGGTAAATAATACAATTAACATATGGATAAACGAACAAAGGCTCAGAGGCACGTCTGCCTGAGGTCCTACAGCCAGCACACAAAGAGATTTCCCGCCAAACCTACCTGATTTCTAAGCCCAGGCTTTGATCCTAACCCCTCAGTCCTGTTATTTCCAAGATTCTATAAATGTGTTAACACACCTATGATGATGCTTTGTTCAATTATGAAATATAGCAAAGCTCATAAAGTATATAGACATTTCTGCAGAAATTCTACTGATATCCAAGTATGTAATAATTTTCCACTTTTCATATTAATACATCTTAAAGACTACTACAGTATCTTTAAGATAATGAGATAGAGGACCACAACATATACACTACATTTAGTTTCCGAAGGTTCTTATCATTCAGAAAACATTCCTAACTGGCAAATTGTTTAGCTATTTTATTCAGCTCTGATGAGCAGAACACTGAGATGAATTCGAGATATTTAAGCATCGCGATGGATAAATTCAGTGCTGGTGGTGAAGGCAGATACAAATCTGATGTATTTAATGGTACTCTTATAAGAAAATGACTACAAACTACATCTACACACATTCCAAGTACAACTTTTAAGTACACACATTCCAAGTACAACTTTTAAGTAGCAACAAATACAATGGACTTGATCTTCAGTATAAGGAAAGTACATTTATCAAGGTCCCATCTGCTGCTTGAAGAAAGTCAGCGGAAGGTACACTCCCTTCTGGATGCAGCAACAATTCACGTAATGCCTGGGCGTGTTCAGCCAGACCCCGTGAGGCCAACTTTATTTAGTTTTAGATTATTACACTTTAGAAGGAACCTTTGAGTTTATCTACCCCACTTCCGGCACTTGCAGCATCTCATTAGAAGTCAGACACTGCTTACTAAAAGCCGGTTTCTACAGACTGAATCTGCAGATTAAGGCTGACTGTAGAGAAGGAGTATGTGGGGCCACGCGGAGAACAAAGGAAAGGCTAAGCTTCTGCCTCAAAAATCCTGCGTGAGCCTCCTTTTCTAAAGGATGTCGAAAATGACATTTCACATGGAGAACTTTCCAATTCTCATAAGGAAATGAATGTCCTCTTTCTCCTGAGAGATTACAGAAGCTCAACAGGGAAGAAAGCAAGGAGGGCAGGCTTGGTGCAAATGGCAGCACCAAAGGCAGGAGGAGAGGAAGTTAACTGCTTTGTTTTGGCAAGTTTTGTATCTGCCTTTGTGGCATCTTTTAATCCCTGAAAGCACGATACTCATTGGTCCTTCTCCTAGGGAAGTAAAAAGAAAGAGCAAGCAAAAGACCTTGATGTCCTGATCTTACTGTCACAGGAACCCTTCACAAATCTGAGCATTCTAGGCTACTTATATGCACGATTTATGGTGAAGATACAAGGTTCTTAAAGTCACTTTACAAATGAGAAAATGATGGCAAGAGGTACTAAGAAACATACCTGAATTTACTCGATGAAAAAGTTGAAAAGAAAACCAAACCATTTTCCAGAATAGGTTCCTAGTTTAGCTTAGATAATTACAGTGCTGTGGAAACATAAGGTTTGGTGTAATAGGATGACTTAATGAGACATAAACTAGCGTACCATCTTTGCTGCTACAGATTCCTTTGCAAATGACTGCAAGAGTTTTCACTCTCCTTCCCTTTCCCCCATGCAGAGGAAAGGCAGAAAGACCCCAGTGAGTTTGAATACTGGCCTCCCTCACCCCTCCTTGAGGCTGGAGCTTCCAGAGGTGAGGGAAGGGGGCCACCCCACAAGGACAAAGCAGGCTTCCTGGGATGCAAGTCAGGGGAGGGGTGGGTTGGTAAGTTCCAGAAGGGTGGCTCTGTTTTTAGTGCCTGGCCTTAGAAGTAGCAGATCTGGGAGGGCGATCATAAGGATGCATGGGTCTCTGGAACTAGCCTGGCACAGAGGGAATCAGAACTCCAGGGAAACTGCCTACTTTTGAATTTGGGCAGAGTGTCTTACCAGAAATCTTTTTTGATTTTCCTGGACTGACAGAGACTGGTTACTTTAGGGGAATGAAAAGTTGCTTGAGAAAAACACACAGACATTGTTGTCTCAATATTTCTCCCCTAACTGGCAGACAGGAAACAGTGTCACACATGAAAAAGAAGGTTCACTGAAAACACTCACTACCTGAGAAAACAGTACTTCAAACACTACCACATGAAATTATTGTACTAAGGAATTTTCCACATTTTCCAAGTCTGATTCATAACAGTAACGTTCAACTGGAAAACATTTAAATTTCTAAGAAACACTTCCATAGAGGGAAGTATATATTAACACTAGAACTAAATACCAAACGGTTGGCTGAAGTTGAGAGAGAAGTGCTTTGGGATGAATTATGGAACAAAAGGTATCCACATCTAGCAATTAATCTCTCACGTCCTTGGCCAAAGTTTCTCTTCTCATCCAAGCTGACAAATGTGTTTTGGGATTTGATAGCCAGAAAAAAAATCCTTGGGAGGTATTTTAAGAGTAATTTTTCTTAGAGGAGGCAAAGGAGTAAGGAAGGCAAGGTGAACTGCTTTCAGTATTTCTCTGATATGGTTATCTTTTTAATACGATAACAGCATGCTGATCTGCAACAACACAATTTAAATGGAAATTTACGATATATTACATTTTGCTGTCTTTCAAAATAGCAATGCACCAAGCCTAAAAAGATTTCATCAAGCATAATTTAACCTTTTCTTGATGACCCAAGGTCAATATTATAAATTACCTATTAGTTGTGTGACCTTGGGCAAATCACCTGAACCTTCAGTGTCCTCATCTTTACTATGGGAATGACAGTATCTATCCTATAGAATAATGGTGATGGATTAAATGAGATCATCCCTGCAAAGCACTTAGCATAGAGCCCTTTACACTATTAAGAAACCCAAAATGGTAGTTACTGCTTCTTTTTAATATATTTCTCTGCTCATGATTGCGATCTAGAAAACTGAGTTGACCTATAAGTTAAACTTCTGAAGTTACCGCATAAAATTTGAAACTTACATTCTCTTTTAGAAAAAAAAAAAATCTAACTCTCTTTCTTCCAATATGGTAGACTTGAGGTCAGAAGCAGCTCTCAGTATAAAAAACTAAAAATGATGAATAAATATTTTTTAAACCTAAAATACATAGTTGAATGGTCAGGAGAATAACCGAATCCTGTGAGGCAGGAAGAAATTCTGAAACGCCCTGGTAAGCCAGGGCTAAAGAAAGAGTTTCCTAGAGGACTCTGCTCACCCTTGAAGGTCTGGACTAGGGCATGAGCTTCAACCTGTGGAATGCTGGGGGTCAGAGGACAAGCCGGGGACCCTGTAAAATAATACGCTGGATCAGAAGCTGTTGAGATACCTGCCCCTCCTTCCCTGCCACCCCCTGCGGTAAACAATGGGAAAACACTCTGCAGTCCAGAGGCAGACAGTGAATGAGGCTACCTGCCTGCCTCAGCCTTGGTCAGATTCTGGCAAGGAGGTTGGAGGGAAAGGCACCTCTGAGAATTCCTAATCACAAGCCTACTCTTAGGAATGTTTGGGGATAGAATTCATACTATTTATGGGACCTCACAAATAATCCTTTCTGCGGGAACATACTTGCAACCCAGGCCTCAAAGAGCTCCCACAGATAAATACCAGGGAGAACGTGAGTTCACAGTCATCACCACTTACCTACTTTGGAAGGACAACTTTGAAAATATTTCTGTGACTCAGTTTCCTCATGTAAGAAATGTAGACGATAATATTCTTATCATAGGGACTCTTGAAAAGATTAAATGAGTTACTACATATAAAGGGCTCAGAAGAGTGACTACCACAGAGTAAATACTCAATAAATATACACTATTATTAAATGATATGGGAAACTATGACATAAATGAAGAAAGTAGGATTTAACATTATATACAACCCGATTCTGGTTTTGTAAAAAAACTGCCCTCCTTACACTCAAGCATGCCTGCAGAGAAAACACTGGAAGGAAAAACACCAAAATGCTACTCTATAGGTATGACTTGGGGAAATTTATTTTCCTTTTAGATTTTTTAGTTTTTAAATTTCCAACAATCATTATATATTTCTTTTAAAATTAGAAATACTTAAAAAAAAAAAAAGACTCCTGTTTCTTCTAGTTGAATCCCAGTACCTCCCCCCACCCCCATGGTAGCATGCTCATTTTCTTCACAGAGACCCAACTTAGCCACATTAATTTTCAGGTTAGTAGGTAAGGTAAGAGAAGGATGTCTAAAGGAAAAAAAAAAAAAAAATATATATATATATATATATATCAGAAAGGAAAAACTGGCAGGTTCCCACATCATGAAAGAGAGAAATAGTTTCACTACTTCCATGCAGAGAAACAGATTGGCTAGTGATGGCACTCATGTTAAAGTCAGCAGAGGTGTGGGGGTACGGAAGATGAGTTTTTATCCCCTTGGGTTTAACTTGCTTCGTTTTTGTGATTATGGCCCACAAAGTCAAGATACCTATATGTATAAAGACAAATATTTGAATGATAAGGGCAAGTGACACAGTTATATCTGAAAACAAAGTCTACTTTAAAAAAAATACATGATTTAAAGAAGGAATAATAAACCAAAGTCACCTTTCTTGTAATTTACATATATTTTAGCCTTTATGAATCAATCTACTGTAACAAAAATGTCCCTGGAGTGCTGTCATATTTTCTGCCTGCCCGGCACCTTCTGAACACCCTTGAAATGTATGAAGAATTTCTTTCTTTATTGGTCCTACTTTCCTAGGTCAGGGCCAGAAAACTTGTTTCCCCGGCCTTCCATGAAGCCAGGGCAGCATCATGGGACCAGACTCCACCAACCAGATGTCCTGCTCAGCACTTTGCTTGGTAAGTAAGTAACTTGAGGAGAAAATAATGGAGAATCCATCCTACGGTGACATGGAGGGAAGTATCAGACTTTCTGAGGGTAGCAGCGTAGGGTCCCTTGCATAAGTGACGTAGCGATGTTTTCCCTTAAACAACCTGGTTGGCGTACTGGGCTCTGTTCCTGGCTGCACACGTAACTACCGGGTACCCTTTAATAAATTCTGCTTCTGCTCAAACTAGCCACGGTGGATTCTGTTGTTTCAAAGAAACCCGAAAATATGAGGAGTGATGATAGCAGCCTCTAAAACATGAGGAGAAACAGTAGATGCCCTACAAAATTACAAAAATATAATAATATAATAAATAACATAAATGTGATAAATATAATATAAATAAAATATAATAGGTATATAAATACATAATATAATAACTAACTGGTATTTCACTGACTGGTTGGTCCTTTGTTCCTACTAAGTAGAGACTAAATTCTCATTTACAGGTGGGGAAACTTTCCCAAGATCACACAACTTGTAAGCACATGGTAGAACTGGTATTCAAACCCACATATTTTTGGCTCCAGAGTCTGAAATCTTATAACTGACATAAACCTCTCCCCTGACACAACCCAACAGGGGATATAAAACAAACATCCAATGACACTTCAAAAATACTTCCTAAAGAGGGAAATCCCAGTGTGCTTTACCCAAGCCGTTTTTCAGACTTTTCAGTTGACTTTACTGTGACTTCTAAACTGCTCAACATAGAAATGGAATGAAATCCATGTAAAAGTGATTAAGAATGGGAAATTTGGTCAGATGCTGAAATGGATCCTGGGAACCTCACATATGAACGACTTTCTTTTTAAAGCCAATTCCTATCAATCACTAAAAACAAAACAAGACTAGAAATCTCTCAGGGAATCTGAGAACATTATTAATGATGTTATATATATCATAAAAAGCAGAGGAACAAGAAATAATATGAATTTCTAAAAATACAGTTCAACTATATCCTGATTTCTGTAATCAGCTCTATATTGCAAATTGCCACTTCATCATGGTAAATTTGCAAATGTACTGGGAAACTTTAAAAGACCTTTTAACACCTGTTTTGGGGAGACCAACCACCTTATATTAGCCCCTCTGCACATTTAGAAAACAAGATTCATTTACCAAGTCTGCTTAAATCTTAAAACATGAATGCATTCAGTGATAATTTTATTTTGCAGAGTAAAAAGAAACACAAGGGAGCTTCTAAATGTTGGCTCTCATTATACTTCCAATTATTTCAATTATTTCAGATTATGCATAAGGCAATTTCTCCTTTGACAAAATGCTGGATAAAGATATCCAGGGGAATCCAAATAGCAGCAGTCTTTGTACATATGGTAAATTATGTTCTTGGGGGGAACAAAAAGCTCTAAGTTAGGTGATGTAATATGAATTTGGTTTTTCTAGTGGAGACACTATTTTAACAAAGCCTTGCATAACTAAACCTAGTCTGAACTTTATATATAATGACTATAAACATCTCATTTAATTAACTGTTTTGCATTATTTCAAACATAATTCCAAAAAAACAAAATGGCAACCAAAATAACAAAACCATGCCTACTATGATTCCTGCTTGATTATATGATAAAAACCAGAAATGGCATAATCAGAAATAACCACAGAAATAACCACAGAAATAACATCTTTCTTTGGGTGAACATAAGATACCAATTTAGCCTACAAACCAATAAATGCTTTCTTAAGGATTTTCTTACTTTATAGGAATGAGTGGCTTTTCAATAGCCATGTTTGTCCTCATGACCCTGGGCCCTGATCACATCGGATGGAGATAAACTCTGACCTAATGGAACTGTCTATTTTATTGCAGAACTAAGACTGGGAAAAAAGGGTTACTTCACTGCTTTTTGAGAAAATATCATTTTTGCTAAGTCTTTAATTATAATTAAAGACCTAGATATGGGCTTTCTAAAACTAAAAACCAGAAGATTTCCAATTTTCTTAAGATTCCAGCTCCTCAACACCACCGGCTATTCTTCAAACACTGATGTGAAGGCACTGGAATCTTTAAAAAGATAGAGAGAAAACATTTACTTCTTCAGCACTTTTCCATCCATCCTCCCATCCCTCAGAATGTGAATTCACACCATTACAAGCTTCAAAGCTCTGAAGTAAATGGTGGTCAAACTGAAAGAAAATTAATTATGGTGTATACATGAAAAATTTCCACCTATACCTCAAGGCTTACATATTATCTTACATATTACAGTAATAAAGTAAACTGTACTCAGTCTGATGTCTTCTTGGTTTGTAACCAGCTACCTCCCGTCCCAACTCTCAAAAGGAGCTTAGCCATCCTCTAACACCACTTGTCTCTAGTTGGCACTGGTATGCTTCCTTTCTTAAGGCTCTAAGGATAAGCCTTGGTCTAGTCCCCTATCTTGTGTGGAATATTTTTACTTTATCTTTTTGGTTTGCTACCTGATATTTTAAAACTTTTATTTTGAAATATTTTTAAATTTAGAGAAAAGTTGCAAAAAAAGTACAGAGCATGCCCATATGCACCTTACCCAGCTTCTCCTAATATTAACATCTTACATAACCACAGGATAATTATCAAAGCCAGGAAATTAATATTTGTACAATATTAAGTAAGCTACAGATCTTATTCAAATTTCACCAGTTTTTCCATTATCATTTTTCATTTGTTACTTTTACATCCCTAATCAATTTAGGGTTGTCGTTCTATATGGTGTGACATATGGATCTAATTTCATCTTTTTCCAGAGAGCTACCCAATCATTCACATCAGTATTATTCACAATAGTAAAAAAATATAGAGACAACCAAATATCCATTAACTGGTGAATGGATAAATAAAATGTGATCTATCCATACAAGAAAATATTATTCAGCAACAAAGACTGAAGCACTGATACATATGCTACGACACACAAGAACCATGAAAACCACGTTCACTCGAAGAAGCGGATCACAACTGACTACACTGTCATTTTTTTAAAACTCTGTAATTTCAATTTATATGTCTCCTTCCATCCAGGAGTTGTTTAATAAGAGAATTTATTAATATCTAGGTATAAAGGCTTTCTTCTCTTTTTTGTTGGTAAACTGTGGCCTTTAGCATTAAAAAGTGTCCTTTGTCGTGTTTAATGTTCTGTGGCTTAAATTCTATGTTGTCTGGTATCAGAATCACTACCATTCCTTTTTGTTTCCATTTACATAATACAAACGTATTTCCACCTTTGTCCATCCTTTCTACTTAGAATATTTGACTCACTGTTATAGCTAGGTCTCTGATAGAGTATACTTGGGTTTTACATTGTAAGCCAAATTGTAAATCTTTTTCTTTTTATAGGTAAATTAAGCCCATTCACATTTATTGTTAGGAGTGATATGTTTAGTCACACATCTGTCATATTTTATAACTGTGAATTTAAAAATAACTCCTATTTCTTTCCCTATAAGAGGCATGGATTGATATTTAGGAAAGTTTCTTATTTTTGTTCTAGTGGTTACCTTTGTACTTGAATTTTTAAATGTCCTTTATTTAACTATTCACCATCTGGCTTATTACATTTCTCTCTCGGCTGGGAGTATTCTTTATCACCCACTTATTGTCTATTCAAAATTTTTTTTCTATTTTCATCTTTCTCTATCCCTTTTCCTCCCATTTCCCCATTTTTGTTACATTATTTCCACTCTGTCGCAGTACACGACATTTGTGTACTACTGTTACATTACTTCCACTCCGTCGCAGTACACGACATTTGTGT